>NC_092353.1:43416525-43744525 GCF_963676685.1 Mytilus edulis | reverse complement strand
TGCCATAACTGATCGTTCTTGTTTCTTGATGTTAATTTTGACGTAAAGTTCAGTCTCGTACTTCTGTTTAATAGTAATGCAAGTCCTTAATTTGGGGAAAGTAGTGATTTAACCAGTCCAATCGTTTTCACAGTATTCCATAATCTTTGTTTTAAAAAGTTCAATGTTGCATATTTTTTTTACATATTCATAGCAACTGTCCATGTCCACTTTATGAAAAATTTCCTTCATCCGAGAGCTCCACTGGCCCGATTTATTATAGTTCCAAAGAAAAAGCTTTTTCGTTAGTCTATCATTATCCATTGTTACAAGCCGGTTCCATCTTCTAACCATAGAAATCCAACGTCTTAAAGTTGGCTGTAACCATCCAAGTTCACTATTCAGAGAAACAACTGGTGGAAATCTGTGTAATCCCCCAAAATATCTAATAGCACGGTTTTGTACAGCTTCAATGTAGTGGTATGTTTTATATTCCCAAACACCTGCACAATATAAACAATGACTGGTACAACACACGACTCTAAAAGGGTTTCAAAAGTTTTAAATGCAACATCCTTAAAATTGTGAATCTTTGATATCTTCTCTCCTAGTGCCCGTCCTCAAGCTTTACCTAATGTTTCGGTGGCAATACTAAAATCCATTTTACAAATGTTTTATCATTGAAAATAATGCCAAGATATTTGGTCCAATCTTAAAATTAAAGTTGCTTTGTGGGACACGCTGTTTTCTAAAATGCATGACATTTGATTTTGAACAGTTAACACTAAGTCTCCATCGTTGGCACCAACTGTATAAAACATCTAAGCAACGTTAGTAGATGTAGATATATTTCTTGAAACCCAGCCCAGATAAATCAGGCAATTTGATTGTGATTTTGAATGATGACTCCTTATATTAGCACACAAGGACAACAACTAGTATATATAAGGAACTGAGTCGCAATAACTGTCTAGGTATGACATTGACTGCATGTTATTTTATGAACTAGAATATTAATACAAAAAAAATGTGACCTAGCAACTAGAGTTCAATCAGGTTTCATACTTACATTAACTTATGTATACTATAGTGCAGACTATGCATTCAGTAATATTTTCCGTTGGGCCATAAATCAATCAACTTAATTGACAAACATTGACACATTCTAATTGTATTTATTTATTGGTTCAAATGAAGATCGAATCAATGTTACGCTTAAAAATATAAATACATTGTATATGCTGGTCCAAGAACACAATTATTTCGTAGTGCATTTCTTTTAGAACATACTGAATGAAAATTTAAAAAATCCCACCTGCGCTTTCTCAAAGAAACTTTTACAGTGCGTTGTACTACTTTTGGGACAATTATATCAAAATTATAGAAAACTTCATCGGCTCTAACTCAAAATATGGACAATTTTATGTTTAGGGTGTCTTGAAATCTTTTGACAGCTTCTGAAGTGCTAATTTTCAACCTTTTTCAGCTGGACCAAATCACTACTTTCCTTTAAAATTCTGGACCCAAATTTTTTTACAGTGTAATGTTACCCCCCTTCTTGCAATTTGAGGCATTAAACATGGAGAAATAAATTTGAAAGGGGTATAAAAATTAATGGCAAGTAACCCACTGTCAACACTAGGGACTATATTAAAATCAAGGGACGACAATTGTGGTCTCGGACCTGCTGTCCAGGTTTTTGCCAAATTCGATATTCTTTTTGGGGGTAACATTTTTAAAAAGTTGAGGAAAAGAACTACTTTACATGACCATTTGGAGAGAGGATAAAACTTGCTACCTGTTATACATCACTTAAGAGGAATATAAAAATCTAAAACTAGTATTGTTTAATTATTATATTTTAGATCTATTAAACACAATTTTCCAAAGCATTTTCATTGGTAAAGCGAGACAACTACATTCTAGTAAGTCACTGTTCTATTGGCTGCAATGATTACTTCCCTTAGTTCATTAAATCCTTTTCAATGTGTTTACTCCTCCCTCGTTTGTAATTAACCACAGGCACTTGTCTCAGAAAAAAATCCTATATACCTTTATATAACACTAAAGGTATATGGGGGGAAAAATTCTGAGACGAGTGCCTGTGTTTATTAACAGCAGAGACATATAATACATGTCTCTGTTAACACAGTGTGGGAACGGAACTGTACGCCCAGTAAACAATCCAACGTTGACATTACGTTGTAACAACGTAATACTATCGTTGTGACAACGTAGTAAAATTACGTTGGTACAACGTAATTTTGTGAACTCCAAGGCACGTGCTGACAACCATCCACACAACGTTGGCACAACGTAATTTGTGACGTAATTTATTACCATCATAAAACGTTGTAACAACGTCACAGCACAACTATAAATGTCCCTTGTCCTCATTTAATTGATAGAATCAATGCAATTCCATTGAAGAATTATGTAAACAGGGTCTTTATTTTTTCTCTTGATCCGTTTTAAGTTGTAAATTTTTCTATGTGGGAAAGATGGACTGATATGTACATGTACTCTATTTCCAAACTGCCAGCTGTATATGAAATTGTCAAAAAGTTTTTTTTTTAATCTTTTTGGCAGGTTTCAGTGTGAAATGTATAAATATCTAGTTTTCCCAAAAATAGTTGTTTAAGGTTTATAAAGTCTTAAGTTTTTAACTTTTGCAATACTGAAGTACAAGAATTACACATTTCCATTTAACAAATGCAACTTTTCTTTCTTTTAACAGATAATACTTTTCAAAAAAAAGAGATTGTGTATGATGGGCAATAAGACAACCCTCTATCCTAAAATCAAATATTGATGATGTTAGCAATTCAGGGGCGGATGCAGGAATTTTCGAAAGGGGGGGTGCTAACCCAGGGCACCCAGGGCAAAGGGGGGGTGCAAAACATATGTCCCGATACAAATGCATTGATCGGCAAAAATAAAGGGGGGGTGCGCACCCCCGGAACCCCCCCCCCCCCTGGATCCGCCACTGCAATTATAGGTACATATACAGCCTTCAACATGACATCTTGGTACATGCTTCAAATTCTGAATGTTTAGTGTTTCAGTGGCCTAGAATATAGATTTCACTATGATGGCGGAAATTCTAGAATGTAGGTTTCACTTTGACGATGGAAAACCATTTTTAATAAATTATTCAGAACTACAACAAACTACCACATTTACCTTTATATTTACTGAAAATTCATTCAGCTGGATTCACTACACGATTACAAGCTAGGAAAATTGGCCCAAAAGCTGACTGTCTAATTTATAAATATATATATTCTACACAATTCATACACACTTCTAAAAATATCCCAAATGAAGAAAATACCTGAAATTCAATTCAACAAACTATTGCTTTTTTTCCATTGACCAACTAGAGATAGTATAAAAAAGAAGATGTGGTATGATTGCCAATGAGACAACTGTCCACAAGAGACCAAAATGATAGACCCATCCAAAAGTTAAGACTTCTTTTTTCTTACAATGTACATGTAGCTACATGAACCAATAAAAAAAATAATAGTTTCTGAATTTTTAATTTTTATTCCAAATTTTAGTCTTGTGTTGGTTGTATACATTGTACATGTCATTCCAAATGTTGGTTTTCTGCCCTATAATCAGCTGGGCAATTTGCGCAATTGTTTCTGCATACATGTAGTTGGTATTGGTAATGTTTTCTACTCTAGCGCAGTGAATATAGTACACTGGATATGTAGGATGGCTTGTTTCGAAGCTAAGACATTTTCACATATATGTGGTTAAATTTTCGGAATACGAAGTGCGATTTTTTTTCACACAACAATTTCTTTGAAAATTTAATACTTTGAATACATTAAAAAACTCCATAGTTTTACATATTTATACTATGATCCTCTACTTTCCAGATCAACACAAATGGTAAAGCTCAGTCACTTTTTAAAAATGAAACATGTTCAATATCACTACAGAGACAATTTTTGTTTACACACAACTTTTGTGTTCCTCATTTGATGGCGCATTAGTTACTCATTTGGAGGCGCATTAGGAATATTGACCCAGCTGGTCTTGTGTTGGTTTCAGATCTCTGAAAAAAAAAATCATAAATTATAAAATACAAAAAAATAAATTAATCCGAACTTATGAATTACAGCAGTTCTTAAAAATTATCCTGTGTTTAAACATAATCAATATTTTTTCTATTGCTGGTCCTATAATAAACTGCAGATTCATAATTATTTTGTGTTGTTACTGAGATGTTTGTATCTTTGCCAATTATACACATTTTGATGATGTATGTTAGAAATTTAACACAATTTCAACAGTATATAATTATTCATAACTTATGATTAACCTTTGTTCTTATTTAAAAAATAAATTTGTTGTTAAATTGAACATGTGTTAATAAAATTATGTCTGTTCCAGAAAATACTATGTCCGCCCCTAAGGGACAGCCCTAAGCCCTTTTAAAAAAAAAAAATCCCAGCACCGACAGAATTAAAAATTAATCATGTTAATAAGAACAACACTCCCTTTGCATTTTGGTATTTCATACACAACCACCCCCAAATAAAATTTAAGAAAGGAGCTTTCCCTGGGGGAGAGGGGACATAATATTTTCTGGAGCAACCAGTGGTTATTCTACAAATAATAATGAGTCGAAATAATTAATAAAGGAAGTTTGGTTTCACAATATTGTCATTTTTCAATTAATTTAAGATATGCAAAGGATTCTACCTTAATAAATTTAGAATGTACATCGATACAACAAGACCTCATAGCATATGCCAATGAACGCAATCTATAAAATCAACAAATTATAATTTGATAAATAAAATTAATATAAGAAGAATGTGTCCATGAGTCACAAATGATCTTATCAAACTTAATTTAAAGGACATATCTAGAGAACAGTAAAGCAGATGCTCTCCAAATTCAAACTCTGTGTTTTATGATAATAAGCGTTGTGTATTGGTTGCATAACATGTGGTTTAGGCAAACTTTAGATAACAGAATCCAATTTTGAGTTCAATGTACATGTATGTACGTACAGTACAAGAGTTAAACTATATCACTCAGTTAAGGAGGACATAAAAAGAGCTGATCAACTGATGTTTACCTTTTTAAAATCTTGGTCCAAATTTTTGAGCTGGTGCATGCTTAACTGTTACATGGTTACTGCAATGATTTCCTCAACCTCCAGCATTGGATCTGTGGATTTATGTACAAGACTCTGGAAAAAAAAATTAAAAATACATTCAATTATCTTTTATATTCTTCTGTCTGTTTCATATAAAAAAGAAGATGTGGTATGATTGCCAATGAGACATATCTTTACAAGAGACCAAAATGACACAGAAATTAACATTTATAGGTAACCGTACGGCCTTCAACAATGAGCAAAGCCCATACCGCATAGCCAGCTATGAAAGGCCCCGAAATGACAATGTGAAACAATTCAAACGAGAAAATTCACCGCCTTATTTATATAAAAAAAAATGTATGCATGTTAGTCCAACAAATCTTTAGAACAAAGTGACAAATTTAAATGCATTCCAAAATGCATATGTTTTATGATTGATTACAACATTGTTTCTGATCACATATTTAGTGATTGTACATGTAGCTCGTCATTGATAAATATGTAGATTTCATACTATAAATTGTACAGCAAAAAAGATGTCCCTATGTACTCTTTTTTAACACCTGTAAACTGGTTTTACCCTGAAAACAAGAAAATTTTACCCAACTTACAAGGCTAGATCCTAGTCTAAATCATTATGACACTTTCAAGACTTGGAAGGCTGTTTTTTATTTTTTCTGGGACGCCTTCCTACAATGACATACAACAACTTTGATGGCTATCTTAATTTTTTTCTGTGACGCCTACATTTGTGTATATTTTACAACATCTTTATTGGCACAATTGTCTATTTCCATGTCAGACCCAGTGATACAATGATTGATCGTTTGTTGATCAACATCCTGTGCCAAATATTTCATGCATGTTAGCGACGACCCCCAGTGATATATGCAGTATTATCATTAATAGGCCGAGTTGGTAATATGCCAAGTTTGAAATGTGCGGAGTTTGTAATGGACCCAGATATCTAAAGTGCTGAGATGTTTAGCTTCACATTTTCTGATATTGATAACATGGATAAGACTTTTATGCTTCAATGATTATCAAAAAATAACAGAGCAAAAGACACTTGTAGCCTTAATATATATGGATAGTAGCTCTTGTCACAGATAGAAAACAAGTACTTGTGGCTGTGCACCCCTCCCCCTTTTTTTTACTTTCTACAGTTATTACTTATTATTAATTGCATATATCTTCAGAAACAACACAAGTTAGTCAAGCAATTTGATAAATGGATTCAAATAACACACATTATGGCTAAAATATCTTGTATCAGTGCAATATATTGACAGTATAAGAAAAAGTATCATATTTCAACACGGTCACGTATAACAGACTTGAAAGAGGCGCCCAACACGGTAACAGCTGTTTTATTTTCATTAATCAAACTTGTTTTTATCATGGAGAACCTATTTGGTGTAATGACGTTATGTGCAATCATTATTTTACCTTTTTCTTTGTTCTGGAATCTGGATCAAGCTAAACATTCCACTGCAAATTTCTCACTGTTTTCAAAAATCAAGCGTCAAAAGTGCGCATGCTCAGACTTTTCATAGTATGCAGCGGTAAAACCCCGAGTATTGCTGAACGTTACACTAATCAAATCGTAAAAAACGATCTATGAAATCCAAGTGATAAATGATGACAAAATTTTAATGATATATATTAAACAATAAATATTCATATAAAATACATATATTAGAACATTAAAATTGGATTTGTAATATTTTCTTTGACATTTTGGTGCAAATTATGTCTGCGGGAAAAAAGGGGGAGTTTTTTTTTTAAATCGAAAAAATCGTAAATATATTCTAGTGAAGGTGAATGATCGATATATCCAGGAATACTCATTATGACATACCCCAAAAATTCGTCCAATAAAACCAGATTTTTACAATGTATTCACTACCGTTCTTATAATGTCGATACGACGTAACATTGTGTTACGTCGGATTATGACAGTTATAAGCACGTTGTCACAACGTAATAAAATGTTACGTCCTGACAAGGTAGTAAATTTACGTGAATCCGACGTTATTTTATAACGTCGTCTGTACGTCTGCATCCAACGTTGGATTTTTACGTTCCCACAACGTTGGTACGACGTAAACTCACGACATGACGTTCAGACGACCATTAACCGACGTCGGGAGTACGTCGTGTGTTTACTGGGCGGTTTTCTAATAATTTGGTCATTCGGGAGACTGTCAAGCGGGGCTCCGACATTTGCAAAATAACAAGTTGCTTGATGGAAACTTTGATGAACTCTTATGCTCCTATATAACGTTTCTGCTTCAAGTTTTGATAGCTAAAACATTCTGTATGTAAATATGAACCAATAAAACAATTAGAACGTTGTATGCATCCAAACGTTTTCCTTAGAATGGTGGAGCTCCGTGTAAAACGATCAAAATTTTCAAACAACAGCGATCCAAAATGTCAAATAAACATCGAAAAATCAATGTTTGCTACCTGAATTTTCGTATGTACCTTTTCTGATATATAGTCTTACCTGTCTGAAAGTTTCTAAGCCATTGTTCCAGTAGAAATCCAAATACATTCATTTTCTCTATGTCGGATATTTTTACTGACTGTACAATCGCTTGCAAGTTTACTGTAATATCACTCGGAGCCTTCCTGTAAAATCGCTTGGAGCTTTTCTTTTCATCGTTTGGCCAACTAGACTACTCCGAAAGGAGGATAACCTACTTTACCTTGTTATGACTTCACGGTCCAGCTAGCAAGCAAGCTAGTTAAAGGTATAAACTTTACCTACACACTCATTGCATTTTGCTGTAATAGTTTCTAGTGGCATATGACTAATTATAACTCTTAAGTAGATAGTGCTTACTACTATCTCTTCTGCCACATTCATGATCAGTTTATGTTTTCCATGATACCTTTGTCACAGAAATATTTATTAAAACTACTGCAATCAAATACAATATATGTCTGGCATGATTGTTCTCTCCTTTTTCTGTTACGATTTAATAGCTTACAGTTAGTTATTTGGTATTGTTATCAATTTCTTTTAAAACCTAAATTACACACTCAAAAGTGTTACTGATGTTTGAAGCTTTTATTTGAATGGATGCAGCCTGCATAAGCAGATGCGGTATGCGGGGACAAGCAGTTTTGGTGGTTGAAACCCCATTTTTTTCATTTTTTTTTATTTTGTGGACGTTTTAGGGTGTTCCGTGGTTTGGACCCCCCTTTTGCAGAAAGGCTGGACCCGCACCTGGTCTGATATCGTCAATGATAGAATTAAATGATGATCCGATCATTCAACTGATTTTTTATAGTTTGGTCTTGTGCTGTGCTAGTTTTGGGGAGAAATCAGCGCACACAGACATTTTTAACCCTGCCAAATTCTTTATGTACCTGTTTCATGTCAAGAGCCCGTAATTCAGTGGTTGTCGTTGGTTCATGTCTGTCATATATGTTTTCGTAAATTGTTTTATTATGAGTTAGGCCGTCAGTTAAATTCGAAAGGTATTGATTCTTATTTTTCCCCGAAAATCAAATGTTTGCTGCCTTAGCTACCACCATTCCACATTCGAATTCCTTTATTAAGTTACAATATCCCGATCCTGTGATGAAAAATTCTTTGTTGTATTGTTCAAATATGTATTTAATTTTTTTTAATTTGCTGGTAAAAAAATTCAAAATATGCTACTTACCTCTGATATAGTCACATTAAAAGGGTTCCTTGATAGAATCTTAATTGTCAAAATGACTGGTTTTGTGCTTATTTTCACTTCAAATACCATAGATGAATATAATAGGACAGAAAGAAACAATCAATGCAATGCACATGCAATATATTTACTAAATTTGGCCAAGCAATTCTACAGGACAGCTCCAAGTGATTGTACAGGAAGGCTCCGGGTGATATTACAGTAAACTTGCAAGCGATTGTACAGTCAATAAAAATATCCGACATGGAGAAAATGAATATATTTGGATTTCTACTGGGACAATGGCTTTGAAACTTTCAGACAGGTAAGACTATATATCATAAAAGGTACATATGAAAATTCAGGTAGCAAACATTGATTTTTCGATGTTAATTTGACATTTTGGATCGCTGTTGTGTGAAAATTTTGATCGTTTTACACGGAGCTCCACCATTCTAAGGAAAACGTTTGGATGCATACATCGTTCTTATTAATTTATTGGTTCATATTTACATAAAGAATGTTTTAGCTATCAAAACTTGAAGCAGAAACGTTATATAGGAACATAAGAGTTTATCAAAGTTTCCATCAAGCAACTTGTTATTTTGCAAATGTCGGAGCCCCGCTTGACAGTCTCCCGAATGACCAAATTATTAGAAAACTGTACAGTTCCGTCCCCACACTGTGGTTAATGTTGCTAATTTCACCTTGATTAAACGATGTATTTCAGTGTTTCTACGTTTGTAGCGTTTAGAAAACAACAACAAACGCCACACAACGCTTACAAAACTTTTGTTAGTAAGAAATGCACTCTTGAATTATATTAGTTTAACTTTAGCTATAAGGATCTTTTAACTGACGATAGAACGAGTAGCGCTACTATGTACTGTAACAATTTAACCAAGTCTACATACACCGTTTGGTGGTTCGCCTGGCATAGGCGGAACTTGCAGTTAAGGAAGGTTAAAGGGGACATGTAAAAAGAAAGATAACGGTTGGTTTCTTTCCCTCGACTTATATTTCTGTGAAGAAATTTAAGTAAGTAAATATCTAGACAATCTTATATGACTTATATGTTTCTGGTTATGTTACAATTTCAAAAATATCAGATCAACAGTTTATTTATTACTGATAAGAATATCTAACATGTGTACCAACAGCCAAGGGGCTAAAATATAAAAAAAAAAAAAACCCACTGTAAAGTGTAATACTCATTACTGATAACATATACATGTATGTTACATGTTTCAAAGGGACAATATTATTATCAATATACAACCTTTACTTTGTTAAATTTTTCACAAGTTATATTGGTATTTTAACTTTAATTTAGTATACTAAACTTTGCAAAGATATAACAGTTCATAGTTTACCATATAGGACACCTATGTTATCATACAGAAAATATATTCCTGCAATAACCAAAGGGTGTTATTACAGCTTCTCTACAACTCTTTAAAGCCTTTGCTCAAACATATATCACAATGTATTTCAATTCATTGTAAGAAACAGTGGCGGATCTAGAAATTTCCGTCATGATTCAGTGATTCTCTATATAATCAACCAAATTTTTTTCTCAAAAGGGGGGCCCTGGCCCCCACCCCCTAAATCCGCCTCTGAGAAATGATGACCAAAGCTTGTAATGAGGCACTGCACAAGATTCCCAAGTGTCTCATTTACTCTTATATAATAAATAACATGCCTGTAATATAACTCAGAGCCTTGTTAATACAGCCTAGTTTTCGTTTGAAGGCCTTGTCTCATTGTTAACCAAGGTTGATCAAAATTGTATTAAGGGAATTAGAAAATTAGTTATCAAGGTAATATATTAAGCTACTGCACAAAGTTTCAGAAAGACTTTTTTTTTCTAGGACACCATCATAACTATTTGGACTACCTATACTTTGACCTTAAATCATGATAATCCAAATGAATCTTGATGCCTGAAAAGGTCATATTTTATAGACATGATAGACGGTATCTCAGAGAAAAAAAACCTTGGCCAGGCGTAATAATCATTTGGACTAAGGTGAAGTACAGTCTTCAGTCATGTCAACACTGAGCCCGGTAAATAATGTTGACATACAATGTTTACAAATACCAGCATTCTTGTCCTTACTGAATAAAGAAGATGTGAGGTAAACATCAATGGGACAGTATGCATATATGTTTCTTTTACATGTTGTATATATTATGGATTCAGAATTACAATTACTTAAACATACAATGATACAGTCAGATGCATTATTTAATTGATAAAATGTCGAAATAGATTTGTTATATACTTGATATATGTGTAAATTGCAGAAAGGTATCAAAAGGATAAATATGTCTATATAATGTTTGTTCCTTACAGAGTTGTACAAGAACACAAATACAGGAGATATTAAACCATTATCAATAAGACATTTTAAGATGTTAGAGAAAGGAGAGGATTTAGTCACACTCAACAGTACTCTACAGAGACACAACACACAGGCTTATAAAACACATCATAAATGTGATGTCTGTGCTAGAGAATTTAGTCAAAGTGGTGACTTAAAAAGACACATGAGAACACATACTGGTGAAAAACCTTATAAATGTGATGTGTGTGTTAGAGAATTTAGTCGAAGTAATGACTTAAAGAGACACAAAAGAACACATACTAGAGACCAACCTCATGACTGTGATGTATGTGGTAAAGGGTTCAGACAGCTTCGTTATTTACAAAGACACATGAGAACACATAATGGTGACAATTCTTATAACTGTGATGTTTGTGGTAAAAGTTTTAGTGAGCAAGGAAGTTTAAAGAAACACATTAAAATACATACAGGGGACACACCTTATGACTGTTGTATATGTGGTAAAGGATTTAGTGAGAAAGGTAATTTACAGAAACATGCGAGAACACATACAGGTGACAAACCTTATGACTGTGATGTTTGTGGTAAAAGATTTAGTGAGCAAGGTAATTTACAGAAACACATGAAAATACATACAGGGGACACGCCTTATGACTGTTGTATATGTGGTAAAGGATTTAGTGAGAAAATTTATTTACAGAAACATGTGAGAACACATACAGGTGACAAACCTTATGACTGTGATGTATGTGGTAAAAGATTTAGTGAGCAAGGTAATTTACAGAAACATGCAAGAACGCATACAGGTGACAAACCTCATGTCTGTGTTCTTTGTGATAAAAAGTTCAGTCAGCTTAGTCATTTACAGGGACACATAGGAACACATACAGGTTACAAACCTCATAAATGTGATATATGTGGGAATGGATTTAGTGATCTTAGTAATTTAAAGAGACATAGGAAAATACATACATGTACATGTACAGGTGAAACATGTAAACCTCATAATTGTGATGCATGTGGGAAAGGGTTTAGCCAAATTAGTAGTTTACAGAGACACATGAGAACACATACAGGGGATAAATCTCATGACTGTGATACAATGTATATATGTGAATCCGGGTTTGGTCAGCATTGTAATTAACACATTGACCATGGTGACACGAGAACACATGCAGGTGATCAACCTCATGTTTTTGGTGATGTGGTAATGGGTGTAAATAGCTAGCTTAGATATGTAGAGAAACATGATGCATACAGCAGATAAACCTCATGACTATGTGGTAAAGGTTTTTGCCAGCATTTCAACTCAAAGAGCCAAATTGAAATAAATGGGGGTAACTCCTAAATTAGACGTTGAGGAGTCAGTGTGAGTGATAATCTACACACTAAAATTATGAGAACATGTACATGTAAATAAGTGATAATTTTCGTAGACACATGAGAGCACATTTAGTAGATAAGTGATAATTTGCCTAGCTTTGTAGACACATGAGAACACATACTAGTAATTATTTACATAAAACATGATAACTCAATATTTGTACTAGTGTAACTTACATAAACACATTGGATCACATACTAGTGATAACTTACATAGATACATGGGATCACATACTAGTAATTATTGACATAAAACATGATAACTCATCATTTGTACTAGTGATAACTTACATAGACACAAGGGATCACATACTAGTAATTATTTACATAAAAAAAACATGATAACTCATCATTTGTACTAGTGATAACTTACATAGATACATGGGATCACATACTAGTGATAACTTACATAGACACAAGGGATCACATACTAGTGATGACTGACATAGACACATCGGATCACATACAAGTGATCACTTATAACATAAACAAATGGGATCACATACTAGTGATAACTTACATAGACACATGAGAATACATTCTAATGATAACTTACATAGACACATGAGAATACATGCTAGTGATAACTTACATAGACACATGGGATCACATACAAGTGATCACTTATAACATAGACACATGGGATCACATACTAGTGATAACTTACATAGACACATGGGATCACATACTGTGATAACTTACATAGACACATGGGAACACATACTCGTGATAACTTACATAGACTCATGGGAACACATACTTGTGATAACTTACATAGACACATGGAATCACATACTCGTGATAACTTACATAGACACATGGGAACACATACTCGTGATAACTTACAGACACATGGGAACACATACTTGTGATAACTTACATAGACACATGGGAACACATACTTGTGATAACTTACATAGACACATGGGATCACATACTGTGATAACTTACATAGACACATGGGAACACATACTCGTGATAACTTACAAAGACACATGGGAACACATACTTGTGATAACTTACAAAGACACATGGGATCACATACTGTGATAACTTACATAGACATATGGGAACACATACTCGTGATAACTTACAAAGACACATGGGAACACATACTCGTGATAACTTACAAAGACACATGGGATCACATACTGTGATAACTTACATAGACACATGGGAACACATACTTGTGATAACTTACAAAGACACATGGGATCACATACTGTGATAACTTACATAGACACATGGGAACACATACTCGTGATAACTTACATAGACACATGGGAACACATACTCGTGATAACTTACATAGACACGTGGGAACACATACTCGTGATAACTTACATAGACACATGGGAACACATACTAGTGATAACTTACATAGACACATGGGATCACATACTAGTGATAACTTACATAGACACATGGGATCACATACTTGTGATAACTTACATAGACACATGGGAAATGTGAACATATACTAGTAAAAACGTGATAATTTACGTAGATACATGAGAACACATACTCGGTGTGATAACTTAAGTTGACACATGATAACCCATATTAGTGATAATTTACAAAGACACATGAGAACAAATACTAGTGATGATTTAAATAGACACACGAAAACACATACTAGTGATAAATCACGTAGACACATGAAAACACTAGTGGTAAGTTACATAGACACATGAGAATACATTCTAGTAAATAAGGATTAACAATGATTAAGTTAACGTTATGTAGACACAATGACATGATAACAAATTCTAGTGACGATTTACAGACACATACAGTGATCACTCTTAGACACAAGAGAACACATAATAGTAAATAATTGATAATTTACGTAAAAACACACATGAGAACCCATATTAGTGATAACTTTACAAAGACACATGGGAACACATACTAGACGTGATAATTTACAGACACTTGAGAACACATACTAGTGATAATTTACACATGAGAACACATACTAGTGATAATTTACATAGACATATGAGAACATATAATTACTAATAATTTACATACACATGAGAACACATACTAGCATGATTAGTAATTAAATAATTGATAAATGTCATTCATCAAGATTATAATTACTTGACTGTAAATTAACTGTGTATATATATCTGTCTTGTTTGTACATGTTGTATTGTGATGTGTGTGCGGTCGCGGGGAAGATAAGTTTTTGTAGCTAACTTTGATTACCCTCTTTAAATAAACAATTTCTACTATAATTATTATAATTTTTATTTTTATGATTATGAGAGCTCATCCTGGTATTTACTATGCTATAAATAGCATTAATTGGTTGATGTATTTTGAGTATTTTCTGTCACGTTCATCATAACGATGCCCGTTTTTCACTCGCCGTCATAGAAAGTCGTAGTATGCGGGACATATGCATTTCTATCCGGTAGGAGCGCAAACTATTTGAATAAAGCTTTTTATAATTTCAGATTGTAGGGGACCTGGATGCTTCATATCTTGTACGACAATAAAAAGAAAAATAGAAAAAGGAAGAAATAAGACAACTGACCGGTCAAAAGAAATATCAGCATATGAATTGTTATTTCTCTCATATATCTAAAGCCCCAGTCCCACTAGACCACGATCGCACCACCAGGGGCGGATGCAGGAATTTTCGAAAAGGGGGGGTGCTAACCCAGGGCACCCAGGGCAAAGGGGGGGTGCAAAACATATGTCCCGATACAAATGCATTGATCGGCAAAAATAAAGGGGGGGGTGCGCACCCCCGGAACCCCCCCCCCCCCCCCCTGGATCCGCCACTGGCACCACGCTCACCGCGATCTAAATTAAATTCAGATCGTGTGAGGTCGCGGTATGAGCGGCATGAAAATGTAAAATTTCGTTGCTTTCACGATGCTTTCACGATGCTACTACGTCCCCATTTTAAGCTAGGTTCACACTGCCGATCAGATCAACTCTATCAAGACCGATCAAGACAAATTAAGCGATCGGGAGACTGGTCTTACTCAATCTACAAGCATGTTCGGGATAGTCTACCTTGCTCTTCATCGATCTGACCTTCAAAAACATTCGAGTAAGGACCGAGAAGCAATTCAC
This sequence comes from Mytilus edulis, assembly GCF_963676685.1. NCBI lineage: Eukaryota > Metazoa > Mollusca > Bivalvia > Mytilida > Mytilidae > Mytilus > Mytilus edulis. Next base: position 43,728,920 of record NC_092353.1, on the reverse strand, counting down.
TCGAGAAAAGATCGAGAATTCGTCGAGTAACGGTCGAATTGATCGGATCGTGTAAAGATCGAGAGTTTATGAATTAGGGACCAAAAAGGGGCCCAAATAAGCATTGTTTTTGCACCATAACTTTAGTATAAGTAAATAGAAATCTATGAAATTTAAACACAAGGTTTATGACCATAAAAGGAAGGTTGGGTTTGATTTTTGGAGTTTTGGTCCCAACAGTTTAGGAATAAGGGGCCCAAAGGGTCCAAAATTGAACTTTGTGTGATTTCATCAAAAATTGAATAATTGGGGTTCTTTGATATGCCGAATCTAACTATGTATGTAGATATGTATGTAGATTCTTAATTTTTGGTCCCGTTTTCAAATTGGTCTACATTAAGGTCCAAAGGGTCCAAAATTAAACTTAGTTTGATTTTAACAAAAATTGAATCCTTGGGGTTCTTTGATATGCTGAATTTAAAAATGTACTTAGCTTTTTAATTATTGGCCTAGTTTTCAAGTTGGTCCAAATGGGGGTCCAAAATTAAACTTTGTTTGATTTCATCAAAAATTGAATAAATGGGTTCTTTGATATGCCAAATCTAACTGTGTATGTAGATTATTAATTTTTGATCCAGTTTTCAAATTGGTCTACATTAAGGTCCAAAGGGTCCAAAATTAAACTAAGTTTGATTTTAACAAAAATTAAATTCTTTGGCTTATTTGATATGCTTTATCTAAACATGTACTTTGATTTTTGATTATGGGCCCAGTTTTCAAGTTGGTCCAAATCAGGATTCCATATCAAATATTGTGCAATAGCAAGAAATTTTCAATTGCACAGTATTGCACAATAGCAAGAAATATCTAATTGCACAATATTGTGCAATAGCAATTAATTTTCAATTGGAGTTATCTTTCTTTGTATAGAATAGTAGTTGATAATATATGTTGGAAATTTGCCAGACATGACTATGATGTCATTTTCTATTTTTATTTGCCAATAACTTTATGTAAATAACTTCATTGGAAATTTGCCAATATAAAATGTTTCTGATGAAGCTTTTTTTCTTATCTTATCTAAAATGTTTTTAGATAATGTATGTTGGACATTTGCCAGACATGACTATGATGTCATTTTCTATTTTTATTTGCCAATAACTTTATGTAAATAACTTCATTGGAAATTTGCCAATATAAAATGTTTCTGATGAAGTTTTTTTTATTGTTTTATACAATAAACAATGTATATTCACTTTTACTACCAACCAATCTTTACCATTCAGTGATAACAAGCACTTTATTTTACATTTTAATATTTTATGATGTATTTAAAAGAGTAGTTATTGTTGCAAACTCCATTAGAAATTTGAATTGATATCAGTTTTGGAAAAAGGGAAACGGGGATGTGAAAAAAAAAATGGGTGGGGGGGTTTAAATTTTTCTCATTTCAGATTTCATAAATAAAAAGAAAATTTCTTCAAACATTTTTTTGAGAGGATTAATATTCAACAGCATAGTGAATTGCTCAAAGGCAAAAAAAAAATTTTAAGTTCATTAGAACACATTCATTCTGTATCAGAAACCTATGCTGTGTCAACTATTTAATTTTAGACTGATTTAAATAAATTTGAAGAAGAAATCTTTAATTGATTTGTAAAATCTTGACATTTGTTTTGTGTAAAAAAAAAACATGTAATGTCAAAAAATTTGATCACAATCCAAATTCAGAGCTGTATCACGCTTGAATGTTTTGTCCATACTTGCTCCAACTGTTCAGGGTTCGACTTCTGCTGTCGTATAAAGCTGCGCCCTGCGGAGCACCTGGTTGACAGTTCAAACAGGGTCAGCAAACTCTAATTAAACGATGCATTTGTTTCTGTTTCTGTAACGTTTAACAAACAATAACAAACGGCAAACAACGTTTACCAAACTTTGGTGAGAAAAAAATGCACTATAATTGATCTCTTGATAGATATGTATATGTCAAGTTGTAAACAGTTTCAGAAAAGGTATCACTCCATGGTATTGAAATTCTACTTTGGGTAAAATTTTGCGGAAATATGTGACATCTTTGCCCTCTTTTGCTTTTTTGTTTTAGCGAATACATGCAGGTTGTTGCCATACAGCAAAAGGAAAATGAATATCTTTAACCCTTCAACTACTAGATATCAAATCTATGAAAAATACTGATTACATACTTATGCACAATATATGACACAAACGGTACGCTTTAGTTGTAAGATAGAAAGGACAAGGGGTGGTAAAGTTCATGTACATTGCTGTCTATCAAAAGTACTAACCCAGAGACAAATCTCATTTTGTGGTGTCATTTTACAAGTCTCTCATACTGCCCACACAGTGGTCATCGTGTCAGCCACTGCCTCACTTAGATTTCTCGGCGCCCATTGCTGTCAATGCAACATCATCTTCTATGCACTCTTCAAGCTCCGTCACAGCTGTAAACCTGTCTCTCTGAGCTCTTACCACCTTGCCCATAAATCCAATTGCTATATTTCTATGTCTATATTTTAAATGTATGATTATACTCGGACCTTCTACTAAATATAACCAAATAAACGGAGAGTGTGTCCAGCTAGCACATATAACATTATAAAGGGTCATTACGCAAGAACGGCCACCAAAATTCGCTTGTAAACTAGCTGTGTTTTATCGTTATAAGCATTGTGTATACGGTGTTTCTTAAAATTTGGTTGAGGCAAAATAAAATTTGAGAACGGATTTTTAGTAATATTGTTGGGACGTACACGTGTACGGACAAGGGTAACACTCAATGCGGGGAATAAAAATTTCGAAAAAAATGTGCATACCCGACCAATTCCAGATTATCCCTACGACCCATATACGATCTGGTCGATCTGGTCTGGTCGTGATCAGGTTGGGATCGTGAATAGTTGATTTGGTCTAGATAGTCGAATAAAGATCGTGTAAAGATCGTGAACTGATCGGAATTATCGAATTAGTATTCATTTTGTTGTCAGGATGAAGTCTTGATAGAGTCATTAAGGAGTCGTGAATGGTCGAATTAGGGTCGTGTACAGTCGGATGGCGGTCGGGTAGAAGTCGTAAACAGGCCCGATCACGAATTTGGTTGAGCTTGGTCGTCCCGGGAAATTTGAACAATCGGGACCATCGAGTTGATCTGATCGGCAGTGTGAACCTAGCTTTACGCTTCTACAACGATCACGCTACGATTATACCACGTTTATTCTGCGACCTCACTACGATTATCACGATCTTTCCACGCTCATCACGTTCTCACTACGACCATACCACGATTTATCCGATTACAACACGATCTTACCACGCTTCTACTGCGATTATAGCACGCTCTTACCACGACCAAACTACGACCATGCCACGTTCATATACACAGTGATCTTACTACGCTCCCAGTAATATATCGTCAACATCGTGTTCCATATAAATATCGTATCAATCCTTCTATTTCTCATTGATGCGTAGAGTTTCTTGGAAACAACGCAGTCATGCAACCAAAATCTACAAGAACTCGTGGGCGTAGTGGAAGGGGTAGATGCAGAGGCAGAGGGAGATCTGATAGTAGCGAGTCCTGATCCAGTAGCACAGGCACACGTCTCAGAAAAAAAAATCCTATACACCTTTATATAACATAAGGTGTATAGGAAAAATAAATTCTGAGACGAGTGCCTGTGTCCAGTAGAGATGTCGGATCAACCAATCCAACCACAACTTATTGCTGGTCCATCAAGCTCAAATGCTGATGTTTTAGTGAATGATAGCAGGGATGACACAGATATGTCAAACATTGTTGAGCCGTTGGAGAAAAAGGACAAGAGATCCAAATTACATACATACAAACAAAACCTGGAGAGCTTTTATGTATTTCATGTGAAAATGATAATGTGCATGATGGTCGTAGTTTGAACGTAGTCAGGTCGTAAGAAGAGCGTGACGAGGACGGCATGTGCGTGATAGAATCGTACTATGATCTTGAACAGGGTGGTGTAAACGTGGTATAGTCGTAGTGGAAGCGTAGATAGGGCGCGGCGAGAACGTGAAGGTCGTAGTGAGGTCGTAGTAACGTCGTTGTGAGATCGTAGCGAAGTCTCTCCGAATAGAATCACGTTTTCGCTACGATGGTACAGCGACCTTTGTGATCTTATCACGGCCTCACTGCTCTCTCACTACGCTTCTACTACGACCTGATTTCGCCACGATTGCACCACGCTTTTCCTGCGATTACCATGATCTTACAACGCTCACCACGTTCTCACTACGACAATACCACGAGTTATCTGATTGCAACACGATCTTACCACGCTTCTACTGCGATTATAGCACGTTCTTACCACGATTATACTACGTTCATACCGCGATCAGCAATAACGTCAACATCGTGTTCCATATCAATACTTTTCATTCCTTTTATATAAATAAATAAAATAAATAAATAAATAAATAATCTTTATTTCAAGAGGATGATCCCATTAGTTAAAACTAATCTTCCTGAGAGTCCTCAAAATAATAATAACATATTTATAAGTACATAGAGTATTATAAAGTTATATTATACACAATATACAATTGTATTTAAATAATAATGAAAAAGCATATTAATTTGCACAATTGATGAAAAATTTGTAACATTTTGTTTTAAAAGATACAAGTGTATTACTCATTTTTATTTCATTTGGTAAACTGTATATTTCTGATTAATACGTATATTTCTCGGAAAAAATACAGTCATGCCACCAAAATCTACTAGAACACATGGGCATGGTGGTAGGGGTAGATGTAGAGGCAGAGGTAGCTCTGATAGAAACGAATCCTAATCCAGCTGAGATGTCGGACCGACCAATCCTTTTCCTAAATAAGAACCTATTGCTGGACAATCAAGCTCAAATGACGATATTTTAGTGAACGATAGCAGAGATGACACAAATGTGTCAATCATGGTTGAGCCGTTAGAGTAAATGGACAAGAAGTCCTAATTACATACAGACAAACAAAACCTGGAGATATTTAATATTTTATGTGAAAATGACAATGAGAATCATGGTCGTAGTATGAACGTAGTCAGGTCGTAAGAAGAAAGTGATGAGGACGGCATGGGCATGCTAGAATCGTACTATGATATTGGCGTAAACGTGGTATAGTCGCAGTGAAAGCGCAGTTGGGTCGCGGTGAGAACGTGATGGTCGTAATGAGGTCGTAATAACGTCGCTGTGAGATGGTAGCACAGTCTCTCCGATTCACGCTCTCGCTACGATGATACAGCGACCTTTGTGATCTTACTAAATAAATAAATAAATAAATAATCTTTATTTCAAGAGGATGATCCCATTAGTTAAAACTAATCTTCCTGAGAGTCCTCAAAATAATAATAACATATTTATAAGTACATAGAGTATTATAAAGTTATATTATACACAATATACAATTGTATTTAAATAATAATGAAAAAGCATATTAATTTGCACAATTGATGAAAAATTTGTAACATTTTGTTTTAAAAGATACAAGTGTATTACTCATTTTTATTTCATTTGGTAAACTGTTCCATATTTGAGAACCTGAATATGTAAATGTTTTCTTTAAAAAATTTGTTTTTGGTTTTGGAAGATTTAATACTTTTTCATCAGCTGAACGTAAGTTATAATTTTGATTATCAGTAAAATGAAAATTTTCTTGTAAATAGTTAGGAACCATACCATTTAATGATTTAAATACAAGTATTGCCTTTTGGTATTGAATGCGTTTTTCCACATTTAACCAGCGTAAACTATTAAACAATAAACTGGATGATGTCATTATGTCAGCTTCTACTATAACCCTAGCAGATTTCTTTAATAACTTATTAAGTTTATTTATTCCACTTTCACAACAGCTTCCTCATATATTGCAACAATAATCAAATAATGGCAGAATATAAGCATTAAAATAGATAATACGTATATGCATAGGTAAATATTTTCTTATCTTTTGTAATAAATTGATTCTGTTTGATATAGTACATGACATTTTATCTATCTGCTGATTCCAATTTAGGTTTTACTACGACCTTAGTGCGCTCTAACTACGCCTCTACTACGACCTGATTTCGCCACGACCGCACCATGATTGAATTAACATGTTCAAAGTTGGCCATGCTTATCACGATCTTGAAGACCGTGATACGACATTGCATCTGCTAGGAATGGAGACTTAGGAGAGTGTTTCACAGGATGAAGAACCAACGCAACAGCAATTTATTGGGTCTTTTTGTTGCTTATTGTCGAAAAAATTTGGCCTTTCTTACTTACCCTCTCCCTTTAGTGGCAGTCAAAATTCCCGAATCTTTTATCTAGGTCGAATTACTGCGGCATATTGCCACCGGACGTTAGGAAAATAAAACTCAATCTTCGTAGTCAAAATATATTAGGTTACTATCATACGTTTTTGCGTTGATATTTAATTTAAAAACTTTTAAAGGATATGACTTATGTAGTAATGCTGTTATTAAAGATAGTCTTTTCAAATAAAAATGGGATATTTTGTTTTAGGTCATTAACAATCTTACTTTTAGAAGAACGGCACTGATACCAAAAACCTTTATTGTAGAAAAAGTCATGAATATGACAGTTTTATCCATTCGTTTGATGTGTTTGAGTTTTTGATTTTGCCATTTGATAAGGAACTTTCCGTTTTGAATTTTGCTCGAAGTTCAGTATTTTTGTGATTTTACTTTTTAATCGAATCCGTCGAAACATATCTTTACAGTATACATATATGTATCTATAGAAGAGCTTTCACTCGATTGCCTGTTGCTTTTTTAGCTCACTTAGCCCGAAACTTGGCCACAATCATCATTGGGGTATCTAGTTTAAAAATGTGTCCGGTGACCCGGCCAACCAACCAAGAGGGCCGCCATGGCTAAAAATAGGACATAGGGTAAACTGTAGATTTTGGCTTATATCTCTGAAATCAAAGCATTTAGAGCAAATCTGACATGGGGGTTAAATTGTTTATCAGATCAAGATCTATCTGCTCAGAAATTTTCAGATGAATCGGAGAACCCGTTGTTGGGTTGCTGCCCTTAAATTTGTAATTTTAAGGAAATTTTGCCGTTTTTGGTTATAATCTTGAATATTATTAAAGATAGAGATAAACTGTAAACAGCAATAATGTTCAGCAAAGTCAGATCTACAAATAAGTCAACATGACCAAAATGGTCAGTTGACCGGAGTAATTGCCATTTAAAGTCAATTTTTAACGATTTTTTCTAAATTTTTGTAATCTTTTTCAAAAATCTTTTCCTCTGAAGCTACGAAGACAAATTTAACCAAACTTGTCCACAATCATCATTAGGGTATCTAGTTTAAAAAATGTGTCCGATGACCTCTTCCGTGAACCAAGATGGCCGACATGGCTAAAAGTAGTACAAAGGGTAAAATGCAGTTTTTGGCTCATATCTCTGAAACCAAAGCATTTAGAGAAAATCTGCAGTTAATAAAATTGTTCATTCGGTTAAGATCTATCTGCCCTGAAATTTTCAGACCAATCGGGCAACTTGTTGTTGGGCTGCTGCCACTGAATTGGTAATTTTAAGAACATTTTGCAGCTTTTGGTTATTATCTTGAATATTATTATTGATAGAGATAAACTGTAAATAGCAAAAATGTACAGCAAAGTAAGAGCTACAAATAAGTCAACTTGACCAAAGTGGTCAATTGATCCCTTAAGGAGTTATTGTCCTTTATAGTCAATTTTTAACAATTTTCATATTTTTACAAAATATTTTCCACTGTCACTTCTGGGCCAATTTCATTATAGATAGAGATAATTGTAAGCAGCAAGATTGTTCAATAAAGCAAGATCTACAAACACATCACCAATACCAAAACACAATGTTGTCATGAATCCATATGTGTCCTTGTTTAATATGCACATAGACCAAGGTGAGCGACACAGGCTCTTTAGAGCCTTTATTTTTCATTACCAATTGTTTGTTGAGATCAGATCTTTGATGGTCCCTTAAATTCTCAAACAACCCGGGCCCGATAGCTTTAAATATTACATACAGACGGTATTGTTAAAGATGGTAGGATGACCTCAAATAGTGCGTATCCTTACAGAAATAGTTTATATATAAGTCAAGAGTGGGTCATTATGAATCAGGACGAAATTATAACTATAAATGTTTTGCAAATTTTATGAAACACCAAACTCCTTTCGAGAGCTTTTGGTTCAATTCGAAGATCATTTGAATCTACTTATAATTGTTATAACTGTGCTGTAAACATTGAGAAACCTATAAAAGATCAATTTCTCATGTTGTACTGAAAAAATACCTCTAAAATTGGTTTTCGAAGGTTACAACTATAACCAACAGCAATGCAAGTCTAAGATAGCAATTCGTTCAGCATTTTTCTCTCTTTCAAATCAACCCAATACCAAGTAAATTCCTTGCATGTTGGTTTACTTTTGTCTTTATTTTATTGGTAACGGGAACGTTTTTTAATATTACTTTGTTCACGAAAAACATAATATAATATTAAGCTGTGGCCAAAATCTTTTTAAAAATATCACAATTATTGATAAACATATATAAAAGTTACGTTTTCAAAATTAGAGAGGCGTGATTTCAATGGTCAGACCATAGTAATGGAACCTCAAATTGTTTTATGCAAAAATGTATCAAATTACGTTTTAAAGACCTGTCATGGGTAATTTAAAGGGCAATTCAAATTTATAGTCAAAGGATAGAGTTGCGACACGCACTGTAAGGAAATAGTACAATATGACAAATTAAACATGTGCATATTGTATACTTATTGACTAGGCATGCGTGGAATAGTAAGTCTATTAATCTCCGAGGTGCAACTACTGCCCTGAAGACCAACTTGAATATAATTCCAAAATGTAATTTCAACAAAGACGGTGGAATGAAGTACGAATAAAATTGACTGCAATTCAAATTAAAATGAAAGTATGTGCGTAAGGGACAGACATGTTGCTTACCAACAGGTCACCTGCAGACCTCTCAAAAAGCTATTGAAATTGTTATAAACGGACAATGAGCATGGCACACTGTTTGCACAAGGCATCGAATTAAACGTCTGCTTTTCGAATGAACATGGCTGCATTTTCATACATTCTAAATACCCGAACTGTTTAACTTCCGGATGAAAGAAATCCAGGAATTAACCACATTTCTGAAGATTATTCAGTCCTTGGGTTTGTTGATTTTAACACGGAAATTTTATTTTGCCAAAAAAATGCAAAAACACATACACCGGGAAGTGCACCAGAAGAGGAAATATGTAATTAATATAAAAATAGAGGCGAGAAATTCTGGGTTTTTTTCTATGAAGGGAGTTAAAGCTCTATCAACAATCAGACCAGGCTACATAAAACTTAGAGGAAACTTGAAAAGTGCTTTTATATATATCTTTATTCTGTCAAACCTTTGCAATTACAATGGTATACAGACACTACATGACATCAATAATACAGACATAAATACATGAATACACAGAGCAAAATATGTACACTATTTACAATTATACTGATAGTATTTAGCCAGGAGGGCACACATGGGAATTTATAAATCTAATGAAAGTACACAGCTTTCTCAATTTAGATTTTATATTTAAATTCATAATTTTCTTAAACATAATTATATTTGGACGATTTACATATTTTTTATCAATACATTCGTTTCTTTTTTCTGACATCTCTGTGCACATCATAATATAATGATACTCATCTCCAAGATCTTTACAGTTACATGATTTACAAATTCGTCTATCTCTCTGAATATTATTATCTGAATAGATTTTACTATGTTAACATTTTGAAGACAATGTAACAAGCAACTGATGGAAATAAAGGAATTTTAGAAATAAAAAAACATTTTTAGCAATTTATTCTCTAATACTCTCATCATTGTTACTGTAAATTCAGAAAATATTGCGTGCATTTATTATTGCGATTTTGTAATTCTAGACTGAAATACGATTTGATTTATGCGATATTAAAAAAAAATCCTGTTTCATTCATAATTTTTTTTTTTACAAAATGTGAGTTTGAATTATTGTGATTATTATGATTATTACCCTGTCGCATTTTCGCAATATTAAAAAAATCGCAAAAAATTCTGAATTTACATAAATATAAGTCCTATGTTACAATTAAAATTGTCATGTAAATTATTTACTCGTCAGTTGCGCTCGAATTAAAACAATTCAGTCAAAATAAATTCGAAGCTGTGGAGATTTTATGCAAATATCCGAATTGTTATAAAAATATTGTTATTCAATTGTTCATGATATTAGCTCTCGATACTTTCGCAGTGAAAATTAACAGGCGAATTTAAAATAGAATGACCACGGATACCAAATGATTACAAACGCTCACGCACGATATATAACTAAATAAAATGAAATAAATGGATTATTTTTGGGCAAATTTTTTAAATTATTACTTTATTTTGTAAAATTCTTCCCTCGAGTGCTTGTTTTGGCCAAAATTGATATTCTCAGCATGACCGTAAATTTATCATTTAAAGTTGTCAGAAACTAATTCTTGTTTGTCGATCAAGTGGACACCTATGTCGAAATATGTAGTTATCAAAAATAACCAGCTGGATAGAAATTTATTTTACTTGCCCTTTAACCCTACCCTTCAAAGGTTCGTGCTTTGTTGAACATTAGTACTTTTAACCCATACATTGTACTATACATTTCGTGTCACTGTTTGGAATGCGAGTGGTTAGCTCATTGACAGATACTAATTGAATTCTTTTAACTAAATTATACTATAGTTTTCTTTATAAAGGTGAGATTTTTAGATAAAATTCTCTTGCTTGTTTGAAATAAAATCAAAGTGTAATTTAAGAATGCTATTGCATGCTTACATCCATTACGATGATGGTATTTTGGGAGCTGCATACGAAAGTGTAACAAGTGATATGTACAACTCATCCCTAACCGCTAATATTTATATATTTTGTTGACAAATTATCTTCTGTGATCATTTTCATATACTGACAGATAATCTCGTTACAAGGATATAGATTACATACGTATCTTTTATCTATTTCGTTGTATTTTTATTTTCACGGGCGTATGAAACAATTTCTTGAATAAATAAGCTTTGATCGTTGATTCGGATCACAAAATAACAAACTTAGCTCCCGTTACTTTATTATGCATTTTGGAGGCCCCTCATGGGGGGGGGGGGTCCTAGTAATCACATAATCACCATTTTTTTGCCAATATAATCACATAATCATTAAATATTTGCTTATCTTTAGTAATCAAATAATCATAAACTAAAAATACAGTCCTAGGTAATCAAATAATCATGAAATATTTGGCTTAATAATCAAATAATCATTAAAAAAACGGCCAAGTAATCACATAATCAAAAACCCCATGAGGGCCCTCATTTTGTAAGAATTTACCAAGTGTTATCTTTATAAACATCCTTGTGTAAATGAAAATAAGAAATGCATGCATTAAAATCGTTGCATATAAGAATACTTTTATCAAAATGTTAGCACAATTATTTTTTTATTCGAATATGTGTAGATTTTAAATACTTAATTACAAACTTTTTAAATCTAAAACTAGTTAACAATAACAATCCCTTCTGTAAAAGTTTGCTAATAGGACTAGCGTTGGTGCTAGAGGCGGATAAAACATTCTTGTGTAATACCCCATTTGCACTAAGCCACGATCGCACTACGATCTGCGAAAAAAATGCAAATTTTGATGATCGTAGTACGATCGTGTAGATCGCAGTAAGGTCGTAGCACGGTCGTGGTGAGGTCTTCAAGATCGTGATGAGCATGGCCAACTTTGAACATGTTCAAAACAATCGTGGTGCGGTCGTGATGAAAACAGGTCGTAGTAGGAGCGTAGTGAGAGCGCACTAAGGTCGTGGAAAGATCGCAAAGGTCGCTGTGCCATCGTAGCGAGAGCGTAGCGAAAGCGTGATTCTATTCGGAGATACTGCGCTACGATCTCACAGCGACGTTATTACGACCTCACTACGACCATCACGTTCTCAGCGCGACCCAACTACGCTTCCATTACGACCATACCACGTTTACACCACGCTGTTCAAGACCACAGTACGATTCTAGCACGCCCTTGTCGTCCTCATCACGCTCTTCTTACGATCTCACTACGTTCATACTACGACTTTCATTCTTATTGTCATTTTCAGTGGCGGATCCAGAATTTTTCATAAGTGGGGGCCCAATGACTGACCTAAGAGGGGGCCCGCTCCAGTCACGCTTCAATGATTCCCTATATAAGCAACCCATTTTTTTCCCAAAAAGGGGGGGGGCGGCGGGTCCCCTGCCCCCCTAAATCCGCCTCTGATTTTCACATAAAATATATGAAATCTTTCAAGGTTTTGTTTGTCTGTTTGTTATAAGGACTTCTTGTCCATTTTCCCAACCATGCTTCTCGTTTTTATATAGATTAGACCGTTGGGTTTCCCGTTTGAATGGTTTTACACTAGTAATTTTGGGGCCCTTAATAGTTTGCTGTTCGATGTGAGCCAATGTTCCTTGTTGAAGGCCGTACCTTGACCTAGAATGGTTTACTTTTATAAATTGTTACTTGGACGGAGAGTTGTCTCATTGACTCATACCACATCTTCCTATATCTACTAATATTGACACATGTGTGTCATCTCTGCTATCGTTCACTAAAATATCGTCATTTGAGCTTGATGAACCAGCAATAGGTTGTAATTTAGGTTGCATTGATCGGTCCGTCATCTCTGCTGGATCAGGATTCGTTACTATCAGAACTCCCTTTGCCTCTACATCAACCCCTACCACCACGCCCACGTGTTCTAGTAGATTTTGGTGGCATGACTGTATTGTTTCAGAGAAATCTACATATTAATCAGACACAGAAGGAATGGAACTGTATTGATGTTGACGTTTTTGCTGAGAACGTAGTAAGATCGCAGTATGAATGTAGTATAATCGTGGTAAGAACGTGCTATAAGCGCAGAAGAAACGTGGTAAGATCGTGTTGCAATCGGATAACTCGTGGTATGGTCGTTGTGAGAACGTGATGAGCGTAGAAAGATCTTGATAAGCGTAGTGAGGTCGCAGAATAAGCGCGGTGAAAAACGTCGTATAATCATAGCGGGATCGTTGTAGAAGCGTACTGAGGACGTAGTAGCATCGTGAAAGCAATGGAAATTTACATTTTCATGCCGCTCATACTGCGACCTCACCACGATCTGAATTTATTTTAGATCGCGGTGAGCGTGGTGCGATCGTGGTCTAGTGGGACTTGGGCTTAAGTAAATGAGAATTGCATGCATTTATAAAATTGTTATATATAAGAATAAATGACAATCCGCCTCCAAGCACCAACGGCCTAGTCCTATATAAAACCTGTTATTGTTTAATAAACTTTGATTTAAAATAAACTTGTTATTGAAAATGTTGTAAATTAGTATTTAAAATCTTCACATATTCACAATAGTGTATACTAGTATAGAAATTGTACGTGTAAAGATAACATTTTCCTATATAGCTGCATCAATACCAGTTTTTATTCGGAAACAAAAAGCAAATTTTACAGGTTCTTCTTTTGAAAACATTTCAAACGGCAGTCTAGTATTTCTTATAACATTTAAGAATTACCTCTTCAGCATCAATTGTGAAGTTAAGAAAAGGAAAAATACAGAAACATAATGAAAAGGGAAAAAATGAAAAAATAATCTTCCTTATGGGGTCTATTCCATGCTCTTAACCTATTCAAACCAACGTTTTCATCGAATGACAGTCTGCCGGACATGTCAAGCAATAAAACTTGTTGACTTAATTTCCAGAAGTTGTCGGATTGATTTTTTTCTCATTTGTTCTCGTGCTGAATGTGATTGAAAGATATGACCGCCGCAGGATTTTACACACAAAAAAAATCACAATCGACTTAAATCAGAATTCATTTTATTAAGGTGTCAAAATTATATTATTAAATTTAAAATGATAATATATGAAAGTCGTCGTGTCATTACAAAAATTATTCAATAGTAAATACATATGTTTTCTTTATGGCGGTGTAAAATACACACAAAAAAAAAGAATGTGTCCCATCCGCACTATCATTTTCCATGTTCAGTGGACCGTGAAAATGGGATAAAATCTCTAATTTGGCATTAAAATTAGAATGATCATATGATAGGAAACATGTTTACTAAGTTTCAAGTTGATTGGACTTCAACTTCATCAAAAACTACCTCGACCAAAAACTTTAACCTGAAGCGGGACGAATGGACGGAAAGACGAACGGACGGACAGACCAGAAAACATAATGCCCATAAATTGGGCATAAAATGTGAAAATATTCAACGAAAAATATGGTAATCAATATCAATTACCCGTTGACGATATAAAATGGCAACCAGAGCTATAAACTGTTATCCTGACAGTCTGGAATGAGGAAAAGAGACATTATTTCAGATCAGTTTTATTTTACAAAGCTAGTAAGAAAATGAATATCAAGACATATGAATATCAAGACAATGATATACATTACTTATATCGTTTGAATTAAATGTATAGGAAAAAGTCCAATTCAACTCATGCTTTCTTTATTGAGAATAAAGAAAGAGATTTATAACAAATTTACTTAAATTAGCTTCAGCACTCATTACGCAAGAATCACAATCCTAGTGTACTATATCATGTCTGTAATATTTTTCGTATTATGTACTATAATTGCCCGGTAAGACCGTCTTTAAAATAACATATCTGAGAAATTAAAAGACAATAAAAACCGTGAGAACAAAAACGGAATGTATACAGGAGTCGTGAGAACAAAACCGGTATGTACAGGAGCATGAGAACAAACTCGGTATGTAGGATATCGTGAGAACAAAACCGGTAAGTCAAGAGTCGTGAGAACAAAACCGGTATGTAAAGGACCATGAGAACAAAACCAGTATGTAGGGGTTGTGAGAACAAAACCAGTATGTGGGGTTGTGAGATCAAAACCGGAATGTAGGGTTTTGAGAACAAAACCAGTATGTAGGGGTTGTGAGAAAAAAAAACAGCATGAAGGGGTTGTGAGAAAAAAAACCGGTTTATAATGGTTGTGAGAACAAAGCCGGTATGTAGGGGTTGTGCGAACCAAACCAGTATGTAGCATTGAAGGGTTTGTGAGAACAAAGCTGGTACAATGTATGTAGGGGTTGTGCACAAAACCGGTATGTAGGGGTTGTGAGAACAAAACCTGTATGTAGGGGTTGTGCGCAAAATCGATATGTAGAGGTTGTGAGAACAAAACCGGTATGTAGGGGTTGTGCTCAAATACAGTATGAAGTGGTTTTGAGAACAAAACTGGTATGTAGTGGTTCAGAGGACAAAACCGGTATGTAGGGGTTTTGAAGACAAAATTGTATCTGACCAGCAAAAAAATGGTGACATTTTCATTGTGATGGTCTGGTTCTTTGACATTAACCTGGTATTTTACTTCCTCTGCATGTTTTGTATAGTTATATGCAATATTTAACGAGAAATGACAGTAAATTAAATAGACAGGTAATATAGATAAGCTGACATAAACAATATACTGTATGTACCTATATATGTTCGACTTGAAAGAGAACACGAGAATTGTTAGATGAAACGAGATATTACGGTCGTAGATAATTGTAATCAGATCAATTTAATACACAAAATACTGTTTTCTTCTACTGTATCAAAAAGCAGATATAAGTACCTTCTTTGATCACAGGTTCAAAGGCACAGACAAATAAATTTAATATACAATCTGAATATACTCTGTCAATTTCAAAGACATGGTCTTCAAAGTTAAGTATTTATATACTAAGTATGTGTCTTTACTTATGTGACCGTTTGGAGAAAATGGCTATAAATTTCAACCGTCCACACTTGAGAAAGTAAATCAGTTTTCTTTATAAAGATAAATTAATTGTGATATTCAAGTGGCTGGTACATTGTGTGAAAGGAGCAGTTGAGATTTAACTAACATTTTTAAAAGGAATGTAATTTTTATTGAATAAACTAAGCTTGATGGATATGAATCTAGCAATTCTTTCTTTATATCAAGCTTGACAAGTGTAAACAGAGGTCTTACACTACGAATATTTGTATTGATTTGCTGTTTAAGAAAGCTTGTTGATCACCCATCTCACAAAACCACTCTCATTCAATCAGTAACGTTAAAGTTTACGGTGTTAAAATCATTATAAGAAACTGATTTGACGAGCAGGCTCGTCTGAGGCTTCAGCTAGAACGTTCAGTCTACAATAACCTTAGTACACATTGATGGAATATTGGAGGTGACCAGATGCGAAAGGCAGAGTGTCAATTTCAGAAGAGTTGAGCCATGTAATTTTCACGTCACTGTAACATTACATTTTGGCAATTTTGACTTCCGCAGGAAGATTTAATTGAAGGCTAATCAAAGGACGTAACGATGGGTTAAGAGATCAAAAGATTTAAATATACTACATCTACTGAACATTTTTAAAATAACAATGTTGGATTTTGTTATGGTTTATCTGCTGGTATCTGCATCACATGCCGCGTATCAAGGTAAATATCTTTATTTATATATCTCTATTAAATTACGATGCATTAAATACGGATTCCAGTTATAAGGTTTTTATGAGGAAAAAATAATCAAACTATGAAATCATACTGTGACAATCAACTTGTGTTTCCTTTGGAAAACGAAGACTAAAAGTACCACCAGATTACTGGATTAGAACAGAGATATCCACTTACGACGGGATGGCAATCTTTTGGGATGTGAGATATAAGGGATAAAAATGTGAGGATCTGGGATATAGGGGTAAAAAATTATGATCCGGGAAAAAGAAGAAAACTAAAAGAGCAGGATTAGGATTCGAGCACCTCCTTTCGATGTTTTTAATGACACGTGAATATATAGAGGTTTGTTTGGTTCTTTTGATACCATACTCATTTCAGTAAAAATACAAAAAGTTTTGAAATATACTTGCTTTTGAAATAAATAAAAGGGGAAAACCACCTTTCGTCTTTACTTTGAAAATTCTTTCTCGTCTTACAAATCTTACAAAACTTTTCTTTCGTGTACTTGTTTGAAGATGGGAAGTACTTTAAGAAATACTTGATCAATAATTAAAGAAAACTTCATTTATGTTGACATTATTCTGTAATCATATTTAAATATACATTAAAGTTTGACAGGATTCAAATCGGGTCATATTATCTTGCTCACTGACTTTTTAAGGGCAACGCAAATCACTTTCAAGCCTCATTACGTGATTTTTATCGAAAGATTGTTTACTAAGCTAACCAATAATTTTGTTGTCACAAATGTACAATAACATGCCAAAAGGAAATTATGCATAACCTTATATTTAAAAAAAAAAATACTGTTATTAGAAGCCACATTTAATGATAATGTAAATATAGATTTGGGTGGTCACAATCCATTTTTGATATTACAAGTATATACTTTTGTTTACCATGTTGTCGACAATGGTGTGTGTTTAGCTTTACCATTTTAGTATTTAAGAGGTATTTTTAAAAGCGTTAAAATTTGTTTAAATAAAAAAAAATACAACTTATTACTGATATTTGCTAATCATTTCCGTAAATATAGTATGTAAAGCATGTACAGTTATTGAAATTTCTTATAATACTATTCCTAATTAATTTTTCGGATACTTTTTTAATTTTTTTACCAACATCACGACGATATTTTGTGGATGATGTTTGTAATCCCTTTATGTATTTTACAAGGGAATATTTGAGTTTTACATATTCACTCGCGCAATTTTTTCTTCTTGGAAAAGCTGAGAAAATATATCGGTCGCGAAAATAAGTTGGTTAACAGTAATTATGTTTTACTTCCCAATGAAATCATGATTACGTGCATATGTAAATATGTCCAATATTTACCAGGGAGAAAAAAATCACCGACATTCTTCAACTTTTAATTAAGTTGAATTATGGTTCCAAAGTCTAAGTATATGTTGCATGCTAAGTGTCATCTCGTTTCAATAGAGGGTATTGATCAGAGTATGCGTCAAATTGATTCTTCATCTTGTGTCTTCCTCTAAGTGTCATCTCGTATCTACAGAGGGTCTTGATGAGATCATGCGTCAAATTGATTCTTCATCTTGTGTCTTCCTCTAAGTGTCATCTCGTATCTACAGGGGGTCTTGATGAGAGCATGCGTCAAATTGAATCTTCATCTTTTGTCTTCCTCTAAGTGTCATCTCGTATCTACAGAGGGTCTTGATGAGATCATGCGTCAAATTGATTCTTCATCTTGTGTCTTCCTGTAAGTGTCACATCGTATCCACAGAGGGTCATGATGAGAGCATGCGTCAAATTGCTTCTTGAGTCTTCCTGTTCTGAAAGAGGCAGATGAACTTCTGATGCATGTGTAGCTATTTTACTCCGATGTGTATTGTTTCTTCTTATTGGTTATATTTCTGCTGATGCTGCTTCTTTTGAAAGGGTGGGACAGGACCTGTTATCAAACTTTTCAAATGGAAAATATGCAAGTGGTCGATCAATGCATTAATGAGATGAGCATAACGCAGAAATTTAAATAGTTCGTGTGGTTCTGGCTAAAAATATTAAGTTAAGAATAGTTATAATGTTGAATTATTGCCGTTAATTCTGGTGTGGTAATAATTGAAATAAGTTATATACATGTCTTTTTTTGCAATTGCAATTGCCTTTAATACGTGTTGGTGATATGCCGTTGACCGAGAATCATGGCGGGAAAAAAATCAGTAATATCGTTTAGGGGATCGGGAGTGATTCCATCGAGTAATACACAATATACCTATATTTAAACATATCCATAATAGGTATTAAACATATGAATAATAGGTACATGTAAAGAATTGTCTTCCCCACAACTGAGTTGCAGTTTCATGCATATTTATCTTATGCCATTCAACATTGATAATTGTAGCCAAAACTTTTGATTTAGTAAGCCATTGAATAGTAAGTTGTAATTATAGATAACCTTATTTC
This sequence comes from Mytilus edulis, assembly GCF_963676685.1. Lineage (NCBI taxonomy): Eukaryota > Metazoa > Mollusca > Bivalvia > Mytilida > Mytilidae > Mytilus > Mytilus edulis. The sequence goes on along the minus strand of NC_092353.1, from coordinate 43,709,914 downwards.
TCCTGGTATAAACCACCCCTCAATTTAGACATAAAACCAATACGTGTACAAAATATCCAAGTATAATCAATTCATTGTACTTGTACCAAATATACAAGTATATAAACACTCTGAGTATAAATACACGCCATAAAAGGCTATAATAAATACCAAAGACTTTGTAAAGTGGATAGTCGCACGACACCGCGGATGCTCTATATTTATTAAGAAATAAACATAATTCATACATATATCTTCACACATAATATATAATTCATACATCAATATAAAACAAAAAACTCTTCATTGACCAAGAAAATCTGACTGTTCAGATTGACGGTGTCGGCTTGCTGAAAGATTACATATATAGGCAGTAAAATACCGCGAAATAATTTTGAAGCGGGGAAAACCTATCGCCCTCTATGCTACATATGATGAAAACACCCAGGAGAAATTAATTTCATTCTAATGTACCGCCCGTTTATACGAATGAAATTACAATTATTTATATTTTTTTCTGTAGCTTGATAACCGTCACTGTTACATATGAAAAAACACTTAAAAACACACTTTCTTCAGTTTGATTTTCTCTCTCGATTTTTTGGCTTGATTATTTTTTGAAATATCCGTTTTTTGGCTTGAATATTTCCGGATTCCGTTTTAGGAGCATCATGCGGTCACCCACGCTCTGCTTACTCCGATGGTTACGCTTTGTGGTTACCTACAGTCTAACCGTATGAGTTTTAATTCAATCAAGAATCCTGAGTCACGTGGCTGGTAACTGTTAAAGCAAACGCAACACACCAAACACAACGGTTACGCTGATTGCTTTAATTTACCTTATCTTGTTTACTATGGTGCAATTTGGTTACGCTGGTTGCTTTAATTTACCTTATTTTGTTTACTATGGTGCAATCTGGTTACGCTGGTTGCTTTAATTTACTTTATCTTGTCTACCATTGTAACAATTTGCTTACGCTGATTGCTTTAATTTACCTTATTTTGTTTACCATTGGTGCACTTTGGTTACGCTGGTTGTTTTAATTTACCTTATCTTGTTTACCATTGGTGCAATTTGCTTACGCTGGTTGCTTTAATTTACCTTATTTTGTTTACCATTGGTGCACTTTGGTTACGCTGGTTGTTTTAATTAACCTTATCTTGTTTACCATTGTAACAATTTGCTTACGCTGGTTGCTTTAATTTACCTTATTTTGTTTACCATTGGTGCACTTTGGTTACGCTGGTTGTTTTAATTTACCTTATCTTGTTTACCATTGGTGCAATTTGCTTACGCTGGTTGCTTTAATTTACCTTATCTTGTTTACCATTGGTGCAATTTGCTTACGCTGATTGCTTTAATTTACCTTATCTTGTCAACCATTGGTGCAACTTGATTAAAACCTCGCATCTCGATGTGGTCCCGTTTATCGAAATGTTTCACGATATTCGTAACCCCAAGAAAGTAACGCTGATTGTCAAAATAATGTGGTCCAGCATATTCGAATCAGCAGATTTTTGTCAGTTATTAGCATTTCCGAAAGCAATTTCATACATACTTTTAAGATGCTAACAGACATTATTAATTACTTTGTAAATAATATATCTTTGTTTCAATCAAGACTTTTTTTTATCGTAGAATCGATTGGTTAGCACATTAATATGAATAACGAAAGAAGGAATTGACAAAGGGATATATAAGACAATGTTTCTCTTTGAAGGTGTCTGCAGTAACATATTTCCAATTTTTCATTGAATATATATGGTTTAGAATGTTTTTGAGTTTGCATTGGTTCAAGATTTGCCATTTCTTTTCACCATCTTAAAGCTTGTTTTATATATTTATATTTGTGAAATGTATCGTTTGCGAACTACAAAAAGTACATGTAAATAAATAAGCACAGCCGACCATTTCAAGTTCCAAGATGAACATTTGTTGTTTATAATCACCTCACAGCAAGATTCTGTTTGGTCGAAAAATTCCTCTGCTTAAATCGTTATTTGTCAGGTACTCTTGATTCTAACGAAGCTGCCATGTAAACAGTCAGAATATTACAGCCGATTGCATTGAGTGTGGAGTCAAAGGTAATATCTTTGGTTAGCTTGCTTCATAGCTTAACCATGAAGTCATTATTATGTTAGGCAAACTACCCTCCTTTAAGAGTAGAATAAACTGTCAGATAACCAATCTATCTGTCTGTTGGACTAGGCTACTTCGAAAGGATGGTATTATACCTGAGCTGATAGTGACTTCACGGTTCAACTAACAAGCAAGCTAACCAAAAATATAACCGTTGACTACACACTCAATGAAATCGGCTCTAAACATTTCACAATTTCTCATGAAGAAATTATTTTCCAGAAAAAAAAATGTGTTCATCAAACTTGAATACTGTAAATTCAGAAATAATTGCAAGGATTTTATTATTGCGAAAAATGCTTAAGAGTTGTAAACGCAATAATTTAAACTCGCATTTTGAAATATTTTATATCAAACAGGATTTTTCTCAAAATCGTCAAAATTATAATCGCATTTAAGTCTAAAACTGACAAAATCACAATAATAAATACATGCAATAGTTTCTGTTTGAATAAATAAATATCCCATGTGTTAATTTGTAAAGGTTTGCTCATAATTCTTCCGGCTTTCAACGAACCAAATTTATAAAGTGGTATTTGCGCATGACTGAATGAGTTATTCTCTCGAATCCAAGGAAAACAAATTTGTAGACAGATTTGATGTATTGTCCCACAAAGGATCAACTTTACTCAAGACAAATGCAATGTTAAAATCTCAAGATGTAATAAACAGTAGCACTTCAGATATATGATAATTCAATAAGTGTCAACACATTGATTAATTCTTTTAATAAGAGCGTTCTTATTTATTAAGATAGATAAACGGGCATTTTATTTTATTCATTTTTTTAACTTTACGATTTGATTAATATATAATGTGAGAAAGATCTTTACAGCAGAATGCATCGAGTGTGTAGGTAAAGGTATACTCTTTAGTTAGCTGAACCGTGAAGTCATCACAAATGTATTAGGTCTCATTTCGGTAGTCTAGTCCTACAAACAGATAGATTGGTTATCTGTCGGACTAGTCTTCTCTTAAGGAGGAAAGTGTACCTAACTTAATAATGACTTCATGGTTTCAGCTAGCAAGCAAGCTATCAAATACAAAGGTAGTTAGATTCCAAAATTGATCTTCAACAAAGACAGGTATAGAATCAAACCAAACTGCAGCAATACCTAAGTATACACTAATAATGCTAGCTTTGAAAAGTGCAAAGACGCTCATAGTTTGTAACTTTGCATTGTCTTTCAAGGGTTTCGAGTATGAAAGTTTTTGTACACGTGAAATGCGAGCTTGAAGAAAGATCGTATTATTTTACATCTGTAAACATGCTTCATTCGTTAAAAATTTCTGACAGGTGGATCAGAGCATGATTAACAACATTGAATTTTCCTCTGCCGAGTCAATAGGAAGATTTAAAAAAATTCTCTCCTTACTTTTTAAATTCATATTTCAAAGTTTTAGGCACTAGAATTTACAATCATGTCGGAAATTTGGACATTAAAACGAAAAAAAAATGTTAAGATAAAATCGCGAATATGGAATATGGAAACTGTATTTTGTTTCGTCTGTGGGTTGCTGTCTCAAAGACTAAAACTTTATTTCCTTTTTTTTTCTCTCCCATAATTTTGAAATTAAAGTCGCATGCAAGTCTTCTTTCAATATTTAATTAGTCACAAAAAAGAAAAGATCATCACTATATACTTATGGGCTACTCTGTTTTTGATTGGCGAGCTCTCTTTTTATAGCGTTTTTCAATTGTTTTCTTATTTATGGAAGATTTCTTGTTTTGAGCACTTCTGAAATATCTAATTGATGAAGTTTAGTTATCTTAGACCATCTTTTCATCTTTATGATTTAAAAAGTAAATTCACAAAAATACTGAACTAGGAAAATTTAAAACGGAAAGTCCCTAATTAAATGGCAAAATCAAAAGCTCAAACAATTCAGACGAATGGATAACTACTGTCATATTCCTGACTTGGTACATGCATTAGCTTATGTAGAAAATGGTGGATTAAATGGTTTTATAGCTAGCTAAACCTCTCAATTTTATGACAGTCGAATCAAATTCCAATATATTGATAACGATGTGTGAACAAAACAGGCATAAAAGGTAGAAATGTAAAAAATATGGTGACAGCAGTCAACATTACATGTTATAATCTAATTCACTATATAAAAAAACTAATATGTAACATAGAATCACATATAGGTATATAGACAAAGCACATTAGCAAAAATGAAAGACATTAGCAAAAATGAAAGACAATAATACAAAAAATTACAAAAGCACAATAACATAATGACAGGATTTATAACTGTCTTTCAGTTGTATTGTACCGTCTATGATATTTTTTTACATTTAATGTTTAGCCTCTGGAGATCTTATAATTTTGTATTTATCAGTATACTACTTGCCAATGCATTCAAACGTAAAATTTCCTTTTTATATCAATACATTTGATAAGAGGTTATAGCTAAACAGTTATCCTCTGTTCATTGTTTCTGTATATTTTCATGCGACTTTTATGTTCCTAATTATCTTGTACGCACGTGTTATGTAATCTTTTAATGATGTCATGATATATTAAACATGCACTAAATAAAAAATAAGTGTATTATAGCAACAAAAAAAAGTGATTTTAATGAGGTCACGTGATTTAGATAATCGGCTGGTGTTCCACTTTCTAAGTTATCTGCCAGTCTTTATTTTTGAACTTAGTCGTTTTTTCTCTCGCTATAATTGATTCGACTTTCAGGCACTGCGATTTTTTTATTCCGTTGCATTTTAATTGAGACAGTGCATGTCTTCAAGGCTTGTTGATTAGTTAGATCTTTCAAATATAAAATACATTACCAAACATGCTTCCTTCGACACATGTAGTTTTTCCTTCTTTTTGTCGCAATTAAAAAAAGTATATATAAAAAATTGTGAAAATAAGTAGCTTCAACATTGTAAATCGATAAACGTATGTGTGCATTGATCAATTAAATCTATTTTGATTTAGCATATCGCCTAAAATATGCACATTAAAATGCATAAAAATATAAAGCAACATGATAGAGCAAGCATATGAAACGTTCCAGCGAATTAAATTTCATCAACACTTTCCTATTGTACACTAGTAAAAAACTAATGATCGACGATTATTAGTGGTGCTTATATGCTGAAACACGCAATAAAATTAATTAGTTTAATGGTATACAGATAAATAAAAAGGACTTATGCGTACCCAAATTTGACTTAAGTGACCTTACTTGACACAACTACCGTTTTTTATGAGAACCCGTTTAAACTGATAAGAAGGAACAGTCTTTTCTGAGATCGCTCTTAACTCTCATATAAAGGAGGAAGATTGATCTTCAATCGGCTACAAAAGTCCATCTCAATTTCCCAACGTATTCGGAATTCAAGAGCTTGTAGCTCCTACTCAGACTTTGTAAAACGTCACCAGTGTCTAAGCAGAAAGTTGATGAACCAGGCGTATGTCAAAGAACGTATCGTCTTTTTACTGTTTAAGTCATTTAGCGTGACTCTGCATGTACTTATTTATATCGCTATTGTGTTATTGTTCTATGATAAATTTTGTATTCACGTATTTCATTTTTCCTAGTGTGCTTTGTCTGCACGCATTTCTGTGTTTCTTTGATATATATCACGTGGCTCTGTATTTATACATCCCGCCATTGTGTTATTGTTCTATGATAAGTTTTGTATTCTTGTCTTTCATTTTTGTTTATGTGCTTTGTCTTTATGTCTGTTTGTGCTTCTTTGTTGCATATTTGTTTGTTCTTATATTGATTAAGATTATAATACAATGTTGACGTCTGCTGTACACTCATTTTGACATGTTTATCTATTATGTCTGTTTGTTTTGTTCACACATCGTTGAAAATATAATGCAATTTGAAGGGACTGTCATTCAAATGAAAGGTTAAGCTTAGTTAAATATGACAGTTGTTATTCATTCGTTTGATGTGTGCGAGTTTTTGATTTTGCCATTCGATTAGGGACTTTCCGTTTTGAGTTTTCATCCAAGTTCAGCATATTTGTGATTTTACTTTCTCCTCTAAAGGTGGTTTTAAAAAGATGGATCTTATGTGAAACCATTTTTCTTCAATAGTAAACGCTTACATCTATCTTAATCAATCTTGTTTTTAGTGTGATGTGTGAACCAGAATGTTAATTAATGACTGCATACGAAATATTAATAATTCAAAAAAAGGGGCGAAAGTAACCAGAGGAAACAGAAAAACCCAAAAATCGAAAATGAATTGACAACGCCATGGCTTAAAATGAAAAAGACAAACAGACAAATAATAGTACACAAGACACAACATAGAAAACTAAAGACTGAGCAACACGAACTCTACCAAAAACTAGGCATGATCTCAGATGCTCCGGAAGGGTAAGCAGATCCTGCTCCACATGTGGCATCCGCCGTGTTGCTCATGTTATTACAAATCCGGTAAATAGTCAAATCGGTAGGTCACATTCATGAACAAGGAAGGGGATTGTAGTTACGACGTACGCAGCATATCCAATATCATCTGTGAAACGGTTGTTTCATAACGGTCAACAAACTCGTGATGGCGTCCGAAAAATTTACGAAGGGATGATTTCAACTTAGCCATTTGGAACTCTTTGTTTGATATCTTTCTTGTGAGCAGCAACCCTCTATCAACGAAATCATGATAGCAAATACAAGCACGGGAATATCGTATAAATTGTGAGATATATACTATTTTCTGTCAGTAATTTTGCAGTATGTGCATGAAATATTTGCCACTGGACGTTAAACGCCCAATAATCAATAAATCAATCCGCGCGAGATGCATTCGTTATGATACTGTTGACGATTGTTTTTATAAATAACAATATGCAGTAGGAGCATGTATAACCCCTACGTATACAAGAGTTATTTTTTTTTAAATTCAAACATATCTGTTTTGGTGAGAGAACAACATAAACAATATCATTGAAAGAGACAATGCAATGCCATACGTGTTTCCTTGAGATAATGATAGCTTTCTAAGGATACCGTAATCGTACGGACATCTAAGGCTTGATTGAAACTGAGAAGGTTGTGTCAAGGAAAAACGTCTGTCTTTGTCTCAAAGGCTTCATTAAACAACAACATATTAATCTCAGTGGTAGACAAATTATAACGTTGGTCTGAGTAAAATAATGCTTCTTACTTAATTACAAATCTTAATATATTGTTGGCATATGATTACAGGTCTTTTACACGGTAATATGTCTTTCAAAAGTCAATAGATTTTTTTGGTGCATTACAACTTGTAGAAGGTCGATTAGCGTCTCTTCAAAATATTTTTTTTTGTCGTAAAACCATATCGTAATTGATTAAGACAGTAAATAAGAAACATGCGAGGAAAAATATTCGATCTTTTTTTGAAGAAATTTCAATATCACATACTTCCGTGCTTCGAACAAAACGTCTTCTCTGATTATACCAAGAAGAAGACGAATTAACTAATATCTTTAACAATATATGAGCAATTTGAAACAACTACATATACAGTGAAACCTGTTTTAAAAGACCACTTAATGGACAGCAAAAAAGTGGTTTCTTAAGACAGGTGGTCTTTGAAAACAGGTTCAATTAAAATGAAATGTACTACAGAGGGATCTAAAATTAATGGTCTTATAACACAGATTTTTGCTTAATACATGTGGTCTCTAAAGCAGGTTTGATTGTATTTGTCTAACAGTTGGTATTTTTTTAATTCAACATGGAGGGTCTAAGAGATTTAAAAGATGATGTTTTTGATTGCTCATTAATCTTCTTTAGACAAACCTCTTATCTAATGATACACCTATGATGTTTAAACCCCCAAACAAGAATCAAAAACATTATGCAACACGTGCAACATGTGCACGATAGATGAAAGGTTAACTGAATCATTACATAAAAGTGTATGATACTTCAAATCGTTGATCATTATTACATTGGGGAACGAATGTATTGTTTTTTAATTTTAATTATATTTTTAGTTTGCCGGGTTAATTGTTAATGGCATCAGACAAACATTCATTCAATCATTTAATTTAAGAATTGAATTCTTCTTTTTGTAACTTTATTAGGGTTTAAAAGCGTTGACCGAAGTACATTTTGTATGAAACGCGGAAGCGCTTCATTCTAAAAATGTGCGCATGGTCAACGATTTTTCAACCCTATAATTACATTAGATGTATATTTCATTATGATACTTTATTCTGATTGGCTAAAAGTGAATTAAATAAAACAATAATAAAATTCGTGTTTTCATGATCATTGCTATAAAAATGTAATTATAAGTATTGAATGCTTCTTTTTGTAACTTCATTGGGGTGTAAAAGCGTTGACCGCGCTTCATACTAAAAAAATGAAGTTGCAAAAAGAAGCATTCAATTCTTAAATGAAGTCACAAAAAGAAGCATTCAATACTTATAATTACATTTTTAGCTACGATCATGCAAACACGAATTTTATATTTTTTTTATTTAATTCACCTGTGCACTTTATTGAGGGACCTCGTGTTATCCTGAATGATAAGTTTTATTGGGTAATGCAATTGCTTAAGGAATATCACGTGATGTGCAGTTAGCTAATCAAAATAACGTATTATAATGAAACATACATCTAATGTAATTAATGTAATATGTCTTTTCTGTCTTCCTGATCTTCCAGAATTGTAAAATTTCTTATCATATCGTCCATTCATAAGTTCATTTGGCAAATAACCTATGAGATATAAACAAACTAAAATATGATTATTTTTTAATAGTCATTTTAAATGACAATGAAATAGTGAAATAATAATTCGATTATTCCCAGAAAAGGTTGGTATTTGTTACGGGCGAGACAAATTTAATACATATGATTTTTTAGTTATTGGCGCTTTTGACATATTGAAGAAAAATGAATGTGATTAGCGCAAACGTGTAATAGATCCCTGTTTGTAGTGAGTGACGTCATGCTTTAAGTATATGAAAGAACCATTGCAATATATCTTTTAGTGGTTCGTATATATGGGGTCTGTTGCAAGGCAAATGTCTGGCCCTTTTCAATGCCTTCTTTTTTCAATAGGTATATTCCACCCTACATCACGCCGAATACGATATCCACATTATGGGCAACAGATACTCAGTCCTTTACGCCAAAAATCTTGCTCGGTCCTTTGCGTCAAACGTCTAGCTCGGTCTTTTGCGCCCCCGTTTGCGCCCTTTAAAGAAAATATTTGGAAAATAGTTGGAATAATTCATCTGATAATAGACGTAGTTTGAAGAACGAGGCAACTGCTTAGGAAATTCAAATAGATGAAGGAGTTGCGATTTTTCTTTGAGGGATCAGCATTGTAAGATTGAATTTTGCAGAGATAGAAAGTTAAGATATTTTGTTCAAAATGAACATGATGAAGTTCGGTTAATTTTTTCAACAATTGAGTAGAAAGAACTTTAACACAAGCAGCATTGATTTGAACTTTCTATAATTACTTTAAAAGTAAGTAAGATGATGAAATTGATTTAGACATTCTTGTAATCGTTTCTGTTTTTTATTACTTTGTGTTTATCTAGTAAAACATATTAAAGAAATGTTACATGAAAAAGGCAGTATTGTTACTACGTAAATTCCATGAGTCTGCAGTTCTATTTCTGTTTTCCTTCTTTTTTATCTTGTATACTACAAACTAAGTGTTGTCAAACCATACCCTGAGAGCCTGTACTTCGTCAAATGTTCAAATATTTATCTAACTCAAGGTTTTTGGTAACGGCTCATTTATCGCACTACATGTGTTACATAATTCTTCAAATATCTGTAATCATGAATGGTGGTATGAAAATAATTAATCATTTTGTATTACTTTAAAAGCAGGTTGATCCAATAAGATACAAATCAGATTTAAATAAGATAGCATTTCTAATCAATTTAAAACCTCTTTATGTCATAAAAATCTTAAATTATATAGATTATCTTATGAATTGAATATAAAAGACTTTTTATGTGCCATGATATCAACATCTTCTTTTATGCTTAATGCAATAAATATACATTTCAACTATATGAAATAAACTTACAGTGTTGATAACGAATAAATTGTTTAACACCTTGAGGTAGTGTTTGTATCTTTGAAATTACTATGCAATGTGTTTTCTGTAGATATTTATACCTTTATTGCCAAAAACTTGCAAAAACGATTTTCAAAAAAAATCATATGCGATAAGAAAAGAAAAAATAAACAAAATGAATACAGTTTATTTACAATTAAGAAAAAGAAAACTAAGAATAAAAACGAGTTCAAAAGAAACACAGCTTTTTGATAAGAAACTTTACCACAACTCAAAGTAAATACTTGAATTGCAGAAATTACAAATAGTGAAATTGGAACAGAAATAAGAAAACTAAAATAAAATAAAACGTTTACTGATGGAAAAAAATATAAGCGTTATATCAAGTGCTCATAAAATCTTTGAATTGTCTTCTTTGTATTCGGTGCCATATCTTAAAAGATCTTAATGTCCTTAATGTGTCCAATTTAATTAAATATCTTAATTTGACACGTTTTGTGATATCTTAACGATTTAATGTTAACACCATACAAAGGCAATTTAAGTTGTCAGTTTATTTTCAATATATGAGTTTGACTGTCCCTCTGGTATCTTTCGTCCCTCTTTTATGTATTTTTTTTACAGTCTATTAAAATTTATCACCGTTTAAACTGAAGACGCCCATTTTTGCGCAAAGAGTCTGTTCCATGTCAGATATCCCTGCATCATATCAACTAATGAAAATATCACTGAAACTCAAATAATTGTATCTGAAAATAAAAATATAACGAGCTAATGAACACGTATGCAATATAAAAATTAAAACTCCCTCTTTGAAAAGCTAATATAACACAAAAACAAAAATAAAAGATGACAACATTTATGATACTAATCCGAACCTTTTTAGAAGGTTAAACTATCTGTAATTTTGAACCTGCTGGTGGGTAATGGAAGAAAATTAAAGTTTTATCATTTAATTAATTTTTACTTTTTTCTTGCGTATACTTAATATAAGATTTTGATAAATAAAGTCAGTTTTATTTTGTGTTTGTTAAGATAACTTAAACAACCCGTTATAGCTGACTGTGTGGGATGGTTTTCTTTACTCATTGTTGAAAGCGATACGATGACCTATAGTTATTCATTTATGTGTCCTTGGTCTTTTATGGAGAGTTGTCTCATTGGCAATCGTACCACATCTTCTTATTTTTATATCAACAAAAACCTTTGTCTTTTGCCATAAAGCGCGAATTTTGGCTAGCCACAAAACCAGGTACAACGCGCCATTTTTTCTTAAAATGTCATGTTCCATGTCAGGAATATGGCAGTTGTTATCTAAAAGTTCGTTTCTATGTATGTTGTATTGTCGTTTGTTTTGTTGTTGCAGTGTTTTGTTGTTTCGTTGTTTTCCTGTTATAGTTGATGTGTCCATTTTAGTTTGTAACCCAGATTTGTTTCTCTCAATCGATTTATGACTTCTGAACAGCGGTATACTACTGTTGTCTTTATTTAAGCATTACAAAACCTTAAGAATCTGTGACATGACCTATTTACTGTTTCTTGACCTATATTATTCAAGTAGCCTTATAATTAGATTCAAGTCTTTTTTTTTCTATATTTCGTGTCAGCCATTTGCATTTCCAACTTGTTCTCACTTTTGGCTGTCATTGTTTGATTTTTCGTCGGAATTAAAGTATCACTGTTACTGATTAATGTGTCTCAGTTTAACACATACTCGCTGAAAAGACGTTAGTTTGTGTTAACTATGTCAGAATATATTTAAAATATCCCTACCCAAAGACATCAGATAATGATCTTTTTTAGTATCATCCATTATTTCAACTAAGGGTAAAGATGATCCTGTACCTGTATGTGAATTATTTTCATTGCAAAATTAATGACTAGCTTTGTTTATAATTTTAAAGGAATAGCGTTCCAACCAGCCAGTTTAGCTCTCAAACAACATTATGGTCTTTATTGAATTTTTTTTATCAATCGTATTTTATTCTTCAATTTTTGTTTATCTATTTGTTAAAACATCTTTTATTGTAAGAAACATTAATCGTACAAGACATTTATTTATTGAAAATGAACTCATCAAATAAAACCGTGCTATGTCAAATTGTAGAATATAATGAAAATATACTGTACATCATATCCTGTCTTTGGTACTTAAAGATATGAATAAAAATAAAATAACAAAACTCCGAGGATTATTCAAAACGGAAAGTCCCTACTCAAAAGGCAAAATCAAAAGCTCAAACACATCAAACGAATGGATAACAACTGTCATATTCCTGACTTTGTACAGGCATTTTCTTGTGCAAAACTGTTGCATATATAATTATTTGTATCTACAGATTGCAATCGAAGTAATTTATTCAGGTTTTCATTTCTTTTTTGTTTTTGTTTTAAATGGTTATCTGATAACAAAGCGCAATTAGTCTATCAGTTAGATAAGACAAATATCAAAATGATTTTTGAAATGGTTAAACTACATCTATGAAATGATGAAAGTTATAAAATCAAAGTTTATTTTTAAAACAGATACGTTAAGTTTAAAAAGCGTGTAGGTTAACACTGCATATATAGTACTTCAAAATGTGTAGCTGCATAACATTACTCAGTTATTTATTTTAAACATATTTATTTATAGTGGATTGGGAAACAAGTTTTGCAACTTATATTAATCCCTTTCCACTTTGCGGGTGCGAGTGCTGCCTTGTAGCGGCATTAGCCTACTCTTTTTTCGAAATCTACAAGGGTGTCTTTAACGTGCAAGAGATATGACTCTCTCTTAACACGGGTCAGCCATTTATCGTCCCCTTCCGACGGACTATCATCGTTAATTTATGAAAAAGCAAAATTACACGTGTTTAATTAGATTACTTAAATTGGCGAACGCGTTTCGTATTTAAAAAAAAAAAAAAAAAAAAAAAATTAATTCTTTTTAACTAAGGGAATAACATTATTCTTCTTTTATTTCCAGGCTTACCAAACACTTCAATTGTTAATGATGAAGAACGCCTCATCAAAACCTTAATGAATGGATACGATCCTAGAATTAGACCTGTGAACGCATCGAGGAGTGCAACAATAGTCGCTCTGGGGTTATCCATCACAGAGATTGTAGAACTAGTAAGTCGTAATAGGTTTCGTATGCTCTCTAGGGTTATCCATTACAGAGATAGTAGAACTAGTAAGTCGTAATATGTTTCGAATGCTCTCTGTGGTTAGCCATTACAGAGATAATAGAACTAGTATGTCGTAATAGGTTTCGTATGCTCTCTGTAATTTTCCATTACAGAGATAATAGAACTAGTAAGTCGTAATAGGTTTCGTATGCTTTCTGGGGTTATTCATTACAGAAATTGTAGAACTAATAAGTCGTTATAGGTTTCGTATGCTTTCTGGGGTTATCCATTACAGAGATAGTAGAACTAGTAAGTCGTAATAGATTTCGTATGCTGGGATTAACCATTACAGAGATAGTAGAACTAGTAAGTCGTAATAGGTTTCGTATGATTGGGTTATCCATTACAAAGATAGTAGAACTAGTAAGTCGTAATAGGTTTCGTATGCTTTCTGGGGTTATTCATCACAGAGCTTGTAGAACTAGTAAATCGTAATAGGCTTCGTATACTGGGTTATCCATTACAGTGATAGTAAAACTAGTAAGTCGTAATAGGTTTCGTATGCTCTCTGGTGTTATCCATTACAGAGATAGTAGAAATAGTAAATCGTAATAGTCCCGACCGCGTGAGGGCTGTATGGCCAGTCAAGGTCGTTAAACACTTCCATTTGTTTGTCGTAATAGGTTTCGTTTGCTTTATATAGATCATTTTTCTTCTCGGCTGTATTCATTTATCAGTGATGTGTGCATTATTTATTTATCTATCATATAGTGTATTTGTATATATATCATATATATTACATGCCATTGTACTGATGATGCATTATTTGCTTAAATTAAAAAAAAAAAACATATGCTCCAATCATTATGTTTGCCTGAATCCTAGAGGATTTATTGTAGTAAGGTTGCATTATCCATGGTCTGGCATTTTCCCTGTTTTCCTTCGATTTACTGTGAAATATGACAGATTAGGAGATTTGACTGAATAAATTAAGACAACAGTAGTATACCGCTGTTCAAAAATCTAGTAATACATTGATTGAGAGAGAAAAAAGTTCGGGTTACATATTAAAACAGAGGGAAACATATCAACTATAAGAGAAAAACAGCGAAACATGTTTTATACAAGACTATGAAAAATGTATATAGAAAATGAACATTTAGATACAAGACTATAGAAAGGCTAATATTGACGAAACTATAATCAGCTGAAAAGACTGTCAAAATTTATCAACAATGAAAGCATCATTACAGGAGAAAAATTGAAAAGATCATTCTGTTCTTTCCTGTGCAACTTTTTGCTGTGTATACATAATACCGTTCAACTATAACAAGGGACTTATTAATAGGATAAGGCAATTATTTTGCCAATCTCACTTAGTCATAACACAAAATGCACAGAAGTGACATTTAACAATAATCTGCTAAACATTACAAAGGCTACTATTGAATAACATAAAATATTGGGATGCAGTTAGAAGCGAAAGATTGGAAGGAAGTTCTGTTACACAAGTGACATCCGTCACATTACTAAATAGTAAAATTCACAAAACTACTGAACTCCGAGGAAAATTCAAAACTGAAAGTCCATAATCAAATGACAAAATCATAAGCTCAAACACATCAAACGTTCACACATTACAGTTAGAAATTCGGTGATGAAGCATATTGGTGATTATACGACTGATGAGTTACCATGCAAATACCATCTACCAAAAAAAATTCTTCGTTCAGAAAGATTTTGTCAGAATTCACTTTTTTTCAAAACTGTACAAAGAACACGCTGATTTGATTTGATTTGAAGAGAAAGAAGTTATCATATATACACATACATCTTGAAGTGAAATATTTCTAAATTTCGTAATATTTTCAGCAAAACACATTATTAGAGACGTTTTAGAAATTGGGTTTGAGAAAATCAATACGTTTGAATTAGAAGGAGAATAATGGTAGCAATGTTTCAATTATCTATAACGAAATTACTCTAAATTATTACCACAGTATCAGGTTGAGAGACGGAACAAGTAAATTGAATTCCCACAATTACTCTATATATCGTCCTTTATCCTGTTTCTTCCTAATTGAATATTTATAAATGAAAGGAAACGGTAACAAAGAATCTAAAGTTTAAAACCTGATTTAAAAGCAAAATAGACAAACAGTAGACCAGATAACACATCAGGCTATAACTGACTACATATAGATACCACTTAAATTGAAGAAAAAGGTAATTGTATTGATATTAATACAATGCATATTAAGTTAAGGTTTATGGAAGTTTACGGATGTTTGCAACTCGTTGATTCGTCTAGAACACACTAGTTCAAATAAAAAAAGCGAGAGCATACGGAGTTCCATGATCGAGCTCTAAACAAAAGGAGGCCAGATGCGCTAACAGAATGAAATCTCCTGGTATATATGCTTTAACTGCGAAACTCATTAAAAAAAAAATTGGGACTGCGAATAGGACACAATAAGTCAAAAAAACAAACAAGACAGTAGGACGATGATGTTGGTGTATAAAATCCAATTGGATTGGGATAATGGTCAATCCCATGAGATTTTGCTCCCTCCCATTGAAAATTGAAAATCCCATGTTTTTTCTCAATCAAATTGTAAAATATATTTAGTAATAACAGCAGAAAAGCAATGAATCTATTGAATCCTATGTAATTCTGCACATTTTAGTTATATACATGACACTGCTGCCTTAAGGAGAGGCTGCGGTGGATTTTCAATTGAGTGTTTTGCAAATTAAAGTGTTCAGTGTTTAAAGATCTAATTTAAAGGCAACAGTTTTTATTGATGTTCTAATCTATCAGACGTTCTTCCTCAGAACCTTACTGTCTACATTAAGACTCACCAGTGACGTTCAGATCACATTCTTGATATTGAAGTCCGTACAATAAAAACATGTATGTGCGCACTGTATCATTTGGGAAATTTAAAAGCAACATAACCATGAATATTGTTTACAAGATAATAAGCAGTCTCCTCCGTCATTCCATTTAGCACATATTTACAGATAATGCATTAAAGAACCATTGTACGTAATACTTCTGCATATACTATCAAACCGGTTTAATCATCCCCATTTATGGGCATTATGTTTTCTGGTCTGTGCGTCCGTTCGTTCGTTCGTCTGTGCGTCCGTTCGTTCGTTCTTCCGTGCCTCCGTTCGTTTCAGGTTAACGTTTTTGGTTACAGTTTTTGATCGAGGTAGTTTTAGATGAAGTTCCAAGTCCAATCAACTTGAAACTTAGTTAACATGTTCCCTATGATATGATCTTTCTAATTTTAATGCCCAATAAGAAATTTTTTCCCATTTTCACAGTCAACTGCACATAGAAAATGATACGTCCGTCCGTCCGTGCATCCGTTCGTCCGTCCCGCTTCAGGTTAAAGTTTTTGGTGAAAGTTTTTGGTCGAGATGGTTTTTGATGAAGTTAACAATTCATAAAATAGTTGTCCAATCAACTTGAAACTTAGTAAACATGTCCCTATGATATGATATTTCAAATTAGAGATTTTATCCCATTTTCACAGTCCACTGCACATAGAAAATGATAGAGCGGATGGGCATCCGTGTACTTGGGACACATTCTTGTTTATTCAATGTTTTACTATAAAACGTATCAGCTTTATCTCAAAACAGCTGACAAAATTTTACCTTTGGTCCTTTAGAGTACTATGATCATCTTTATCTGTGTTAATGAAGAAATTTTCATGTCACTTTTATAGTATCTAACATTTTTCTTTTGGTAGCATGAAAAGGGTGAAATACTCGAGACTACTGCATATGTTCGTCAAATGTGGGAAGACTCACGCTTGAAATGGGATCCAAATCAATACTCAGGTACTATGGCTGTCCACCTACCAGCGTCATCAGTGTGGAAACCAGATGTAGTCCTACTAAATAAGTAAGATTGTAGTTTAGTCACAAGAATAGTCTTAGTTTATCATTTTATTTCCCAATTGACTAAGAACAAACATCAATAAACCAATCAATCATTCATCTATTTTATTTTGTATGCGATTATACAACACCATGTTTTGCATTGCAGTGCCTGCATGATAAATTTGTAGTTAGTTTTATATACATGACAGTACAACGTTTGGGATCATTTGCATCGCAGCCATTTAGTCAAAGTGGGGAAAATGTAACTACGTAATGAAAGTTTGACTTTATTGCTTAATGTTGTATCAAAGATGATGATTTGTTAACTTAAAGAAACAGAGTTGAAATGTCATGTGCATGGCTAGATATGATTTATATATTAAATGAGAAAAACTTTAAAGTATTTGATAACCGCATTTCGTACGAGTATATTGCCGTTTGAACGCCTATGTCGATAATTTTTCATTATTTGTCAGATTTACGTAAGTTCAATCATCAATCTGGAAAGATAATAAACTTTTTAATGATGATCTGTGGAATTGTTATACAGATCTCTCAGCTTACTTCTAAAACTTATAGATTAAATCTTTGAATCCTTTTACCATGATATGATAAACGTTACTCAGGAGAAATTGTTTAAAGAAAATCTAATAATGGATTTATGCTTAACTGAATCACTTAAAGGCATCACCAAAATGTTTTTGTGGAAATTTTTTTATAAAGAATTTAAAAAAAAAGAATGACAGGACAAGAGCATACATTTTAGGGTGCAACGGTTTGTCTTGGTGTCAGTGTAGAGTTTGATAGTATACGAGTTTTCTATCCCTTTAATGAGATTTCTTAAATTTTATGCTTATGATTACAGTACTTTATACTTGTATTGCTGATTTTATATGATTTCTATACAAAAAAAATCAAAGCACAAAATAAAGGAACTCCGAGGAAAATTAAAAACAGATTCCCTAATCAAAAGGCAAAATCAAAGTTAAAACACGCCAAACGAATGGATAACAACTGTCACATTCCTGACTTGGTACAGGCATTTTCTTTTTGACTGATGTTTACTTTTTTTTGTAAACAGAAGTTTGAATTATTTTGGTAAATGCTACTCGACAAGTAGTATTCAACTTGTTTATCTAATTTGTGTTCAAATTTTTTTTTATGTCCTTCTCCTTCTGTTACATCTGATTTTATATTTGCCGAAAAAGGGCAATTATTTCAATATGCAAAATTCAATTTAGATAGTTTACATTTACACTTTTTTTCTTTTTTTTGACTCCTGTTTCACATGCCGTTACTAAGAGCTTCGAACGAGATGCAATATTAAAATTCTAACACTCATTTTAAAACCAAACAAAATAAATCCAGATTTACAAACTTTAAGGTTGTTTTATGTGATCGTTTTTATTCCGTGTTGATATGTATATCAATTACATAATTTATAGATTCACTGTTTGCAAAAGTATGAAATATTCTAAATACTAAGGATTTCTTATTCCAGGCAGATAACCGTAACCGTATTTGGCACAACTTTTTGGAATTATGGGTCCTTAATGCTCTTTAACTTCGTTTGACTTTCTTTACCATTTTGACATGAGTGCACTGATTAGTCTTATGTAGACGAGACATGCGTCTGCCGTATTAAATTATAAGCCTGGTACCTTTAATAACTATAGGCATGTCGTTATGTTCTATTGTTTTGTTAAATTGTGTATTTCTCTATCCTGAATGTTTTTTTTTATTTGTATTGTATGCCTTTCATGTGATGTTTTCATTTTAGTGTTATATTTAACATTGCCATGAAAGCGGGAGTTTTGGCTAGCCACAAAACCAGGTCCAACCAACCATTTCTTTCTAAATATGTCCTGTACCAATTCAGGAAAATTGCAATTGTTATTTTACAGTTCGTTTCTGTGTGTGTTGACTTTCCTAATTGATTTTCCTCTGAGTTCAGTATTTTTGTGATTTTACTTTTTGTATTGTCGTTGGGTTTATTTCTGGTGTTTCGTTATTTTCCTCTTATACTTGATGTGTTTCCATCAGTTTTTAAGTTTGTAAACCGGATTTGTTTTCTCCCAATCGATTTATGACTTTCAAACAGCAGTATACTACTGTTGATTTAATTTTCCACACAATACAGTCTACATGGCTGAAGATGTTTAGCTTGTGGATGCACAAGTCTTACTGCTTTTGGTGGTTTTTTTCAATTCAATCAGTGTTTGTTTGTTTGTTAAACTACGTTGATTCTCCTTAATTGATTATCTTGATTTGAACATTGGTAAACTACTATCGCCTTAATATGAAACGATATAATTCAAATTTGAATTAGACAACCAGTGATCAAATATTCAATGGGATTTTTTTAGTTCATATCAAGGCATGATTAGCATGACGTTAAAGGGATAAACTTTATTTACAATATTTCGCCGTCATTTATTTTAGTTGTATTAATTTGATTCAAGGCGATGCATTAATTCCAAGAAATATCCTGTCATTTTGGATTTCAATTGCTACAAATTAAATGCATTTTTTTTCTTTTAATGTTGATTAGATGTGAAAAACCATCTGACACATTAAAGTTTACTATCCCAGAGGTATGTTGCTTTTGTAATATTTGGTCCTTCTCAGTAGGATTATTTTCGATTTTAATGTATTTAAACTTCCGAATAGAAATGACCTTCTAAACTGATTGTTTTGAGTGGCATTGTAGAATAAACTTGCGTCTGTTATACTTATTAATCAGCCTTGAATAATTGTTCTTATTGTAAGGCTTTGTTTACTGGTAAACAAGACTGACTTGAATAACACGTTACTAGCTTAAACATCTTGTTCTAGACGGAAAGTAAGACTGCAATAAGTCAATTTAAAATTGAAAACGTTTTTAATACTTTGATGAAATCCTCTTGTGTGAAAGAGGTTTAGAAGATTGAACCTAATTTATCTTAAAATCAATATGCTCAGCAAAGAAATTGATTGAAGTTACAGTAAAAAGCACTTTGTTTTCATCAGTGTCGTCCTTGTTATTTCGGAACGATTGTTGAAAACAGGAATGCGGAAAAGTTGTCAAACCTTATTGATTGGAGGAGATGAAATGATCACATGTAAATTATTTTGTCTGACCGAAATTTCTATCGTTATAAGTTTTTGAATAATATTGATTAGGTACAAGTGCGCATTAAAGCCTATAGTAAATATTTTGCCGAAGGTTCTACTTTTAAAACATTGAAAACAGAATGATAGATTAGATAGAAGGGTATACTGTTACCAAAGAATTGTCATAATAGTTATCAAAAGTACCAGGCTTATAATTTAATATGCCAAACGCGCGTTTCGTCTTCATTAGACTCATCAGTGACGCTTAGATCAAAACAGTTAGAAATACAAACAAGTACAAAGCTGAGGAGCATTGATGACCCAAAATTCCAAAATTTTGTGCCAAATACGAGTTCGGTTATCTATGTCTGGGACGAAAAATCCTGAGTATTTCAAATAATTTATACTTTTTCAATCATTAAACTTTAAAAATTACCATAAAAGAGAAATATTGAAGCGCAGATTACAAGGTAGAACAACAAAGAGGCAAGGACTAAGAAATTAAACTTTGAACATTTCTTCCTTTGAGTTTGACTTTACATTTTCTACGTTTGAAACAGCAGACTTGGCTCCATTTTAAGATCAAGTAACATGCCATCGTATGTTTAACATTTACGCAATACTTGAAATATTTGAAAGTAATGAAACAATTTTAGCCAATTAGCATTCTGATGCCATTTGAAATAACAAACCAGTTTGAATAAAGTAAAAGCATAGTTCGTTAACTGTTTAAGATATTTACCTACTTGAAGGATCCACTAAATCTACGAATACATCAGGACGATGAGCTGACTTAAGTTCAAACTCAACAAAAACAAAAATTAACAAAAAACTAGACATCTAGATAAAATTGCCTCATGATATATGATATAATACTAAAAGAGACAACTTCCTACAAGAGTCTAAATGGCACGGATGGTATCAACTATAGTTCTACGTATGTCTTTCAACAATGAGCATGTAATACACTGACTTAATTATTGAACAATTCAAAATAACAAAACCAACAACCTGATTTATGACAAAACAATAAACGAAAAACAATTATGAATGACAGCAACCTAAAACAACAACTAAATTGGACACGATCATTAAGAATGTGACGGTTGAACATTATATTAAAATAGATAGAAATAATAAAAATAATGGATAAGCGGTCAAATTACACCTAGAATCATGATAATAAGGTATATTTTATGACTAACATATTAAAGAAATTATATTGAAATAGTTTTCAACCAACGCCCATACACATTCAATCAAAGTTGACTTAATATTGTTTAAATTTAATTTTCGAAACGTTTAATCCCGTATGTGTGAAAGTGTTGCTTGTCAAGAAGCTGGAAATGAAAAGTTTGGGAAAATTGATTCATGATACTGTGGTAGGGTTTTGTTAATCGTTAAATATATTATAGCAACTATCGAAGAAAGAATTAGAACACGTTGTGCTAGTTTCTCTTGTATATATGCAGCTCATGATGTTTGCCTTGCCCTTTAAAATACAGGATGTCTATTTTTGTGTGAACATTTAACTCATTGGGCAACCTATTTGTTATTATCCTTGGGATTTTTATGGTTTATTGACAGAAAATACTTGCAATGGTGTCCATTGAAGTTATATAATACCAACATCATCTTCGAGTTTCAAATTGTCTAAAATTACAAATAAACTGTAAAATAGAAACAATATACCCAATGCCGTTAGAAGCATTTTTACAAACAGTATTAAATTGCACGTTTAGCAAATAAAATCATTATTTTGTTTTAATTTTTGATTCAGTTGTAATTAATCTACGTATTGATACAATAGGTAGATGTCATGGTTTTAAGCAGCTTTTGACACAACATTTCTTTGTTTGCTCATTCATCAAACGAATGGAAAACAACTGTTCTGACATGGAAAACAACAGTTCTGACATGGTACATGCATTTCCGTATGTACAATATGGCGGAATAAAACTCGTTTTAACGCTAGTCAATTTTCACACTTCTATGCTATTTGTTTAGAATTCGCTTGTACTTTCAACATTATGGAAGCAAAACAAAAATAGCCATAATACATAAAAATTAGAAAAAGAAGAGTACAGGACAAACTTGATACGGAATATCAATGAAAAAGGACCTTGTATCTTCCGATGAACTGTTTTAGTAAAGGGCGAGTCCATCTTTGACATAACCATGGTTCGTCAACCATTTGCTTTGACACGGGTGACGTTTTATAAAGTCTGAATAGCTTGTTCAAGCTCTTGAATACTGTGACAATTCAGTCGTTATGTCCATTTAGAACATGGTAAGGCATGATTTTTGTCTGTCTTTTTTTCAGCGTTGATACAGAGATATCTATGAAGGAACCATTAATCATATTGCTTGCTCATGGAGCAGTATTTTACAGTCCTCAACATCGACTACGAAGTCGGTGCGAACTAGATTTGTCTCGTTTCCCATTTGATTCCCAGACTTGTATGATCCGATTTGGATCATGGACTTATGATACAACTCGTGTAAACTTTACTCATTTAGGATCTAAAGACAATAACATTGAGTATAGAGATTTTCGAAAAAACAAAGAATGGTCGATTCTAGAATCTTATGTCACAAAACTTGAAAAACAATACGATGGAGGTGGAGAAGATAAATACTCAATAATGGAATATAAATTTCACTTACAACGAAATCCTGTGTATTACACACATATGTTTATAATGCCTGCTGTATTGGTGGCAGCATTAGTTCCGTTTCAGTTTATGCTTCCACCAGAGTCAAAAGAAAGAATAACGCTGGGTAAGGATAACATTATTACTCATGATTTATGTCTTAAAAAGAAATATTTAATAAGGGTATTCGATACACATTTGAAG
The DNA here is from genome assembly GCF_963676685.1 of Mytilus edulis. Classification (NCBI taxonomy): domain Eukaryota; kingdom Metazoa; phylum Mollusca; class Bivalvia; order Mytilida; family Mytilidae; genus Mytilus; species Mytilus edulis. Next base: position 43,686,820 of record NC_092353.1, on the reverse strand, counting down.
GAAAGAAGACGTTTAAAGTGACAGCGACTGAACCTACTTAATTCTGATAGCCTATTTAGATTGATATATTATCCCAAGTCTAGCCTTTTTTTTTTAAATAAACTCAGTTGAAACAACCAAACAATAACATTAATACTAAGAATCGCAAAAAGATAAAACACACACAAAAAAAGAAAATTGTCGAATTGAGCCAGGTACATATAAAGGGTACTATTTGTTAAGATTGAATCATTACCTCTACCATTTCAATTCTTACCTTTGTAGTTTTTGATAAAAAAAAGAACCTCATATAAAATTGTTTTTATTCTTAAATAGTTAGTAGGAATGATTATAGGCTATAACATTTCTTAATATATGAATTTGAACGATCAAATTTATTTGATGTAAAGCAACTTTACATTAGTTTGATTTGATATTCCTATCACTGAAAATGTGAAGAACGACGGGTGTTGAGCAAAAAACTGCTGGGACATTAGAATTTAACTCCAGTCTTTGGTGGGATTGGTGTAAATACTCCTTAAAAGAGTTTTTAATATACAAGACCAATTGACATTAACAGGAGAGTACACAGCATGTAAATTACTTATATATCACCAAGTATACAAAAACATGTATGTTCAGAGCTGGTCGTAAGGTCGATATCTGTTAAATTCATTTTGGAATTAAGACCATAGCAGAAAAATAACAAATCTGATGCGTTAAGTGTGGAGCTGTTTAACAACGTTTAGGTTATTGTTATGAATAAAACAATTATAAACATCATTAAATAAATCAATGTAATAAATTGTCAAATATAAATAGTTCCCGTCCAGAATTTTTTACACATGTTTTTATTTCCATTATAGGTTCTATTTTAATGTTAGGATTGTTATTGCTATTGACGATGCTACAAGACATGCTCCCAGAAACACATTCTACTGTGCCAACACTAGGTAAAAATATTACATATGTGCAATTGCCTACCTATCTACATCGCAATTTTATATATCGTGGTATGCCTAGTCTATTAAATGAACATTATGCATAAAATTTGCATAGACATAATTGTGTAAGAAAGTAAACGTTCATTGGTTAGATATTTACGAAATCAGATGTCATTTTAAAAAGATAAATAACAAAAATATCGAACTGAAATTTCAAAACAGAAAGTCCCTTATCGAATGGGAAAATTCAGCTCAAACACATCATTTGAATGGAAAAAAACTGTCACACTCCTGACTTGGTACAAGAATTTCCTTCTGTAGAAAACTGTGGATTGAACCTAGTTGGCTAAACCTTTCACTAGTATGTTCTTTACATAAAAATGAATAAATATATGCGACAGTAGTTATCCGATCCTCAAATCTCGTTAATCGATTTAGAAGAGATAAATAAAAGATACAAACAAGAATGTGTCCCAAGTACTCGGATGCCGCACTCGCACTATCATTTTCTATGTTCAGTGGACCGTGAAATTCTAAAACTACCTTGACCAAAAACTTTAACCTGAAGCGGGACGAACGGAAGGACAGACCAACAGACGAACGAACGCACAGACCAGAAAACATAATGCCTCTCTACTATCGTAGGTGGGGCATAAAAATACAACCTGAGGGAATATATAATAAGAGAGATTTTAAGAGACTTTCGTATATTAATATCAAAAGTATTTGAGAGTCAACTTGAACTGCAAAGGTAAATGGAAGGAACCATCTTATATGTACTGTAATCTGAGATGTCATGCTCATCGATAACTTCTAGTGACTACAAACAGTGATGTTTTGTTCATTAAGTTTGATTATGTTAAATATATTCTTGAATTTTGATTACATGCATACATTTTTACATACATGTATTTTAGAGATTCAAACCAGATATATTGACCACTTATAAAAAAAGAAGTGATTGTTCCGTAATAATATCAAGATTTTCTTAGTATAGAACACATAGAAAAAGTATAAAATAAACTCTTCTGCATTTTTTAGCAAGTTATTATACCATAACGGCGGTCTGGATTGCACTGTCAATTCTGACGTCTATTTGGACCATTAATATTCAGTCTCGAGGACCACGACGACAAAAGGTTCCAGTATTCATACGACATGTAAGTATACTTTATATACTGTGTGTAAGATATTAGCGGGACAATCAAACTCATAAATCTAAGTAAATGGACAACGCCATGGCTCAAACAGAAAAAAAAAAAAAAGACAAACAGACAAATGGTTTACTTTAATTTTTAAATTGTGACTTTGATGGAAAGATGTCTCATTGGCACTCATACCACATCTTCCTATATCTATAAACAATATTACACAAACAGAACATAGAAAACTAAAGACTAAGCAACGTGAACTCCACTAACAACTGGGGGTGATCTCAGGTGCTCTAAAAGGATAAGCAGATTCTGCTCCAAATGTTGCACCCGTCGTGTTGCTCATGTAATTACAAACCCGGTAACAAGTCTTATTCGGTAGGTCACATTTGTGAAAAGGAGACCGGGTGGCATTAACTAAATAAGGAATATATCCGCGAACATCTGTGAAACAGATATTCAATAGCGGTTAACTTGATGGTGTCCGTAAAATTTACGATGGGATGATTTCAAATTCACCATTTGGAACTCTTGGTTTAATAGCTTCGTTGTGAGTAGCAACCGTCTATCAAGGAAATCATGATAGGATATACAAGCACGGAAATATCGTATCAACTGGGGAAATATATATTCCGTATGCAGGCACCGATGGAATGTTGCTACATAGAAAAAAGAAAATTCACAATTTGGAAATTGTATGACAGTCGCATAAAATTCCATTATAGAATCATATTCAAAACAGTGTGGCTGTGACCATTGATTGACGACCTAAATTATACCATTGACTGGGACAGATTATATGAACGTTTGTCTGTAACGATCACTGCTCACTACTTACTTATTATAGAGTGGGGTCATCAAAGGTTCTTAACGCCTTAAATAATAAAATAATTCGATAATTAATCAGGAATAACCTTCATGTTTTGATATATATTATTGATATAAATCAAAACATCGTATTATTCCTGATTAGTTTTTCGAATTACTTTATTTAGGTGTTGAGAACCTTTGGTGGCCCCACAGTTTCAGTGTCTCAAACAAGTATATAGTGAGCATTGATCGTTACAGACAAACGTTCACATAATCTGTCCCAGTCAATGGGATTATTGAGGTCTTCAATCAATGGCCACAGCCACACTGTTTTGAATATGATTCTATTGACAACGATGTGTGAAAAAAACAAAACAGACGTAAAATGTAAAAATTTCAAAAATAGGGGTACAGCTGTCAGATGATGATTTGTTTCACGGAGAACAAAATACAAAGAACTATAAAAATACAAAGAAACAAGAACTATAACTCTACTATTGACGGGGTGATCTGCAGAAAGGTGATCATTTCATGCCCTAATAGCAGCATCTGCACTGCTCATTGAAAACAAAAATATCTGTGATTTTGAAGTCATTTAATATGAAGTCAAAAACGAGGGAAACTTATCATGATCGTGGCAGATGTCATCTTTGGCACAGATTTATTCAGTTATGGTCAAATAAATCACTATTGCGTCGGTAAATATATCGATCTGCAGAAGATTTCATTTCAACTTTCCATTACGAACTTTTCGTTTATTGACTTCATATATATAACCTTATATTGATTTTAATCACGACAGAAAAATGAAATTTTAGAAATGCATATTACCAGAGAGGTGTATATTCCATTAACAGAGAGGTATATACTCCTTAAACAGGTGTTGCTTCTAGGTTCCTACAAGCAATCAAAACTTCACAATAGCAAATTTAAATAATTTCGATGCCTTTAATTGTAACTGTCTGCGACACTTCACTATCAAGTGATATGCGCAATTTGTGAAAGCTGGAGGCTTATTGTGTATCGTGTATCCTTTATATCAAATGCAATAAGATAGATAGTATTACACAATAGTAACCAAAATATAAATTATTTTATATGCAAATATCATCTATATCGCAGAAGGTTAAATTGATAAAAATGACAGCAGATGGATTTGCTACAGGCGATAATGGATAATTATGTCATGTTTATTCTTCTAAAAGACCTGGTTTAAAGTCCATCACAAACAAATAAAGAAAACATATGACGGGAGAGGAACACAGTTGGTGTTCATAGAAAAGTTGAAGATGTATTTGATTATTCATTTTACTATTATCTGAACTTCCGTATTTATTTATATTTTTTGCTTTTACAAATTTTCTGAATTATGTTATCTAAGGTATTCAAATTCAAATAAACTAAAATTTAATACCAATTCCCTATTTATTTATTTTTTTATTTTGCTTTTGCTTTCAAATGCAACATGAAAATCGAACAATGATTCCCATTTGTTTGATGTGTATAGTTGAATTAACAAATGAAGTTAATTTAGAGTGGTTTCAATTTTTGTTACGTTTAATGAAAAATGAAGAAAAAAAACTGCAACGATACAACCCAAGTAGTGTTTTGTTCTTTATACCTTAAATTTCCAATAACTACTGGTATATCATCAATAATGTTGTAAGTAACATTCAAAAGTATTATTAATAAAATTCAGTACATATGAATCAAAACAAATATTTAATCTATAAAGTTTATGTTAAAATTATCACAGAAAAGAAAATATGTTTTTCATCATTTGCAGATTATCACACTGACATTCGGCTGTTTTTGATATTTTGACTATTTTTTTTATATTGTTGATATGAACATGTAAATAGAACAACGTTGGCACTCCTATAATTTACACAGTTACGTAAATATAATTAGTTGCAGTATTGCAGTTATAAATATTGATTTAGAGATTGTGCTTATTTTTGAAATGGCAGACAAATGAAAGTTGTAAACTCCTATGTTCGCAGAAGAAGCCTCGGATGTAACGTTTGCTAAAAAAAAATAAAAAAAATTGTAATAATACTTCTGTGTTGACATGAGTTATCATTGATATGTTCATAATTATAAATTAACTGTTAACAAAATGTTGATTTTTTTAAAATCTAAGGCTTTTCTACCTCAGGAATAGATTACCTTAGCTGTATTTGGCAAAATTTTTATGAATTTTTGGTCCTCAATTCTCTTCAAGTTCGTACCTTATTTGGCCTTTTAACATTTTTTGATTCGAGCGTCACTGATTAGTCTTTTGTAGACGAAACGCGCGTCTAGCGTAAATATAAAATTTTAGTCCTGGTATCTATGATGAGTTAAATATATACATTCGTTATTCAGAGCCAAAACAGTTAAATCTTATGTTTATATTTTTATTACTTGTCAGATGTGTTGTAATTCCTTGATTCATAAGTTATACGACTATGGGTGTGTTTTTTTGTTCGTATCCCAAATGAAAATAACGTCACGTCATTTGTTTAAATCACTTTGTTTATAGTACATAGTATACTTCTCGTTTATCTTTGCTGTAAGGTTTTAAAAATATTGCATAAAGGCATCAGATTCTGAAATGGCGAATTAAAATTAGTTTTTAGACTAATGCCGCAGTCCCACGAGGCCACGATCGCACTACGATCTGTGGAAAAAATGCAAATCTTGATGATCGTAGTACGATCGTGTAGATCGTAGTAAGTCGTATCACGGTATCATTGATTAGAGAAAAATATAAGTTAAATCTATTTATTTATATTAGTTGAACAGCGGTATACTACTATTGACTTCATCTATATGTGAATTATAATAGGAAAATCGGTCTTTCAGAAGATGTAGTTTTTAGGACTGCAATTGTGTTGATTAATATTTACATTTCCCAAAACTATAGATTTATTTTCCTTATTTTTTTCTTTTAATGATGAATATTTAAACCTCATATCGGCTAATTGGTCCTTACAGTATGTCTCGATGTATTAGACTGTAAGCATGCCAAGAAGGCAATATTGAACAACGATTGTGTTTAATATTTTTTTGGTATTATTTTGGAATTATTACAACCCAACTGAACCTTTGATATTTCCAGCTGCTTTGTTTATAATGATGTGTATCAATTGGTCGCAAATGAAATAAAAAAACAAAGGCTTTGTAGTTTTTGGATTCTTGTTTTGGAGTGAAATCACCCCTTGTTTATTGTGGTTCGAGTTTAATTGTAAAACTGTTATGATTTCTCAAAAAATCTACATTTATCCATTAAAACAAAATGTTACTTAGCTCTATGCACTGATTCTAGACAAGTTCTACCGTGTTCTATTTGTTTTGAATTGTTCAGTAATAGTAATCCAATACTTAAATAAATTATTTTGTATCTTAGAAATAAAGCAAATCCTTACACCAGGCCTCACGGTCATAAAACTTTCGAGCATGTTTTTTGTACTCAGACTCGAAAATCAACCAATCAAATTGCTGGATTTCATGTTTCGAGCATGATTTTTGTGCTCAGAGCACTGAGCAAAGTTTTATGCCTTCAAGGTCAGATATACATGTTGTCCAATGTTGGTAACGAGTACATCTTTTGAAGTTTGGGGGTGTACTCAAAATCATTTTTGTTTTGTATTGCAAAATTCGACATCTTTTTAAAAACACTTAAATATTGATGGTTATGTGCTCCGAAATATAACATAAAGAAAGTTGTGTAGTACCTTGAATCACCGCCATTTTTTGTTGGGGTTCGTGTTGCTCACTCTAGTTTTCTATGTTGTGTTTGTTTGTTTGTCTGGATTTTTCTTTTTTTAGCCACGACGTTGTCAGTTTATTTCTGACATGAGTTTGAAAGCCCCTTTGAAATCTTTCGCCTCTTTTTATCACACTAGCATTGTATATATCTGCAGAGATCAATATCTATTTTGAAAATGAATGTAAAAAATGCAAGAGAAAATGGCATTCTTCTTTCAAGTTTAGCTATTGCAATAATATGAATTTAGGGAAAATCTATATAATATGCTAAATAGTTTTCTTTAGAATGAAACGTTAAATTTTAACAGTCTTCTTTAAAGGTTCTTAAAATCAATAGTTATGTTACATACCAATGCGAATTGTATAAGCTGTCAAATTTGTATTTACTAGTATGCATCCCGTGTTTTTGTTCGTTTTACATATGAACTCTACGCCATCTGTCGTAACTGTATAATGTAGGGTCGAATTTCGAGTATATGTACAATTTGGTAACAATTGTGCTTCTCTCTGACTAAGATCTTGAATTCTAGGATAATCAAGGAAGGAATTATCTTCTCGTTTCTTATAACACCATTGAAGATCATTTGGATGGTAACCGACATTACCCTGACATATCAGTTTTAACATTGTTCCATTTTTAAACCCATCCAGATATGGTTGTTTCGAACTTGTTATCGGGAAATTAGATTCCTTTTGCTCTGTAATGTACCATCGGTTAAAATTATTAATATTTACAAATGAATATTTAACGATATCAAATATAGTATACCAATTGTTCTGGTGAATGCGATAGCGTTCCTGGAAAAAAATTGCGTGAAGTCAATATCGCCTTATTAATATATTAATCAAATTCGTGGACGGAAAATGCAACTCAAGTTTTAGTACAATGACATATATACTGATATTTGCTTGAGGGAGTTCCAACTTTTGTTAAACCTTAATCACGAACAGTCAAATTTGTATCGTTCAAATCATGCAAATAACTTAGCCGAACTGTAAACTGTTGTGGTTTTTCAGTTATGACGGGTATTTTTTTTCGATTGATGACTTTTAATTTTCCGTTTTGTTTCTTTCTCTTCTTCATCCAAGCCTTGGCTCCTGGTCGGTTCGCCCAATGGGGATTCTATTATCGGGTCGGAAGTAAATAAATCAATCAAAGATACAAGGATTGCAATTTTGTACGCCTGGCGCGCGTGTTTTTTCTTCTTCTTTTATCTAAGCATTAGCTCCTGGTCGGTTTCTATTAAAGGGCCGGAAGCAAATAAACTAATCATAGATATAATCATAGATACAAGGATAGCAATTTTGTACATCAGCCGCACGTTTTATCTACATATATAAAAACTTATAGTGACGCTCGAATAAAAAAAAGTTCAAGAGGCCAAATAAAGCTCGAAGATGAAAAGCATTGAAGATTTAAAATTCCTATAGATTTTACGAAATACAGGTAGTTAATTCCTGAGGTAAAAAACAATCTTAGTTTTTTTACCAAAAAAATCAAAGTTTTGTAATGATCAATTTGTATTTAAAAAAAATAGTGCGATACTGATTTTCGTAGTTCTCGTTTTTTTGCAATTATCTACATCAGGTAGAGGTAAATCACTTCAGTTTAAAATTATGGTATGCTATACCTCCAACACACAAGTATATATCGGCACATTAACACTAAACAGTTGTATACCATATCAGAATATAAAACCAAAGTTGAAAAACTTAACTTCAAAAAATAACATCTCAGTATCATAAACATTATTATTGGTTGCCTAACTTGATAGATTATTTCATACAGAAACTTCACAATCAATAATGAATAATTAATATTTAGAAAAAAAATACACTTGAAAATTGTAACGGTATTTATACATGTTTGTAAAAATACCTTGTATGTTTTGTATCTAATTTACTAATAATCTTTGAATAGTGAAATAAATTGAATAATGGGTTCAAATAAGTCCAGGTTTATTATTAACGACATACACAAAAGGAAATCCGTTAATTGAAATTCACATCTCCTCATTGTTATTTTCCTGTTGTAATAAAAACACATTGTGTTAAATTTGTTGAAAACTCATCGGTTTCTATTTGTTTTATATTTTCCTCATATTGTTTCGTGTTGATCATTTCATTGGTTTGTTTTAAGTTTTATAATATTTTTTTTAGCGATCATGTTACATTTTTTTGCCGGATGTTCATCTACATACTTTGTTCTTTTGTTAAAAAATAGAACTGATCAACATTCAATTGGTTTTTATGACTATTTCAATGATTTTTTATTGTAATTGTACAGTTTTTTACCCAAAAAAAATACCTGTCGTCTTGGTTATATTTTGACAATTTTCTGCATGAACTGAAATATAAGGAATAAATCACAATGCATTTTACATGTAAAAGAAGTCAAATTTAAAATAAAAATATCACAAAGCATCTTTTTTATCATTGTCATTGAAAGAAGGAAAGAGAGAGAGATTCATAATTAAGTTTCTGTCAAGGTTTGAAAATTTTTAAATGCGTTAAAAACCATATGATTGTTTTCACTAATAGAATATAATAATATTCCTTACCGACTGAATTCAAAAACAAATGACATTATGATATAAGAAAGTTATACATTACTGATTAAAAAAAAACAAATAACGAATAACTTGCAAGAATCGGTTTGCACCATCATTGATGAAGAACATAACACTTTAGTTTTTATCCGGATCATTATTAAAAACATTCCATTCTCCCCATAAACCATAAAATATGGTGTTGTTGAATAAACACTGTTATATGCCTTGCGCTAGTTCAGCAGTTTTTGTTTTAAAATAATCACAAATGCACGTGAGGAACATTTCAAAACAAATAAACACAACCTAAATGAGTTAGTTTGAATGAAGGCTTAACCTTGGATCCTTAATGCTCTTCAACTTTGTATTTATTTGGCTTTTTAACTATTTTGATCTGAGCGTCACTAATGAGTCTTATGTAGACGAAACGCGCGTCTGGCGTATAAAATTATAATCCTGGTACTTTTGATAACTATTTACACCACTGGGTCGATGCCACTGCTGGTGGACGTTTCGTCCCCGAGGGTATCACCAGCCCAGTAGTCAGCACTTCGGTGTTGACATGAATATCAATTATATGGTCATTTTTATAAATTTTCTGTTTACAAAACTTTGAATTTTTCGAAATACTAAGGATTTTCTTACCCCAGGAGTAGATTACCTTTATAGCCGTATTTGGCACAACGTTTTGGAATTTTGGATCCTTAATGCTCTTCAACTTTGTATTTATTTGGCTTTTTAACTATTTTGATCTGAGCGTCACTGATGAGTCTTATGTAGACGAAACGCGCGTCTGGCGTATAAAATTATAATCCTGGTACTTTTGATAACTATTAACCTTCCGGAGCACCTGAGATCACCCCTAGTTTTTGGTGGGGTTCGTGTTGTTTATTCTTTAGTTTTCTATGTTATGTCATGTGTGCTATTGTTTGTCTGTTTGTCTTTTTTCAATTTTAGCCATGGCGTTGTCAGTTTATTTTCGATTTATGAGTTTGACTGTCCCTCTGGTATCTTTCGTCCCTCTTCTATAAAATGCATTCTATAAGGAAACTGCTTTTATTGACACATATGCTTACAAACGCTATAAGTGTATGTGAGTAACATGCACTAACTAATGAATAACACACAATGCAGGATTGTTTGAATGTATGCTGTAAAATTCCTTGTGAAAAGAAAAAAATGCTTTTATACATGCTTACAAACACCCTCAAAATGTAAATAAAAAACATCTCTAACTAATAATTAACACACAAGCTTTATCAGTTTGGTTAACACTATTAACTACCTTACCTTTTTGTAGAAACACTACTGTAAATAATTTAAAAAGAAGCATAACTTCTGCCATAGTCTTTAATGTTCATGTTAATCTACGGATGTGAATTTAAAATAATGTTTCGTTTAAATAGGAAATGACTATGGTTTAAAATTTTTCTCTTCCCTAATATGTTCACGTTTTTTTTTATATTCTATTTCCACGAATGCTGACTTTTTTTTAATTATTTCTTTTTTTACTTTTAAACACTATTTAAAACGAATTTGATAAAATAGTTAAATTCAAAAATTTCAATTATCAATGAAAAGAATGATAAAGAAAATCTATTTTTTTCAAAGTGAATCGTGGTCAAAGTTTAATATCATTACCGAAATGAAATTAGGAAGTTTAATTGTAAAAAGGTCTAAGCGACTGCAAATTGTCAGTCGTCACACATTCGTTTATATTCTGATCTATTTGTTATTGTTTCGGGTTTTTTTTTCAACTGTCAAAAGATATCAATTATGTGTATACCTGACATAATTTCGAACCTTGTTAGAGGTTGCCTCAGTTTGAACTTAATTTGTTACTCCTTTTCGTAAGTAAGAAAAAAATGATACTAAAGATCACATTAATATACTATGATAATTTATTTACAACTTTTATAGATATTTATTTATATCATATATTACTGTACTACGTATTCTAATCTAAAGGTATATTTGATTTTTTTAAATTAGTATAACTTTAAGCGATTCTGGCAAAAAATGTTTCAATATTCTCGATGTAAAAAAAAAGCAGATTTTCGATTGATATCATAGCAACAAAAGCTCTCCTGACTTTTAATGGTCGAGAAAATGAACTTTATTTCCAGTTGGTGAATAACATTTATGATATCTTTTTTCATTGCAGTTCTTCTTACGAGGCTTGAAAAGACTTGTTTGTCTCGGCGATGACACCTATTATCCTTTGGATGAATCTGAGACGGTTTCCATGAGAGGACTCGATCGACCTCTTGACAGCATGACTAAACCTGATACCACGACTACACAATCAAAGATGGAAAAAGACATCGAAGAAATTTTACGTCACGTTCATACAATGGCTTTCAGGGCTACTGTTCTGGAAGCAAGGCAGGATGTGAGAAATGAATGGCACCAGGTGGCGTTAGTCATCGATCGTCTGTTGTGTTTTCTTTTCTTTATAACATTCCTTTTGTATACATTTGTTCTTTTAGGGTAAACGGGCATATGTTGTTATGTGATGTCTCAGACTTAGTCAAGGATAATCAATGTATGGTAAATTAATGAACGAAGAATTATTTTCGATGGATCAAAGTAAGGATACCAGATTTGTTGTTTTTAAATGTATTTTTTTTCACTCTTCGTAAAATATAAATGTATTTACAAGAAAATGTGTGACAGTTTTGTTTTTGTTTTTAATATGGTGCATTCTAAATCATAATAAGGACCATAGAGGCTTAATCTTTATGTAAACATGAATAATGAAATAGTAGTTTGTGCCATTCCTAGCAAAAAGAAACTGCAATTTCAACTGACTACTACTCTTCAGGCAAGATGAGATGTTATAAATGAATTAGACCTTAAGGCTTGTGTCAGAGAAGCGGATTACATGTCAGAGCACTATGTGCTACATTCGTTTGAGGGATTACATTATCAGTTACTTTTAATTTAGATATATTATTACATTATGCCAGTACCAGATATATACAGTATTCATTTTTAAGATCTCTATTATTATGGACGCAAAATGTATGATATATATTTGGTTTCGTCTTTTATCTTTTGTTTCTCTTTAAAACACATCACAGATACCATGCTTACTTGGGACACCAGTATCGCGTTGTCTCTGCACTCATTTGTGACGCTCGAATCCAAACAATTGAAATTTATCAATTCATTTGCCGCTCATCCCGCCTGTTGTCGTCATTTCAAAATCGGTTCATTTCTTGCCATTTAACTTTCCATAATGCTTTGTTATCTGTTTAAGCTGCATTTGGTTGACAGTTTGAACATTAATCTTACATCTCATGATCCATGTATTTTTTCTAGAAGTGAGGCGAAAGACACCAAATGGACATTGAAATTCATAAAAAATAGAAAATAAACTAACATTGCATATTCAGTCGTGCTGCTCATGTAGGTATAAACCCGATGAAAAGTCAAATTTGGTATTTCACATTCCAGGTGTGCCATCACAAGACTGTGACAACGGTTCTGTCCTTTTTTGTATAGGTTAAGGTAGAAACAAAATCACAACAATAACCAAAATAAGCCAGAGTGAGAGTAATATGGTTGCCACAACGGAAATGGTCTAGACAGTTTATGTTTATTACAATTCTAAATAAAGTCGTAAATAGATCAGAAAACCAAGTAGGTGTAATGTGGGTAAAAATCAGTTCAAGAAGGTATATATAATAAATGTTTTTTCGAATAAAACAATGCCACTAAATGCACCCACAGTCGACATTGGTGTGTTAGATATTGATAAAAGAGCGACAAAAGATACCAGAGAGACAGTCACTCATAAATCGAAAATAAACTGACAACGCCATGGTTAAAAATGAAAAAGACAAATAGACAAACAAGAGTAAACATGACACAACATGGAAAACTAAAGAATAAGCAACACGAACCCAACCAAAAACTAGGGGTGATCTCAGGTGCTCCGGAAGGGTAATCTGATCCTGCTCCACACGTGGCACATATCGTGTTGCTCATGTAATAACAAATCCGGTAAATAGTCTTATTCGGTAGGTCACATTCATGAAAGGGGAGGGGATTGTAGTTACGACGTAAGGAACATATCCGATATCATTTGTGAAATGGTTATTCCATAACGGTCAAACAACTCGTGATGGCGTCCGTAAAATTTACGAAGGGATGATTTCAATTTCACCAATTGGACTCTTGGTTCCTCATAAAATGACTTAGAAGCAAAGTTACATCGGTGTGCACCTCTGAATGTCAAATAACAGTCAATACATTGCCCAATTGCAAGATGTACATCAAAGAAAATCAATACAACCTCATAAACAAACCAAAACACAGATCTGAATTGGTATATAGATTTTAATTTAGCTATTCAAAAACTGACAAGTGTCTATAAGTTTTAAATCACTGAATTCTGAAATCAATCTTACAGAAACAAAGAGATCCCCTTCATACCTTTTTAAATAATTGTACTAGAAGCCATAAATTGAATATCCTTACTGTTAACCCCGTGTAAAAGGCGACTTTGCTACTACCTCATTTTCATATTAACTCTTACGAACGTTTATAAACCAAAACAAGATGTCTACATACTAAAATTTTGCCATCTTTTAAATACATTTAAAATGAATTAGAAAAAACAAGACAATACGTAAATTAAGACTAAGAACAGCAATAAAAGCGCGGTTCCTTTTCTTTTTTGTGTGTGTACTGATTTTGTGTCATGAATAAATATCCGATATCCTTTGTTTTTCTATTGAAACAGTGGTATCGCTAATTTTATGGTGACTAGGCTACTCAAATAATTATGCTACCTCTAACGGCCTATAGCCAATCGAGGCAATCGAAGATTAGTGGGAGATCGGCGGAATATAACGACTGACATTATTCGACAGTGACCAACAGCAAAATCAATTTCGGTAGTTCACAACCTGCAACACATCTTTGTGTGTGAAGAAAATGAAAGTGCTTAACAAAGACTAAAATACTATATATTTCAAGGAGATTATGAACCAATAAATGAAGGACACAAAACAAAACAAAAACAAAGTAAAACAAAAATGCTGAACTCCAAGGTACATTCGAAGAGGAGAATTAAAAAGAAATGACAAAATTTCGTTATCAATCAACGAAACAGGTGAATAAAAGCTATCATATTCCTTATTTGGTACCGACATTTCCCGGAGAAAAAACATGATTTTATAGCTAACTTAACCTCCAACTTGCATGACAGTTGCTTTAGTTACGTTACATTAATAGAATTGGTTGAGCAACCTAAACAAACATAAAATATAAATGCGAGACATGAAACAGGTTTACGATTATCAGACAAAACGAATATGCACAGTAAAAACACGAAATAAAAGTTTTAAGATGGCAAATACGAACACGCATCAACATGGAAAAGATTGTTTTTTGTAAGCAGCACAAACACAAAGGCACAAACATTAAGACAGTAGTCAGTGATATTCCGTCATAGATATATAAATAAGTGAATATAACGTAAGTTTTTTCCCATTTATGCCGACAACGTCTTGAATACTGCAAATTCTTCTTTGATTTCCTTCAACAGATCTTTGTCTTGAAACAGTTCCAAACAGGTTAACGCCATTGCCTTTCCTTGTGTCAGAGTTGGTAGTTGGGCTTTTGGATCACCTTTAATTAGAGTATAACAGTTTCAATGTATAAACAAAACTTAAAGAGGCACTAGCTGTCAAAATGATGTTCACCGATTTGACTCAAATTCTCATATTTGATTTTTAACATGCCTAAACCCAATATTACAATAATTCTGAAATAAAGAAATTAAAATGCATAATCAGATAATATATACCAGAATAACGTGCGTTATTTAGTCTCGTCGCCACCTTATTAACTATCGAGATGACCCTCCAAAAACTGCCAAAAAAATATATAAAGATAGCGACTTCGTGCAATTGGATTTTTTTTTATTTCATGTGTTTTCACTATCGTTTTTTTTGTGTGGATCGAATCAGTCAATCAAAAGATTGAGCTTTGTTTCACTTTAAATGTTTAGATTCTTTTCCTTTTATTAACTGAACATGATCTTGATGTAAAAAGGTAAGTATTTCAGGAAGTCGTAACACACTTATTTAATCCCTTACATTTGTGACAATCATGGTGAGAAATAAGATGACCGAGAAAATGCAACCATGGAATTTCCGGAATAAGTTACAATAATAATAAAATGATAATTTCGTATTTTACTATAAAAAAAATGTGAATGGAAATGGGGAATATGTCAAAGAGACAACAACCCGACCAATAAACAGCCGATGGTCACCAATTGGTCTTCAACGCATCGAGAAATCAAAAGCTTGACCATAAAATAAGATACAGATAAACAGCATTTCGACGACTGTATCTAATGGAGAAAGTGTCCAAGGGTCAGTTAACTGTCTGCAATGTGGTTGTTGACATGTCAAACTAGCAGTTCAACAACAGATTGAATCATACATTGATAAAACATGATCTCGATTACATGACTGAATAATTATATTGTTGATTAAGCACATAAGACTTTTCAAATATCCAACTTGTCTATTACAGAGTTAACTTCGCTGGGTTATGTAATGACTAAGTTTAAAGGTAATAAGACAAAATACTGTATTCATTTCAGGAGCTGTTGAATGAGAAACATTTAATAAAGCCTTTATTAGAATCCTCATTTTTATAGTATTTGAATATTATCCTTGTACCACACACCTTTTTTTTCAGTATAAAATAATCCTTTTGTCAAAACAGTATTGAATGAATTATTTTGTCAGACTCCGTTTTATTGGGAATAATATAAATAGGGGGGTGTTTTATAATTTGCAATAAAGCAACTCTCCATCAAAGATTTGATGACGAGAATATAAACAAGTGTAAGGGATGGGGCCTTTCCTTCTAACTTATCTGTGCGAAGAATAATTTTTTGTATGAGACTTTCTACAAGATTTCCTACAGACATGTTTGATTCAACTTTATATATCAAATGTACCTGATGCTAAAGCAAAGTCTTTTGAATGATTAACAGTAGATGTTCCAATTGCATAAAACGGGTGGATGCTTGGAACAATTTGGGATACGTTGCCCATATCAGTAGATCCTCCAATCTGACCTTCTGCTGATTCAAACTTTACCCCTAAAGACTCAGCATTTCCCCTAAAAGCGGCTTCTAATCGCTTGTTGGTTACAACATTCAGACAAGGTCTTCCTGTGAACTCATATTTAACCTGAAAATTTGTTTACAATGTGATAACATTACTAATTCATATATATTATTCTACAACAAAGATGGGTCTGATTACGTTCAATGTTATGGATTAAATTACAATTACTTTGTCATTTGTACGATTAAATTAAATTAATGATTACATCATTTCTGAAAGTATCTGATTAAATTAGTGGTTACATTGGCAAAGTAATCATGATTACATCTGATTATAATGAAATTGAAAAAACAACAACATTTGAGTGATGTGTATGAATAAATGTTTAATATATTTTTAGCGTTAAGAATTAATTTTATTTGATATGTTATAAAATAAATAACTTCAAACTTCATCTTTTTAATAAACCACAAAAAAATCACAACCTATATACATGAACATAATCAGGATAAAGGTTTATAAAGAGTTTGGTGTTTGTTTGTCTTCTGACCTCTTCCAGACTATATGTATTTCAAGGTGTAGTTTCATAAAGTTAAAATATGGATGAAAATGAGGTTACCAGTTAAAAACTATGTAAATTTAATAGAAATGTTTAATCTAATTGTAAACAAAAGATAAGTACTAAAAGAATCATTGCATTTTACATGTCCAGTCCAAATACATACCACAATTTGTTTATTTTTCTTACTTTTTATTAATTTTGTACTAACTAGATAAATTTTCACATGTCTGGTTTATCTTTTGTCATATATATTGCCCTTCAGCTATACACAATTGGTAATTGCAATAAAAACAATCCTTAATTGGTGTCCTACCAGTCAATTCAAAGTTGACAAAAATCACAATATTAACAAAAGATTATAATGTATGGGTTAAAGCAAAGTATAACTTGAATATAAGAGTTATGACTAAATATATATCCAGATATCTATAATACTAAAATTACGAGGTCCAATTTGTCAGCTGTCAGCCAATTTGACAGGTGCACCACCAAACGTTGCATTTAGGATTTTGCTATATACACAGATCATAATCAAAGGGCTGACACTACTAAATTCAATCATTGTCAAATTGTTCCCTATTGTAGCTTTATTCAGCAATCAGCAAGACTTTCTAAGATAAATAATATAGGACAATGCTGTTGATTAAACAATACCCCATTCCTGGATAGCCTGGACCTTTTGTTTTCCAAATAATTAATATTTCCAATAATTGATAAGTTCCAGGTCGACGGGTTCAAACAGAAAGATTTGAAAGCAGAGAAAACTGTGTATCTTATAATCGACATGACTTTATCAGATGACAATACCAATTACTAAAATAAGGCTTAGGCATAGTTATATACTTTAATTCAGTCACGGACCCGCGATATCACGGGTGTGTACTTGTATATATATATATATTCATCTTTAAATTGTGAATATAATGTACAATATCTTTTACTTAGACTAATGATGACTTTTCAATACTGTCACATTTTATTTTTTACTGACGTTTCAAGTATACAAATCAATTAACATGCTTCAGAGAAAGAAAACTATTTTGGCATGTTAAATATTTATCAAATATGAATAACAAAATTGTTCATTAATTGACCATAAAAACAGTTTTAGATTATTTTTTATTGTAATCAGAATGTAATCAAAAAGTAATCAGGATTACAGGGTATTCTGAAAAGTAATTGATTAAATAAAATTAAATGTAATCAGATTTTTGGTTGATTAATGATTACACTGATTACTTAAACAATTGTAATCAATTACAGCTGATTAATGATTACAATTACAATTACCCGAACTCTGTTGTACAATGACACAAATTAAGTGTGTAGTAGTAATTAGCGTTTCTGAGTCAATTTTATGAACCGCTTGGTTTTCATTGTAGTGCCTTATGTACTATTTTATTTGTCTTTATCTTTTTTTTGCCGTGGCGTTGTCGGTTTATGTTCGATCTATGAGTTTAAATGTCCCTCTAGTATCTTTTGTCCAAAATGGTTTTTTTACCTACATGGTCCCATTTTTTGCTTAACGGGTGCAACTGGTAAGTCAATACAACCCATCTATGTTAGGAAAATTGTCAGAGGTATGTTAGTATCTTACTCTGGCTAGTCGTTAGTTTCTTCTACTCCATATTCAGATATAGATATTGTTTCTGAATTCTAATAACAATCTTAATCAAATATATGTTGATGGCAATGTATTTGCTTCACGTGCACGCATTTTATCATTTAAAATAATCTAACAAAAAAATACGTCTGTTTAGAATCACTTTTGATAACAACAGTTAGGTCTATTGAATTTAATACCAGAGGTGGATTTAGAGGGCAGGGGGACACCCCCCCCCCCCCCCCACACACACTTTTTGGGGAAAACATTGGTTGCTTATATAGGGAATCACTGAAGCGTGACTGGAGCGGGTCCCCTCTTAGGCAGTCAGTGGGCCCCCACTTATGAAAATGTCTGGATCCGCCACTGATTACTTTCAAAGGAATAAATTCAAACCTGACAACATGTTGCCACAGCAGCAGCCTCAAAACATGCTTTCATTTTGTCCCTTAGTTTATCCAATTCCTTTTTGCTTGGTGTTCTGAAGTAGAACTCTAGCTCTGATAGCTCTGGTATGATGTTTGGCTTCACTCCTCCGTTCTTTATTACCCCTTATAATCAAAAGAAGTGGTACATACATTTGTTTACGGTTTTGCTACTATAACATTGCATTGTATATGACGCATAAATTGGTCGATGTTCTACATTAAAGAAAACGTAATCATTTTATCTTTGAAACTTTATAATATATCATTTCACATTCTGAATTCGTGAAGAACTGTTTCCTTTTTAATATGATATATATTTATCAAAATAATTTCCATTTAAAAGTGACACTGGTTCATGATTATTTTGGAAATTAATAATGTCATTAATACAGTAACTGCAAGTACTCTGAAATGGTACTTTCGTGGTAATTTGACCTGTTGATACAATTTGTTTTGTAACCGTTGGTTTTCCTGTTTGAAGAATTTAACAATAGTAATTTGGGGGTCCTTAAAAGCTTGCTGTTCGGTGTGAGCCAATGCTCTGTGTTAATGGCCGTACTTTGACATCAAATGGCTAACTTTTAAAGTTGTGACTTGGAGTAGAAGTTGTCTCATTGGCACTCATACCATATCTTTTTATATCAAAATCCCTTAGGTTTTTTTCCTTCCTAAATTCAAATATTTACCGTGTACTCTCCATGTTGGTTTCAACTGTTGTCTCAAGCAGGAAACATTTTGGTAACATAATACAGCAGCATCTAGGGCATTTACTCCTTCCCAAGGATAAGCCGCCGCGTGAGCTGCTTTTCCTATATATTTGATTGTGACTCTGAAGAAGACACGGCTTAATCGTACAAATTTTTTTTCGTAATTCAAATTTATAAATTTAACATTTTGAATTTGCTCATGCTTTCATGCGTCTTAATCACGATAGATTGACTACTGTATTCAAAAATGGACACTGTATGTGCACTTCATGATACTTTGATAACTGTTGTATTGTACCGGTGCTTTATTTACAGAAAAATAGCTTTCAGTATTGTTTTGGTTGATGGTCAATATTTCTTATTCTTGGAATTCACATCTAGTTAGGTCTTTCCACTTTTCTGTGGAAAGACCTATTGTTTTTCTTCTGATTATTTTTTTTTTTTTCTTCCGCCTAATTTTGTTCTTGCGATAAACATTTGTTTCGCAATATGTCGCTTAGATATTTTGTATATGATATCGAACAGTTTATGCGCTTTTGAAATTTACCCTGCGTAAATGAATACTTTTCTTTGTAGGAGTTATCTCCCCAAACACTGTTTTCCTTGTTATCGCATCTCCTTCGCAACCGTTAAAGATTATGACAAATTTATTTTACAAAATTGCTCGTTATATCCTTCGCATGATTTGTCCTATTTTGACCGAAGCAATATGACCGCTCCATATGAGAGTTATTTCCCCTTATGCATCTGATATAAGTGATATGAATTTCTATCTTATAAACCATAAGTGATAGAGACCTAGGTTCTTTTGATTTGAGGTCCTTGGTCCCAAAAAATGAAAATTAGGTCAAGGTCAAAGGTCAAGGTCATATTCTAATATTTGAATTTGGCTTATTTTCACTTATATCCAAAGACTGCATAAGATATCAACAAATTATTTTACTAAATTGTTAGTTGCGACATGTCGTAAGATGTAAATTTTGATTGCAAGCGTACGTTGAATGTAAAAGGGAGTTTTCTCCCCTCTTGTATTTAAAAATACGCGTTTGGTGATATAACTCATTAACTAAATATAATTAAGGCCTATGGTCTTTTGATTTGAGGTCCTTGGTTTATGACCTTGAAATTGATCTCAAGGTCATAGCTTAATTTGACGTTCTAGATTTTGACCTTTGCTTTTATTCTATATGTATACATGATAAAGATATACAACTTTTAGAAAAAGGTATCAAACCATTTAACCTTGAAAAAAACAACCGGAAGTGACTTTTGTAAACCGGAAGTAGCTATTTTTTGTACTTTATTAATATAAAAGTATATAGAACCAGATATTTTTGGAATCAGTGTCAAGTAAATATTCAAATATAATCGGAAGTAACATTTTTCAAACCGGAAGTAACAAATTATCTCCCTTATTTAAAAAAAATGTATGGAAACAATATATTTTTGGAATCAGCTTACTAGAAGCTATCATTTGACGATTGAAATGACATTTTAAACTTAGTTTCACAACTTTTCATATCAAAATACATTGTTTTGATGGAAAGACCTTCAATTGTTCTCTGAACAATTGGTTTTTAATTATGACTATATTTATAATTATTACTCTCAATTTCATAATGACTTCGACGTTCGTCGGATTGATAATTCGCGTTATCTCTCCTATTTATATCCATAAAGCAGAAACTATCGTATTAATTTGGAGTTATATACTCCATATGCAGGCGTTGCTGGAATTTTGCTACATAGGAACTGAAAATTCACAAGTGGGTCTGTTTTGTCGTTAAGTTTTGTTTTCAACTGACTCTCATTGTCAATTTCTAGATGCAAGTCAAGATGTGAGACAGACTTAACTATATCTGGTGTCTCCTTTATCTCTAGTTCAATGGGATAGATGCGTTCAACATAGTCACCAAATTTTGAATTTATTAATAAGAGAACATTATCTATTTAGCGGAGAGTACATATAGTAGTAGAATATTTCTAACTTATTTTCTTTCTTCCTAAGAAGTTCGTGTGTGAAGTCAGCCTCCTGAGAATAAAGGAACAAGTCGACAAGAAGAAGGGCACAATTGGTTCCCATAGAACCATATCCAGTGAAGCATACGACTTACCCATCAACAGCGAGCATTTCAACATTTGAAATTGTCTTTGGAAACGGATGTACCATCATGGCTACATCTATGTTATTGAATGCACCAGATTCAATCAAATCTATCTTACCGCCATATCCTTCTTCATCTGGAGTTCCCATGATAGTTATCTAAAATGTATGGGGTTTTGGGAGATGTATTTTTTATGACCATGCATGCACTCCATTAACACTTTTACTTTAAAAATGTTCCAAATTTATAAAAAAAAAAAGACTGGAAGAAGATGATTATTTTAAACAAACCAACAGTTTTTTTAAACAATACACACAACACTGACTGCCAAATCGGAAACAAGTAGTGTCTCGACATCATTACCGTCATCAAAAACGATGAACTTAGTAATCACTGTGTTTATATTCTAATAAGAAGATCAAACAAACCCTGCAGGCATGTGTCAGGATCGTAATTTAGTTTGTTTTTAAAGAAAGCTAATTTGGAGAATTTGACCTACTTATAAAATGATTGTGCTTTTCATTTATATATTTTACAATAAAGTCAAAAGTTGTTATTTTTGGTATTGTGTAATTAAAATGCCCACCTTTCCTATTGGAGTCCCCGAACATTTGAATGCTGCTTGTACACCAATTGCAGCAGCAATTCCTGATTCAGCAATTAAATTATGACCACATGCGTGACCAATCTCAGGTAGAGCATCGTATTCGCAAATAACTGCAATGTTCGGTCCGTTATCTGTTGATCCTAATTCAGCCTTGAAAGCCGTGTCTAGTATAAAGTGTCTGTGTACTGTAAACCCTTTCTGTTTTAGAAAATCCGTAAGGACAGTATGAGCATGAATTTCATTTAGTCCTAGTTCTGGCCTTTTCCATAATATTTGGCTGATGCTGTTTAGGTCTTCTGATGCATTATCTATTGCTAAACAAGCAGCCTGTCTCATGTTTTCCATTGTTCAAATATCGACTAGAAATACTACAGTTATAAAGATAAGTTTATTTATTGTACACTTTTATCTTTCAAAGAAGGTGAAAATATAGAACATGATTATTTAACGTTATTACAATACATAGTGAAAAGATTGGAAGACGATACCAAAGTTGGTTTAGACAATCAGCCACGAAATATGACAATACTGGTGAGAAAAAAGTAAAATCACCAAAATACTAAACTCCGAGGAAAATTCAAAATGGAAAGTCCCAAATCAAATGGCAAAATCAAATGATAAAACACATCAAACGAATGGGCAACAACTATCATAATCCTGACTTAGTACAGGCATTTTCAAATGTAGAAAATGGTGTATTGAACCCGTTTTTATAGCGCTTAACCTCTCACTTGTATGACATTGTATGACCATTATACGGACATGCAAAAGATTTCATCAAACAATAATTTTGTATTGATAATATTTATGTGGGTTTTGCAAATACAGTACACCTTCAGCTGATCATAATTGATTATTTCATCGAAGATTACCATTACCCACTAGCAACCATAATTTTTTGTGAATACCGTTTCTGTATTTTTTTTTCTTTCTGATTGGTGTCATTTGTAGCTGAACATTTAGAAAACAACTGTATAACGCTGCATACTTCATTTTTATCTAAATCTAAATGTATTTTAAATATTTATATTTGGTTGCTATTAAATTGACGTTTACGCTATATCCTTATTTAATCTATACTATGTAACACTGATTTATTTATTGTGACGAACAGCATATTTGTTGTGTTTGATGGATTGATATTTCAACAGACAGTCGGTAATGCAATGGGTATTGATACGGCGTCTTAACTGGCCGACTTTTTAGCAGAATGCATGCAAAACATTCTCAAGGACAATGTTGAAAAGTTCTGTAATTTAGCGTTCAGATGTATTGTGATTATCCATTTTTCAATACGTGTTTGCATCTCATGTATCTTATAGACCATTTGTTTTGATTACTACCGAAACTAGGAAATCTACTCATGAGTTGATTTTTTCCTCGAATTTGACACAAATGGGTGACTTCAAATCACAATCTATGACAAAAGTGATTTTTTAAAACTTTCCAAATTGTCGTATTTCAGCTTTGCAGAACGTTCATGCCCACTTATAAATCAATTGCCCTTGACATATTTTTATAAAATTAGTACGTGATGTACCCCCTAAATAAACAGAGATACGAGGAAAATCAGTTAAAATCTACCCCTTTTCATCGATAGCATCACGCATGTGGATGGCTTGTATGATATTTCTGTGTTTCAAACCACTATCGACATGTTTTCCCAGCCTTGAATATTTAGATTACACAAAAGTCAACTAATCCTCTATAATATGTATTGTGACATTTTGACCGAGTGTGGATCGCAAAGCATAGGAGCAGACGCTTATCCTATCATCTGCTATTGCTCCTTTTGCTATTCCCATAACTTTTGTTTGTAATCTGGATATGTTTTTTCACTCGATTAACGAGTTTTGCAAATCAGTAAACTACTCTTGCAGAAATTTATTTAGAGGCTTGACCACTTTTCTGAGACAAGATTATTACGCTTATTATAACTAATAAGTCTGTTAAACTCATTACATGAAAGCAAATTTTAACATATGACTTAAAAAATTACAAAATCAACCAAATCCATCCGTGTTCACAAATCTGTAAGGTTTTGAGAATATTTGTGTAACCACTGATTCATTGTGAATTTTGTTTGAATAATGCAAATTCATCCCTTATTTCTTTTAATAAGTTTTCATCTGTTAAAATATCAAGACAGGTTAGTGCCATAGCTTTAGCTTGATTCAGAGTATGCAACTGAGCTTTTGGATCACCTGGAAAAAATAAAACATTTTAGGATTAGAAAAGCACCTGGGTCAACAAAATATTGTACAATCGATCAAATTTCATTAAAACATGGCTTTTGATCACTTCCCTTTGGAAAATAGTAAAACATTGATGAAACTATTTGATAGTTGAAATATCTTAGAAACTGAAACTAAAATTTTTCAGGAACAGAATTGGAAGATTATTAAATGATAATTATACAATTGAGAGGACATTCAGTTATCAACAAGATCTTTTCGGATCCATGAAATTAAATTTATATTAGATGTTTAAAAACTTAAAGCACTTCAACGCTTTACTCAAGAACTTTTCATCAAATTAATAGTCCTTATCGGGTTGTATGATTTTGTATGATAATAAGGATATGTACATTTGTGACGATTTCATTTCTTTATCTTAGAAACATAATAACATACCTGAAGCAGTGGTAAAATCTTTGGTATGATTTCCATGAATCGTTTCAATGTTATAAAGTGGATGAATACTTGGAACAATTTGTGAAACATTTCCCATATCCGATGAACCTCCTATTTCGTCTTCCTTTGCGTCAAATGTTACACCAAGAGATTCTGCATTACTCCTAAAGGCGTCTGCCATTCGATAATTACTGACCATATTCAAATAAGGCTTACTAGAAAATTCGTATGACACCTGCAACCAAATTATACAAAATTACTTTATGTGTATTAAAACATTGAAAAACCACAATATTATCTATGTACCGTTTTTTTTTTTGTGTGTTAAGAGCAAAACTGATCACTTATATCAAGTTATAAAAGTCCCTGGGATAACAAAATGTGTAACAATTCAAAGTACAAATACGGAAGACTTGATTTATGTTATAAACAGGGAAAAAAATATAGACAATTACTTTTGCCGAAAAATTAATTTAATGATTTGAATTGTTTTATTACGAAATTTAAATTCTTATAAAGAAAAGGGATCTTTTTCGGGGGAAATTTAAATTTTAAAATTTTCTGCTCGTTTATTTCTGTTTTTGTTTGGTTCCATAGTCTGCAAATATCTCTCTTCGGAAACGATTGATTTTTCCTGAACCACGTCATCGACCAATATGATGTTAAAATTATATTAAAGAGATGTGTAATGATTACAAATACGGCAACTACCCAACCAGAGACCAATAAAGTGAAAGTTCGAACTGTAAGTCCTCATAGGGCTTCCAGCAATGAGTAAAGCCTTTAAGAAAGATAGAACAAGCAACGACGTGACAAAATGCATTCAGACGGTTCAAACGAGAATAGAAGATTTAGTAAGAACATTTTTACTCGATGCTTATATGAAACTGTAGGATAAGTTTGCATTTTTATAAGGATACCTAGGTCTTTTAACGTGTAGATCTTGCTTCTTTTCAAGATTACACACATTCACAATACATGTTCATAGCTAGATTACTACAAATGTTTTAAAGACAAAATATGAATTTAAATATAATTTTAATTCTTTTGAAAATCAGCTGATTTTTTCAAATTCAGTAAACAGAGTGCATGCCATAAAATGACATTAAAAAGCATTTAAAAAAATGGCTTTAACGGCCTTAGAAAAACTTAAAACTTTCTTTCATATGATCCTAAATATTCTCGCACAAATTGGATTACTAGTATTTATATTGCATATGTCTATCTGTTTAAGTATATTTCAAATGCAGATCTAAATGCATTAAAATGTAATCAACTATCAGGAATAGTGAATATGTACGCTATATTCAACTTAAAATGCGTGAATATACGTGTCCTGTTATACCTGACACCCAGTGCCTGTGGCCGCTGAGTCAAAACAGGATCTCATTTTGACTTTTAGTTGGTCCAGTTCTTGTTTGTTTGGAGCTCTGTATGAGTAATCAAGCTCAGACAAATCTGGTATAATATTTGACTTGATTCCACCATTTTTTATTATTCCTAAAATAAAGATTATCTATCCGACTAGTCACTAGATAACATTAATAAGAAACAAACACGTCCAAAGACACCCGTCAAGACCCAGTTGTATTCCTTGGTGTTTAAAGAACTAAAAGCTTCCCTGTGATAAAAAATTTAATATAACATTCTTTTAGATACGATTTTTGTTTAAATCGTCAAATGTTAACGATAACCGTTGTAAAAATGAAATTGGTCAATAGTCTTGGTTATCTCTATTATTCTCTATTACTGTGAAATTTAACAATTGTGTTAATGCAAGATTACGCCTATTCAGCTGTATTGAAACATTCATTCTGGTAAACTCTACCAGATGTAAAATGAGTATGTCATAGAATACCACATGATGCATAATGACCTCTGGAAAAATAGCAAAAACCGATTGGTGGCCTTCGGCTGTTGTCTGCTCTATGGTCGGGTTGTTGTCGCTTTGGCACATTCCCCATTTCCTTTTTCAATTTTAATAGAGTTTTTTTTTTTAATGTCTACTGGTTCCGTGAAAATGGACGTCACACGTAACTTCGAAACATACAAATGAATTGAAATTGAAAAAAGACTTACATGACTAACAAAGGCTAGAGTCTCCTAGGACATTTCGTTGTGAATTAACACCTCTTACTTTATTTGTTTTCATACCATGAACTCTCCATGTAGGCTTCATCTGTTGCCTTAGACAGGATACCGTCTGGTAGCACAATACAGCCGCATCAAGGGCGTTAACTCCATTCCAGGGATAGACTGCAGCGTGTGCTCCTTTCCCTATGTATTTGACTGTTACTCTGCGAAAAAAAATAATCTTACTTAGAAAAACGGTCAATGCATTTCTGAAAAGCCGTTTTGAAATATTGTACATATAAATGGTCAGTTTGAGTATGGATATGTATTTGATAAACAAACACAGGGTTTGAAGAAACTATATTTCACATGGATGTAATAATGAAATTATAAGATTTAATATGAAACGTTAGGAAACAGAAACTACCAATGTTATAGTCTCATAGATCAATTAAGAATAAAAATCCAGGTAATCGCATGAGAACTAAAAGATGCGAGACCAGATGCCTCGACAGTGTCCTTTAAGATATAATCATGATAATTGCATTACATTATTTATTACGTCTTCAAACCCTTGTTAGCTCACCGGGCCTAAAAGGCCAAGTGAGCTTTTCTCATCACTTGGCGTCCGGCGTCCGTCGTCGTCCGTCGTCCGTCGTCGTCGTTAACTTTTACAAAAATCTTCTCCTCTGAAACTACTGGGCCAAATTAAACCAAACTTGGCCACAATCATCATTGGGGTATCTAGTTTAAAAAATGAGTTCGGTGACCCGGCCAACCATCCAAGATGGCCGCCATGGCTAAAAATAGAACATAAGGGTAAAATGCAGTTTTTGGCTTATAACTCAAAAACCAAAGCATTTAGAGCAAATCTGACATGGGTAGAATAGTTACACAGGTGAAGATCTATCTGCCCTGAAATTTTCGGATAACCCGTTGTAGGGTTGCTGCCCCTGAATTAGTAATTTTAAGGAAATTTTGCTGTTTTTGGTTATTATCTTGAATATTATTATAGATAGGGATAAACAGTAAACAGCAATAATGTTCAGCAAAGTAAGATTTACAAATAAGTCAACATGACTGAAATGGTCAGTTGACCCCTTTAGGAGTTATTGCCCTTTATAGTCAATTCTTAACCATTTTTCGTAAATCTTAGTAATATTTTACAAAAATCTTCTTTTCTGAAACTACTGGGCCAAATTAATCCAAACTCAGCCACAATCATCTTTTGGGTTAGTAGTTTGATAAATGTGTCCGTTGACCCGGCCATCCAACCAAGATGGCCGCCATGGCTAAAAATAGAACATGGGGTAAAATGCAGTTTTTGGCTTATAACTCAAAACCCAAAGCATTTAGATCAAATCTGACAGGGGTAAAATTGTTTATCAGTTCAAGATCTATCTGCCCTGAAATTTTCAGATGAATCGGACAACCCGTTGTTGGGTTGCTGACCCTGAATTAGTAATTTTAAGGAAATTTTGCTCTTTTTGGTTATTATCTTGAATATTATTATAGATAGAGATAAACTATAAACAGTAATAATGTTCACCAAAGTAAGATTTACAAATAAGTCAACATGTCTGAAATGGTCAGTTGACCCCTTTAGGAGTTATTGCCCTTTATAGTCAATTTTTAACCATTTTTCGTAAATCTTAGTATTCTTTTACAAAAATCTTCTCCTCTAAAACTACTGGGCCAAATTAATCCAAACTTGGCCACAATCATCTTTTGGGTTAGTAGTTTGAAAAATGTGTCCGGTGACCCGGCCATCCAACCAAGATGGCCGCCATGGCTAAAAATAGAACATGGGGTAAAATGCAGTTTTTGGCTTATAACTCAAAACCCAAAGCATTTAGAGCAAATCTGACATGGGGTAAAATTGTTTATCAGGTCAACATTTATCTGCTCTGAAATTTTTAGATGAATCGGACAACCCGTTGTTGGGTTGCTGATCCTGAATTGTTAGTTTTAAGGAAATTTTGCTGTTTTTGGTCATTATCTTGAATATTATTATTGATAGAGATAAACTGTAAACAACAATAATGTTCAGCAAAGTAAGATTTACAAATAAGTCAGCATGACCGAAATGGTCAATTGACCCCCTTAGGAGTTATTGTTCTTTATAGTCAATTTTTAACAATTTTCATAAAATTTGTAAATTTTTACTAACATTTTCCACTGAAACTAATGGGCCAAGTTCATTATAGATAGAGATAATTTTAAGCAGCAAGAATGTTCAGTAAAGTTAGATGTACAAACACATCACCATCACCAAAACACAATTGTGTCATGAATCCATCTGCTTCTTTTAATATTCACATAGACCAAGGTGAGCGACACAGGCTCTTTAGAGCCTCTATTTTTTATATTGCATTCATTAACATTTTAACAAAAATTCTAAAGATAATAGACTATAATGTTATTTCGTCTACATGTCTACAAAAGAATCATCAGTCAAATCAAGAAAGTTAAAAGACAAATTAAAAAAAGATTTTGACAAAGACCTAGCATTTATTAACTGCAAATACTTTATGTCTCTTGTTATTTTGCTATTTTTGTGCTAAGTATCGATCTAAGGTGTTAATATAGACTAGCATAGACGTGATATAGTATTTTTTTAAACTGTGAAATAGATCAACATGAATATCAAAAAGATTCATACCTATCAACCGCTGTCAGGGAAACATGAGAGATAGTTTTTGGAAAAGGGTGAACCATCATGGCTACATCAACATCATCAAAGACACCTTTATTGATCATGTCTATTTTTCCTCCCCCTCCTTCCTCTGCAGGGGTACCCAAAACAGTTATCTGAAAATTCAAATAAAAATAATTTAACATACACATTTTATTAGTATTTATTTATTCATGGTAAAATGGCGACTACAATATGTCTTCTTTGATTTTCTTGTTATTGAAAAGTGTCTAAAGGAACTCCGACTCGTATGCAAAACCAGAAGACATTGGCAAAGCAAGGCGCACAGTTTGTTCCATTAGGAAAGCCGACAATTTGTTGAAAAAAGTTTAACAAGAAAATCAAAGAAGACATTGACCAACATATTGTACTAAAATATTACACAAAGAGTCACCAGTGTATCTCTATGATATTATCAATTTTAAAAATGTACCTTACTCTTTTAGAAAGCAACCGACGGTTGAAGTACCACAGGTGAGAACAACACAATTTGGACTTCACTCCTTAAGGTATGCTGGAGCTACACTCTGGAATGAGCTGCCTGACGCGATACGTGCGCAGTCGAACCTGAACTAGTTTAAAAGTATGATCAACAACTGGAAAGGTAACTCATGCAGATGTGGCTCTTGCAAATCTTAAAGCTTTTTATTTTATTTTTTTTAATTTATTTTTTATGTTTTTCATGCTACTTTTAAAACTAGTTCAGCTTATTTATTTGTCTGCTTTGCATGTGTTTATAATCTACATGTAGTTTATTGCTTTAATTGCGTGTGCTTGCTTTATATATATGAACTTTGCTTATACTTATGCAATATATCTGTTTTTATATTGTCCTGTGGATGCTGTATATGTCCTATATGTCTTAATATTGTATGTGTTGTTATTGTTATTAATGTCGGCAAAAAGATCTACAGAGCTTATGTTTGTAGTATCTCATGTAAACCGGCTTAAAATAAAGTTTCTTATCTTATCTTATCTTATCTAATTGTGTTGTAAGGTATGCAGTTTAAATGGAGAACGGAAATATTTACTATACTATATATAAAAATATTAATTTTCGCGAACCATTTAGGTCACGGAAATTCCAAAATATGGCATCAGTAAGGAGAGTTGTGCAAATAATGTGAATACACAGAACCCCCATCCAAATTATCTCCAGCTAAAAGTATTCATCTTTTTCTATTTTATATGTACTAACAATGTTCCATTTTTCTATAATTTCGATTAAAATATTCCAAAATCCGAGTAAAATTAGATAGAATGCCCCAAATAAACATTGTCTGATTGGTTGAAGTACTGTGGCGTCGATGCTTAGCATAATAAGCCTCGATGTAAAGCACACGCTTCACAGGAAGAAGGAGAGTTTTACAAATAATGTGAATACACAGATCCTCCATCCTATTTTTATTTTGATGGAAATGTTGCAGTGTTCATCATTTCTGTTTTGATTCTGCTCACAAAATTCCATTTTTTCTATAATTCCGATTTAGATATGTGGAACCCGCAATAAAAATAGATGGCCTCAATCACGTGGTTTCAATGATTTAATAGCAACGCAAAAAATTCCATTAATCATGTTGTACTTTGTTACCAATCGGAACTACTCGGCCTTTCTGGTTGCACGAAGTGAATAGCCGAGTAGTTCCGATTGACGATTGTTACATAAGCCGAATCACACATACGACCTTTGCGCTCAAATGTAGTTCTTGGTGAAGTATACAGGTAACTTCGTTTACGAAAATTTATACACACTTTTTCATTAACATATTATCAGACTTTTGCATATTCACGTTTTTTTATGCTGAACTGTAGACGAATTCAATTCTATACATTTTTTTTTACGTGAAGCAGTAGGAGTAAGAATATTTTTTCGCGCCAATTTAAGCAGTTTCATCACGAAGAACAAAATTATTTATTGTTATTTTCGTGAAATTTTAGTCATATAGTTTATCAATTAGAGAATTTTTTGTAAGTATTACTTATTCATGTTAAGGTTCTACTGATGTGCTTCTCTAGACCTTTTTGACGGTCCGTTTTATCCCATTTATCTCAATACTATCTCCGATGACAGAAATGTCAACTCGACCTATTCGTGTCGAAAGTGAAAATCCATCTATTTGATGAAATAATTTTTTCTTCAACGGTTCATGCATTATTTTTGTATTATTTGATAACCAATCACATTCACGTTGCATGTTTGCATGAAAATGGTTATGTATTGGTGAATTGTAAGGGCGATGCAACATGCGAGGTCAGTGCGCGATCACGTGACATTATTATTTGTAAACAAACATGCTCCCCGTGTAACACGTGTCTGGATTATCCTTTCAAAGTGTTGTGAATTTTTCAATCACTATTTTATGATATATTTCTTTTTGTTTTTAGGTTTGCATATTAGTAGTCCAAGTGAATTAGACATAGTTCTGAGTCGTGTGTGTTTTTTTTTTATTGAATTAGAAGGTAAGTCTACATAAGTTATATTTAACTTAAGTTTAAAAAGATGACTCCACTTTCACTCTATATTTAAAACCCGCATACTAATTTAAACAGCATTTGCTCTGCTTGAATGTTAATTTGCCCCTTCCCCGTCATTTCCCAGTGACGGATCCAGGAATTTTCATATGTGGGGGCCCACTGACTGACCTAAGAGGGGGCCCGCTCCAGTCACGCTTCAGTGATTCCTTATATAAGCAACCAAATTTTTTCCCAAAAAGAAATCCGCCTCTGTTTCCCTTTAAAATTTGTGCAAAAGTCATACTTTCAGTCCATTTCGTTAACGGCTGATTTGTGATTTTACCATCTTAACTGCAATTTTCATATTGAACACATTTGACCATTCAGTATGAGTTCCCAAGTTTTTGACTTATATGAAGGAGGCTTTAGGTCATGTTTTCCTAAACACCTTATTGCTATTTGTCTGTCTGGATTGTTATACCCATAAAATCAGATAGTGATGAATATGCAAGTTTTCAACAATCCCAGAAAATACACCTTATTGCTATTTAGTCCAATCTGGCAAAACCAGTCACATGTAAAACTTCCTGTTTGGGTCATGCGGCTGAAAATAGAGGTTTTCCAGTAGAGAGCTGAGGGAGGAAAAACTTTAGAAAGCGATTATCAAGAAACTTTAATATAGTATGATCCACTTTTTATACGACCGCAAATTTTGAAAAAATTTTCGTCGTATATTGCTATCACGTTGGCGTCTGCGTCGTCGTCGTCGTCGTCGTCGTCGTCGTCGTCGTCGTCGTCCGACGTCCGAATACTTTTAGTTTTCGCACTCTAACTTTAGTAAAAGTGAATGGAAATCTATGAAATTTTAACACAAGGTTTATGACCACAAAAGGAAGGTTGGTATTGATTTTGGGAGTTTTGGTCCCAACATTTTAGGAATTAGGGGCCAAAAAGGGCCCAAATAAGCATTTTCTTGGTTTTCGCACTATAACTTTAGTTTAAGTTAATAGAAATCTATGAAATTTTGACACAAGGTTTATGATCACAAAAGAACGGTTGGGATTGATTTTGGGAGTTTTGGTCTCAACAGTTTAGGAATTAGGGGCCAAAAAAGGGCCCAAATAAGCATTATTCTTGGTTTTCGCACAATAACATTAGTTTAAGTAAATAGAAATCAATGAAATTTAAACACAATGTTAATGACTACAAAAGGAAGGTTGGTATTGATTTTGGGAGTTTAGGTCCCAACAGTTTAGGAATTAGGGGCCAAAAAGGGACCCAAATAAGCATTTTTCTTGGTTTTCGCACCATAACGTTAGTATAAGTAAATAGAAATCTATGAAATTTAAACACAAGGTTTATGACCATAAAAGAAAGGTTGGGTTTGATTTTGGGAGTTTTGGTCCCAACATAATAAGGGGCCCAAAGGGTCCAAAATTAAACTTTTGTTTGATTTCATCAAAATTGAATAATTGGGGTTCTTTGATATGCTGAATCTAACTGTCATGTATGTAGATTCTTAACTTTTGGTCCCGTTTTCAAATTGGTCTACATTAAGGTCCAAAGGGTCCAAAATTAAACTTAGTTTGATTTTGACAAAAAATGAATCAGTTAGGTTCTTTGATATGCTGAATCTAAAAATGTACTTAGATTCTTGATTATTGGCCCAGTTTTCAAGTTGGTCCAAATCGGGGTCCAAAATTAAACTTTGTTTGATTTCATCAAAAATTGAATAAATGGGGTTCTTTGATATACCAAATCTAACTGTGTATGTAGATTCTTCATTTTTGGTCCTGTTTTCAAAT
Source organism: Mytilus edulis (assembly GCF_963676685.1). NCBI lineage: Eukaryota > Metazoa > Mollusca > Bivalvia > Mytilida > Mytilidae > Mytilus > Mytilus edulis. The sequence goes on along the minus strand of NC_092353.1, from coordinate 43,652,862 downwards.
TGGTCTACACTAAAGTCCAAAGGGTCCAAAATTAAACTTAGTCTGATTTTAACAAAAATTGAAATCTTGAAGTTCTTTGATATGCTGAATCCAAAAATGTACTTAGATTTTTTATTATGGGCCCAGTTTTCAAGTTGGTCCAAATCAGGATCTAAAATTATTATATTAAGTATTGTGCAATAGCAAGTCTTTTCAATTGCACAGTATTGCGCAATGGCAAGAAATATCTAATTGCACAATATTGTGAAATATCAAATTTTTTTTTAATTAGAGTTATCTTTCTTTGTCCAGAATAGTAAGCAAGAAATATCTAATTGCAAAATATTGTGCAATAGCAAGATTTTTTTTTAATTGGAGTTATCTTTCTTTGTCCAGAATCAACTTAAATCTTTGTTATATACAATATACAATGTATATTCACTTTTTACTACCAACTGATAAATTAAAATAATCTTTACCATTCAGTGATAACAAGCAGTTTTTTTACATCTTAATATTTTATGATATATTTAAATGAGTAGTTATTGTTGCAAACTCCATTAGAAATTTTAATTGAGATTAGTTTTGGAATAAGGGAAAGGGGGATGTGATTAAAAAAATTGGGTTCAATTTTTCTCATTTGAAATTTCATAAATAAAAAAGAAAATTTCTTCAAACATTTTTTTGAGAGGATTAATATTCAACAGCATAGTGAATTGCTCTAAGAGAAACAAAAATTTTAAGTTCATTAGAACACATTCATTCTGTGTCAGAAACCTATGCTGTGTCAACTATTTAATCACAATCCAAATTTAGAGCTGAATCCAGCTTGAATGTTGTGTCCATACTTGCCCTAACCGTTCAGGGTTCAACCTCTGCGGTCGTATAAAGCTACGCCCTGCGGAGCATCTGGTTTCGAAATTAAATTGAAGTAAAAATTATTTTGTTTTAAGTATTTACGGTAAGTTAAAAGGGTTTTCATTAAAAAGTATTGTGCATGGTGAATTGTTTCAACGGCCCCCAGATAGCTTCAACTGGATGAAAAAGTTGTGTAATGTTAGAACTTATCCAGTATGGAATAAATAGCGATTAGGTGTATTGACATCCACGGAAAAAAATAGGAAGTAAGGTGCATGTACACATGTATCTCCCCTTTAGGTTTTGATAAATATTGGATATGACATTAAGAAGTTATAAAACTGTATTCTTTGAATATGTTTCTAGTGTAACATGCACGCTTAGTACTACTTTTTATCAGATATTTTATAACTTATGTCTTAAAATTCGGGTTTTATCCATTCCAATAGGTGGATTTAAGTTAATGAGAAAAATGCTCTGTTCACTAACTCAGCAATGCTTTAACTGTTGTGAATGTGAGCTCCCTTTTGCTATTATTAGAATCTAGATTTACATCATTCATTTTCAACTTATGAGTTCTCCTTTCATTCAAAAGGTAGATTTCAATGTCTGCTGGTCACTTGACAAGAAAATGCACTTAATGATATTATTTGCCTCAATTTACACCTGGAATGCAGATTTTTCACTAAAATAAATGTCGTTTACTTAGTAATAAATAGTTTTGTATATTACTATCATATTCATGTTTTCATTTGACATTACGAAAGTGCTTTTGAGATCCAGGATTCTGACTTGAATAAACAGTAAAATTGAGAAAGGAAATGGTGAATATGTCAAAGCGACAACCACCCGACCATAGAGCAAACAACAGCCGAAGGCAACCAATGGGTCTTCAATGTAGCGAGAATTCCCGCACCCGTAGGTGTCCTTCAGCTGGCCCCTAAAATATGCATAATAGTACAGTGATAATGGACGTCATACTAAACTCCGAATTATACACAAGAAACTAAAATTTAAAATCATACAAGACTAACAAAGGCCAGAGGCTCCTGACTTGGGACAGGCGCAAAATTGCGGCGGGGTTAAACATGTTTATGAGATCTCAACCCTCCCCCTATACCTCTAGCCAATGTAGAAAAGTAAAACAATAACAATACGCACATTAAAATTCAGTTCAAGAGAAGTCCGAGTCTGATGTCAAAAGATGTAACAAAAGAAAATAAATAAAATGACAATAATACATAAATAACAACAGACTACTAGCAGTTAACTGACATGCCAGCTCCAGACCTCAATTAAACTGATTGAAAGATTATGTCTTCATCATATGAATATCAGGTACAATCCCTCCCGTTAGGGGTTTAGTATCATACTATCATAAAATATATGAGAAGAACATAACCCGTGTCATGCCAACAACTGTTTTTTTTTAATGTTTGTAACACACATGGTTTCAACCGTTTCTTTCCCTTCCCTTAAAAGTATCTTTCAGTTTTAAAACTACCTGATAATAATACAGAGTTCACACCTAATTTGAATTGGATTGACATTAACTAATTTGAATTAGTTTAATTCACATTTGAAAAGGTTTACATCCTACCATCAATTGTAATTTGAATTGCAATGTGCCTCAAATTAGCTTAGCTGTCTGAATGACGTTTACTTTTAATTAACATACTATATAGTAAAAAATCATTTCTGTAGATCACCGAAAGGGGAAGTGGTCTAGAACACAGTATTATTTTATTTAGGGGGTTCACTATACACGCAAATTTTTATTAGTCTTCACTTCAAGGTTAATCGAGCAAATTTTATTTAATAAGGCTTTTTACAGTTTTTTTTACTTTACTACGGGCTCATAAGGATCTTAAATCTGATTTTATTGCTGTGTCCACAATAGACACAGCAATATTATTCTACGTATTTCACCTGTATCGGTTTGGACAATTCCATGGACTATTCCATACACACACCATTATGCTTAAGGGGTTTTCATATGTCATGTCAAGATGATATAGGCTATTTACCGTTGTTTGCCACAAAAAAAATCTGGTAAAGTCACTTTTCTGAAAAACCAATATAAATATAGTTAACCTATTTATATATTTAATCTAACTGTGTTCATTGACCCGAATTTTTTAATGACAACTCACACCTAAAATTCGTTTTGGTCTATTCCATGAAATTTGAGCGGGAAATATTCATCAGAGACTTTAATAATTTTAATGGACGTTCATTTGGAAAATTTTACTATCTATTTTATGTGAACAATTGTCATATGTTTTTGTTTTTCATACATTTAAAGGATCAACGTTATTTAAATTCCGTATATCTTCATTTGACATCAGGTTTGTACGCATTTAGTCTCTTCTCTAGTCTATAATCAAAACTGAAGGCCGCGAAGGGACACATGTCATGATGACACGTGCTGCACAATTCCACACATTCCACATTCAATCGGAACTACTCGGCCTTTCTGGTTGCACGAAGAAATAACGTTATTGTACTGCATAGCGAGAATGGCCGAGTAGTTACGATTGATTTCACATTATGTAATAAAATTCTACTGTTTGCGATAAAAATAATCACTGTTTAGGGTAGTCCAAATAATTAGGACGTCTTGAAAGGCTATTATAATTTTTTTCGACGTCATAACGCCAAACTCATATTTTCAGTTGGACTTTGAGAGGGAATTTACTGCTAAGGCGTCAAAGAAAAAAATTATAATAGCCTTTCAAGACGTCATAATTATTTGGACTATGTTTAGGGGTGTTGAAATTAGGTCTTACATAGTTGATGCGTATCCGATCCGTGATTTGTATATATTTCAATGGTGCTCTCGGTAAGGCCAAAAAAATATATGTTTGATTATGGGTACTTGACCGATCCTATTTTGAGCACCCACCCTAAGCAATTTTATTGCGGTCGTAAGAAATAATCCAATCATTATAAATAGGGGAACTCTCGCCCCATGGACAACTCGGACCACACAATTCAAAATCATGGCACAAAAAATAAAATGGACAAAATAATAAAAAGAAAATACCAACCTACCTACCTACCCTACATATTTTGATGATGTAACCTTAAACAGACATGTTAGTTTTCTCCTTTGAATTGTTTTACATTGTCGTATCAGGGCCTTTTATAGCTGACTGCGGTATGGGCTTTGCTCATTGTAACATGTACAACAATCAAACATCAACCCACACTAAACTGAATGTAATTGTAACATGTACAACAATCAAACATCAACCCACACTAAACTGAATGTAATTGAAAGACATCTACAGGTTGATATCAGAGGTGGATTTAGGGGGATGGGGGGGGGGGGGGGGGGGGGTGGGCTCCTGCTTTTTGAGAAAAAATTTGGTTGCTGATATAGGGAATCACTGAATCGTGACTGGAGCGAGCCCCCTCTTAGGTCAGTCAGTGGGCTCCCACTTTAGAGAATTTCTGGATTCGCCACTGGATATACAGTATCGAACAGAAGATAAAAAAGGGAACAATATGGTGAATTTTAGAGATTAATATTATTTCATGTACATGCATTTGAAGTATTTAAGATGTATTGTTTCCCTTTTTTTTGTTCTCGGTTCCACGGTGACTTAGCTTCCATTTTGAAAACTGTGATTTAAATGCTAGTCTATTAGAGGGATATTTCCTTTTCATTGGTTGTAGATATGGAATCTTATTTTACCATGAAGTCAGATTTGAAAATGACTTTGGGAATGAAGATATCGTAAAGACTGAATGTCAGTTTTAGTCTTATATATCTATAATACTAAAATTACGAGGTCCAATTTGTCAGCCGTCATCGCGTAAAAACGACGAATCAAAGAATTTGACTTTATATATAACTAATATAGTACAAAGGTGTAGATTAAAAATTACACCACTCCAGGCCCTTTTGTTTTCCACGTAATTAATATTGCCAATAATGAAGAAGTTCCGGATCGAGTCCGATACCAATACCAAAAATTAATAGTATATTCACCTGTTACCGATTACCTTATTTGTACGTTCCGCGTCTGACAGGTGCACCACCAAACGGTGTATTCAGGATTAATATGCTATATACACGGGTCGTATCCACAGGGTTGAAACTACTAAATTGTCAAATTTTAATCAGTTTAGACTTTCTAAGATACATTGTAACAATACAAATACTTAAATCTGGACTAAAAATAAGGCGTATAGGTACAGTTTTCAATTTGTTAGCCGGCATGACGTAAAACAGCGAATCAAAGAATTCAATTTTATTTACAACTAATACATGTATGTATATGACAATGCTATTGATTAAAAAAATACTCCATTCCAGGAACTTTTGTTTTTCAAATAATTAATATTACCAATAATTGATAAGTTCCAGTTCGACGGTTTCAATCAGAAAGATTTGAAAGCAGAGAAAACTGTGTATCGTTTAATCGGCATAACTTTATCAGATAAAAATACTAATACTAAAATAAGGCTTGCACATAGTTATATACGTTAACTCAGTCTTGGACCTGCGATACCACGTGTCTGTTCTAGTGTACTTTATAATTTTAGTCTTGCATGTACATAATTATGTGTACATATATCACTGATTCAGTGGCAATGGTAAATAGACACTGACAAGTCTTAGATAATATTTTATAGTTTTTAATGTTTTGTCCGTTGACTAAAATTAGGTGGAGGTTTGTGTGTTCTTATTTCCAACAGAGGTAAACTCAACACATATCAATATGTGCATGAAGCAAATTGATAGTTGCTAGATACGGAATGATTGTACCACAAGAAAGTTTAAACCTGTGTGTATATACTTAAAATATGATAAAAAAAAATCATGTCTTTTTCAGGTCTTCTGAATCCAACCATGTAGTATGGAATGTTTTTGAGGTGTGGTTTTGGTCGATGGATGTTAATGAAGGACCTGTAGTACAAAGTATATCACTGAATTTAGCTCTTTGTCTAAGTGTATTATTGAATACTTTGCTTTGAGCTCAGTTCATTGTTGTGCAAATCATTCTTTGTGAAATAAAGATTTGACAGAAAACTCTCATGTACAAGGATTTGTCAAAGTAGTATCACCTCTATTTACAATGTAAGTATTAGGGAGATAAAAGCATTCTATATTGATTTGAACCAAATATATTATAAAAAAAAAGAACAAATTTACCCGAGAATGCTACTACCACTACTAGCAATATGATGCTAGGTTGTTTTAATACATCTGTACTAGCTGCCTACTGATGACTCGGTTCTGAGTGTAAATGGTCCTTCAACTATGCAGGGAAAAATTATAAGGCATATCTAGGCTTATCAATTTCTAAAACAATATTTCATCGTACATGTTTGAAATTTTTAAACAACCACAGAAATTTTTGCAGTTGAAATATATGTATGTATCCTGTCGTCGTCTTCCCAAGACGGATGGTTTCCAGATAATAACTTCAGTATAAGTAAAAAGGAAGCCTTAAAATTATAACATACTGTGGATTCATTTATTTTCGTGGGTACCAATTTTCGTGGATTAAAGAAAGTTTGCATTTTCGTGGATATTTAATTTCGTGGTTTTGCCGAAGTCTGCATACAAGCCTATAGAAAATTTGTTAATCGTTGAACATTTAATTTTGTGGTAAGACTCTAGCCACAAAAGCCACGAAAATTGGTATCCAAAGAATAATGATGCATCAACAGTAATATTTATAATCATAAAAGGAAGCCTGGGATTGTTTTGGGGGGTTATATATATAGTCCCTAAGGTTTAGGAATGAGGGTTCCAAAGGTGACCAAAACAAGCATTAATCTAGTGTCCGTACAAAAAGTTGTGTATAAGTATTTCAATTGTTCTGAAATTGTACCATAATATTGAATACCATAAGTAGAAGGTTGAGGTCTATTTTGTGGGTTATGGGTCAAACAGTCTAGGAATTAAGGGCCAAAAACAAACATTTTTGTAGATTCCAGACAATAAATTTGAGTTATTTCTTTGTCCAGAATGGTTGTTGAATTACCTAAAACCAATGCTTTATGAAATCTCCTTTAAAAATTGGAGTTTAGATTTCTCTGTCCATAATAGTAGTTGAATCAACTTAAAATAATGCGATACATGTATATACACTATACAATGCAAAATTCACTTTACTACCAACTGATAAATTTAAGCAGTCTTTAATAGCCATTCAGTGATTACAAGCACTTTGATTATCATTCTAGGGTTATGCCCTTTCACAAATGGAAAAAATTCTCAAGTTTGTCTCAACTAAATTTAGTGAAATGTGTATATAATGCTTATTACCTCTAAACTCAGTTTAAGTTCAATTTTTGGCAGCTTCACTTTATGTACCTTTTTAACGTTATATGCTAGCGGGGGCATCATCACCATGACTGTATGACATTTATATTTTAATACTTAATGTTTTATCAAAATGAGTAGTTGAATAATTATTGTTGCAAACTCCATTAGAAATTTGATTTGAGATCATTTTTATACCACCACAAAAATTGAAAACTTTTTGGTTGTACATTTGTATCACGTTGGCGTCATCGTCTTCATCCAAAGACATTTGGTTTTAGCACTCTAACTTAAGTAAAAGTCAATAGAAATGTATGAAATTTAAACACAAGGTTTATGACCATGAAAGGAAGGCTGGGATTGATTTTGGGTATTTTGGTCTCAACAGTTTAGGAAAAAGGGCCCAAATTTAGCATTGTTCTTGGTTTTTGCTCTATAACTCAAGTATTAGTAAACAGAAATCTATGATATTTTAACATAAGGTCTATGGCCACACAAGGAGGGTTGGAATAGATTTTGGTAGTTTTAGTCCCAACAGGGTAGGATTTAGGAACCAAAAACAGGTCCCAAATAAGCATTTTTCTTGGTTTTTTTAACAATACCTTTAGCATAAGTTAATAGAAATCTATAAAGGTTTATGACCACAAAAGGAAGGTTTGGATTATTTTTGGGAGTTTTGGTCCCAAGGAATAAGGGGCCAAAATTAAACTGTTTGCTTTCATCAAAAAAATGAATTATTGTGCTTCTTTGATATGCCAAATCTAACCGTGTTAAGATTCTTAATTTTTGGTCCTGTTTTTAAATTGATCTACATTAAGGTCCAAAGGGTCCAAATTTAAAATCAGCTTGATTTTAAGAAAAATTGAATTTTTGGGGTTCTTTGATATGGTGAGTCTTACATGTACTTAGATTTTTGATTATGGGCCCAGTTTTCAAGTTGGTCCGATCAAAAATTGAATTCTTCGGGTTCTATGATATTCTGAATTTAACCATGTATTTAGATTTTGGATATTGGACCAAAATAGGTAAATGTCCAATTTAAAATTTTTAAGTTGATGTTCTTTATAGACCACATTCAATCTGTGTCAGAAACCTATGTTGTGTCAACTATTTAACCACAATCCAAATTCAAAGCTGTATCTAGCTTGAATGTTGTGTCCATACTAGCCCCAACCGTTCAGGTTTCCACCTCTGCAGTCGTATAAAGCAGCACCCTGCGGAGTATCTGTTCCATTCATTTGTTTTTTCTTAATTTGTGTGAATTAACATTGTTACAGTAAATGCTAATTACTACACTTGCATACCACAACAAATACTGTATTGGTACATGTATCACTTATATTTGTATCCATATAACAAAACAAAAAATGAAAAGGAATAATTTTGCAATACCTTTTGAGTACTAAATAGCTTTTTAGGTATTTAGACATATTTTAAGACTTATTGAGTAGATGTTGATGATATCTGCTTGACATGCTTCAAATTCGATCAGATTACTTTTGGAGCAGTTATGAGTCTTTGAAGCATGCTCACAAAGGTTCTTTTGGTGAAATCATTTTTATTTTGGTCAAAATTTGTCTTTGCTTCGACCAGCTTTGGAGGAGATATAAAGAATTGATATAAATCAGCACAGAGGTTTACTTCCGATCTTATTTAGCCCCAATAATCATGTCAGACTTAAGCCATTGTCATTACTTAAAACCAATAAATGTATTCTAATCTGAGGAAGAAATTCGACATTTTAATTTTTTTTTACTGATGATACTGACGATCCACCACAAAGTAATGTAAATAGAACCATACCAATAGTAAGCAAATACATATAAAAAAAGATGAGGTATGATTGCCAATGAGACAATTCTCCACAAGAGACCAAATCGACACAGAAATTAACAATTCCCAGCTACAAAATGTATCCAAAACCAAAGATGTAGAACATGTTCTATCATAATCATTTGGTAACTAATGTAATTACTGTCTCCCCATGTCTGTATTGAACATAAAAAAATATCAAATAAATAACACTCCTAATGCTCAGATCGGTTGTCACCGTGCAACACAGTTATTAACACCATATAGGAAAAACATAGAACTTTATTGTCATAAGACACTGTCAAACATCCAAACACACTATCCACACTCATCTGTGTCCACACTTGTTTACTATACAAAAAATATATTTGTTGTTCATAGTACGGAGAAAGGAAATTTTAAAGTAATACCAAACACTTATCTGCTATATAGACGAGATATTACCCTGAATAAGTAAAAATTTAATGTAAAAAAGCATTACAAATAGTATCAACAGGTCAAGCTAACAAGAAAGTACGATTTGAGAGTACTCGCAGTTTTCTGACAGCTAGTTAAAAGCCAAAAAAAAACAATTACAGCGGATTCCATTGAGTGTGTAGCCAAATGTAATATCTTTGGTTAGCTTGCTTGTTAGCTGAACCGTGAAGTCTTTATAAGGTAAGGAATACTACCCTCCTTTCAAAATAGCATAGTCCAACAGACAGATCGATTGGTTTTCTGTCGGAATAGTCTATTCTTAAAGTAGGGTAATTTACCTAACCTAACAATGACTTCACGGTTCAGCTAACAAGCAAGCTAACCAAAGATATTACCTTTGGCTTCATACTCAATGGAATCTGCTGTAATAATAAAATAATATGCATCGGAGACTAAAATCAACTAAAACACATTAACGTTATTGACATTCAAAGAAGATAAATGTATCGAGAGGCAGTAGGTTAGTTAGGAGTAAACTTCTTTATAGAAACAAATGAACTTGGATGTGTCTCTTTACACGAGTATTTTCTTTTTTCCTGCTTTCTGTTATTCTACAAATAACGGTATTGCTTACCCTGCCACATGGTTTTACCATTTTCTCCATTGCTGCTTTTATTCCAAGACCAGCAGCAACACCAGCTTCAGCAATCAAGTTGTGTCCACATGCATGTCCGATCTCCGGTAATGCATCATACTCACAAATTATAGCAATATTTGGTTGATTTTTGGCGGTGTCTACCTCAGCTTTAAATCCAGTCTCTAAAACAAATTTTTTTGTAACGTTGAAGCCTTTATTTTCAAGAAAATTGGTAAGTGTTTCGTGTGCATAATGCTCCTCAAAGTTAAGTTCCGGATTTTGCCATATCTCTTTGCTCAGTTCTTCAAGTTCTTCAGATTCCTTGTCGATTGCTTGAAATATCGACTGTTTTAATAATTCCATTTATTTGATAGTAACTTGCTTATACAAAGTGTATATTCATAGACTTTTGATTACTTGTACTATATGGAAGCGCAGGTCCGAATATTGAATATTTGACTTATTTAAAACAATTTATTCAACAGTAAATATATAATGCGTAGAATGTATTCAATGAAATGACACCAAACATAGCATTAAACAAATTGTATTTAAATATAATTTATAAATGCAAATTCCTGATCATTGTATATTAGAATCCAAAAGAATATGTTAAAGGTAACTTAGAAAAAAGACAAAGAGTACACATTAAATGTAAATTATATAATACAGCATATTCTATTCAAATTTTTGAACAGATATGAAATCAGTGACCCCAAAAATATTTTAGTAAAGGCTTCATTCAATAGATCTTATATTTAATTCACGCCAAATATACAATTACGGCATATAAAATCAAATTGTTCAGGTATGAAATTATTACATTACTTGTACAAATACGACAAAAACAAGTAAGTGTGCATAGTACACGGATGCCCCACTCGCACTATCATTTTCTATGTTCAGTGGACGGTGAAACAGGGGTCAAAATTAGAGATTAGAAAAATCATAACATAGGGAACATGTGTACTAAGTTTCAAGTTGATTGGACTTTAACTTCATTACAAACTACCTTGACCAAAATATTTAACCTAGAGCGAAACATACGGACGGACAAACGAACGAACAAACGAACGGAAGGACAAACGAACGAACGAACGGACGAAAAGACGAACGAACGGACGAAAGGACAAACGAACGGACGGACGGACGAAAAGACGAACGAACGGACGGATGAAAAGATGAACGAATGAACGGAAGAACGGACACACAGACTAGAAAACATAATGCCCCTCTACTATTGTAAGTGGGGGCTCCGTGGGACATAAAAAATTATGAGGGACATTTTATATCTGACCAATGAGGTCAATTATTATACATCATGTTTTCAATTGTTTTGGAAACGATCAAAATATGCTTTAAGGTTGTCGCCAATAGATTTTTGAAGTATTAAGGAGGTAGACCTAGGTTAAGGGAAATTACTCTTAAAATCATCAGTACGTTTGTGTCAACCATTTTCAAAAATATATTTTAAGCTTCTAGGTTACATAGATTTTTTTCAATCTGTTTCAGGTAAATGCTTAAAATACATTGATGAACTTGACTTTTACAAACGCTTAACTGAATTAAAGAGTTATCACCCTGAACCAAGGTCTACCACCTTAAAACGCCTCTTATCCCTGTAATGCACCAGATGCTGAAATATATTTGGTGTTTGACATTTTCTAAAGTTTCAATACTAACATTAATTTTGAGCGCAATAACTTATATATATATATGGCGTCTAAAAATTAGGATTTTACTTTCGACCAAGAATAACGTCAACATTGATAATTAATAGAGTTAATATGAGGAAGGCGCTTCCTTAATTGCCAACTTTATACCAAACTATGTGTGTCCTATCATATTGATTGATTGTCGGTTGCTTAATGTACAGTGGCAAATACTCAATGCATGTTCAGGACGAATGTCCTAGGTTAGATTTAGTTTTTGTCTAAATGAAATAAAATAATAAGTTCAGATGGATAATGTTTAGGGAACGATCATTGATCTTCAAAAGGTGGGAGGGGGTACGGTTTTTTTCGTTAAAAAATATTCTGATTCCCAAATTGTTGAGATAAACAATTCTGTTCAAGCAGAGGACAAAAAACATAATCTGAATTCAGATTTTCTCAATACATTTTTGTATCGGTAATTTGTACATTTTTCGTTTGATATGTCACTCTGATAATGTCAGTATCAGTGGACTGACCGTGATATAAAAAATGGATAAATACGCAAAGGACGTACAACTAACATATCGTCCATGCTGTTCCAATCTGAGTTTTTATTCGTACAATACCAATACCAGTGGCGGATCCAGGAGGAGGGTTCAGGGGGGTTTGAACCCCCCTTTTTTGGCCGATCAATGCATTTGAATGGGGACATATGGTTGGAACCCCCCAGCCTTTTATCCTCGGTTGGAACCCCACCCTTTTATTATGGGTTTGGATCCCCCTTTTTAAATGGCTTGATCCACCCCTTGAATACATAGCTAGGTGCTGTTCCAAGTATAGTTTCTTTTTCTGTTTCTTGAGAAGTATTTGTTTTAACCTGTTCAGTCACTAGTGTTACAATTCATATTTAGACGCAACACATAAACAGTGACCAAAAATGTACCGCTATTGCACGAGAGAAGCTAGAAATAACAATGAAATGTACGCATTTTTGACATGTCATTTTTGTGGGATCATCATATAGTTTTAAAAGATGTGGTTTCATTGTCAATAATTTAATTTAGATGTAACATGTCTTCTGATTGGCTGGCGTTATTTTGTTATCAGCCCATAGACATAATTTAGTCATGTGACCGTGACGTCATCAACGTTTTTACATGGCTTTGTACGGTTTAAAATGGAATTTAGAATTAAATTATAAGAAATGTCTATTCGAAATAACATTAAAAAATGTGGTGCACACTGTTGAATAACCCGCTACGCGCGTTATTCAGTGTGCACCAAATTTTTTTATGTTATTTCTTCATAGACAGAAAAAATATTACAGTCATTCCTTAAATATAAAATTAAAGGCATATATTCATAGAACAAAGAACATAAAAGAGAACATATTCCAATGCAGATCTTGGATAAAATTTTAAAAGGGGGTGTGACCGAGGGCACCAAACAAGACAACGTTTAGTGTGGAACATACATGAGGCCCCGCCTGAGGCTCCTTCCCCTAAATTCGCTTCTGAATTTAAAGCGTTTCATATTTCTGGTCCGTGATATTTTTCGGGCTCACCTGATATTTTACTATGATAAAGTCAGTATCAAAAACAAAAAGTCCTTTATTCTATATGTACCTTCATTAAATTTTGAACAAAACGTTTTGATTGATAGCGTTGAAGCGCTTAATGTTAAAAAATAATCTGACTCTGACAAAAACCATACCCCCTTTTTATGCTAAATGGTCGCTCCCTTATGGTCCATATTGCTTCTGCTGAAAAGGAATTTATTGGTGATTTATATAAATGACAATGCTTTAATACATTCATTATCTTATGCTACTTTCATATTTATTTTTCTTTCTTTGCATATTTTACAAAATTTAAATAATAAGAGATTTGTTTATTTTCAAAACTATGAATTCTGTTATACAATCCTTAACTTCATTAAATAATTTTTTTTGTTGATCTTCATGAAAAGGTGGAGGATTTGGAATATCTTTTTCATCAATATATTTAAAAGTTGTAGCTGTTTTTGTTATTTGTATTGCTTTCTAAATTAGCTGGATGTAACTTTTTTTGTTCACATTTTATTCCCAGCATCTCATATATATTTGATCAGCAAGAGGATCATTCTGATTGTTAAAAGAAATAGTGAGCCTGTTTAGATTATTGTTTTGAGCATGTATTTCATTTTCATTTAAACCTAGGGAACCATACATAAGATTGTTCAGTTGATAATCTGAAGATTTTGCTATTTTCTAGGCGCTTTTTTTTAATTTTCTTTTTGGAGGTAAATTCTGTTTTTCTTCGCAAAAAAATGACCATTTTTACATTGATTATTTCTCAATATACTATACTACTATAAAAAAAAAAAAAAAAAAAAAAAAAACAAAGAACGGTCAAATTGACTGATCAAATAATTCTAATAAATCCCTTTGACATGAAATATAGTTAGCTACTGGCATCCACTTTGGTTGATAGTTCTCTCATTGACAATTAAACCATATCTCTTTATTTTTATATACATAGGTTTAAGTAAATAAAGTTTTTTTTTGGTTTTTTTTTGTGTTAATATTTCTTTTTTTTTCAACTTCAGATACTTTATTTCACTATAATAGTTGTTAACAAATCCCCTTAATGTTACACCAATGGCACTAAGGTTCTGCCCTGTATGGTTAATTACAAATGTGTTAATATTTCAATTACTTCACGTACGTGAATAGACTGGAAAACACGTGTTATGTTTCATTTGTTGTACATATATTGATTAACGAAAGTTACCGCCCATTAATATGTTCATTTGTTTTTTTCTTCAAATAGTTGAAAAATTAAACATTCTTACTTTATATAACTTAAAAATTCGACAGAGTGATAAAATATGTATATTTAAATGAAATTAACCTAGCAGCGATTCCCTTTCCAAAAGTTAAATTGCAAGAATCAGATATAAAACATACCGTAACTTGCATTTTTTTTTTATTTAGATAAAATTATTCATTTCAAGTTGTTGAATGCGCATTTACCTAATAAAGGTTACTGAAGGGAAATGCGCCAGCCTTTCCAAAATCCTGGTAGGCAGTGGTGTTCTCGCCAATGGACTGTCAAAATGTACAGCGCCGACGGTGGAGAACCTGTGACTGCTTTAACCGTGCACTTCGAAAAGGTGTATTTTCTTGTGGGTTTAAAAATAGCCCTGAAGAATTTATTTTGGAATGGATGTATACTTAACTTTCTACTTTAACATCCTTTTTCTTCAATATTCTTCCTTTCAATCTCTACCCTTTTCTCTCACTGTCTACATTTCACACTCTATCTTTTTTTCTCTGTATCTGCTACTGTCTTTCTCTCTTTTCTTCCTTCATTCTTTTGGGACGGTGAGTGAGAGCGTCAATCTGTGAGAAAGGGAGTGAGTGTAAAAGTAAGAAAGTAAGTGAAAGTGAAAGTAAGAAAGTATGTGAGAGAGAGAGAAAAAGTGACTGGTAGAGTGAGTATGAGGGAGCGAGTGTGAAAGTAGGAAAGTAAGTGAGAGAGAAAAAGTGACTGGTAGAGTGAGTATGAGGGAGCGAGTGTGAGAGAGTGAGTGCTAGAGTAAGAGTAAGAGTAAGAGAGAGTGCGAGGGGAGCGAAAGTGAGGGAGCGAGTGCGAGGGGAGAGAGTGCGTGGAGTGAGTGCTAGAGTAGGAGCGAGTGCAAGAGTATGAGTGCGTGTGAGAGTTAGTGCTAGAGTAGGAGCGAGTGCAAGAGTATGAGTGTGTGTGAGTGAGAGTAAGAGAGCAATGGTAAAAGAGTGAGCGAGCGGGAGTGAGAAAAAGAGAGAGTAAGAGTGTGTGGAGGGAGCGAGGGTTAGAGTGTAAGACTGCGGGAGTAAGAGTTTGAGAGAGCTAATGTGAGATTAACAGAGCGAGAGAGCCGAGAGAGAAAGATAATACTGGAAGGTGAGAGGAAATAGAGGTTGAAATTGAGTGAGGGTGAACGAGAGTGAGGAGTGTTAGAGAGAGTAAGTATGTCAAGAAGTAATAGGTGAATGAGAAAGATGAAGTGAGTGGTGACATTTTTTTTACTTTTATTGTTCAATCGGAAATATTTTGGAATCTTATAAAGAGACAAAATACAGAAAACAAATCAGGAGTGTTTCACAGTCATTCGGATATATTCATACTGTGGAATCGTTCTTAGAATTTGTATTTACTTTTTTAGCGTATTAATAAGTTTCATCAACTAAATATTCACAAACATCATATTAATGAAATGATCGTAATAGACACTATCTTATGACATCAATATTGGATCACAATATAATGAATATATCAATATAATTTCCAGAGGTAAACACAGTGCAACTCATTTTGTAATTAATTTTGAAAAAATAAAAAAAAAGTCAACCAAATTTTGCAATGTGTCTCTAGACTTCCTTCGAAAACAATGAACAAGTTGTCTCAGTTTATATGTATAATTATATCATTTTTTTTTTTTTTTGTGGCGTAAATCACTATATATAAAACTTACAAAAATACAACTGTTGGACATGAAAAACAATTATCAAAGATGAAAGTTTTCGATAATGTTAATGTGTGTTTTGTAAATAAAAGTATATCGTGTATTTGTTGGTATCATGGTAGATATTAACTGCCTCATCTTGTAAAATAAACACATGATAGTAATTTTGTACAACTCATAATAATTATATTTCAAGAGGCCCAATTTATAATGCGAAGTTGAAATAGTATTTAGGACTTAACATTCCGAAAGGTCCTGCCAATTACAGCTAAGGTGATCGAAATGTATCCACCTTAATTGAATCACAAGACGATAAAAATTCTTTTATAATAGTCATTTAACTCTGTCATATGTCCGTCATGACATAAACCTGTCGAAAGTTAGTGGTTGTCTGATGTCTTAGCTGAACGTTGTTTTTGTTTGGTTTTTTTTTTTTTTGCTTATTTTTGAATTTTGTGTTTTATAGCAGATCGGCAGATTTATGACTGTTTCTTTACATTACTACTTGTATAGACGTGACATTTGTATAGACACTTGTCCTTTGTGGAATACTAAATGTTTGAAAAGTTTAAGCGTTTCTGAAAAAGTTAAATATTCCACAAAGGCGAACTGGACAGGCAAAAACTTCAAAGATATATGTTCATTTTCAATTTCAAATTCACAAATAAATATGTTAGGCTAATTTCAATAAAGACAAGCATGAAAGTGATAAAAATATTTTAATACGGTTACAATTTTAGCAAATCTTAAACTGCATTATATATCCGTGAGTTTCCAATGCCTTTTCTTCATCGTTAATCTGATTGTGAATTTTTGCTAAATATTGCAAATTCCTCTTTAATATCTTTCAATAAATGTTTATCCGTAAAGATATCAAGGCAAGTCATTGCCATAGCTTTAGCTTGATTCAGAGTGTGCAGCTGAGCCTTTGGATCACCTGAAACAAATGAAGCATGTAATAATTCAATAAGTTTATAAATGTAAGTCTTCCACAAATTGACCTGCGATATATTATCAAAATATGCTGTTATGTTAAGGCTCGTTATGATCAAAATAGAAGTAATCTTTGTATTTGTTTTGTTTTCGTTCTTATATAATTCAGCTTTCGTATATGATAACGTGACAATAGCAATTGAAAATGTTTATAAGGTTCGAAACAGCATCTTATCAACTATTATGAAAACTATGAATATATGTTGTGCCATAATATAGTATGACAAAGATGGGAACATTACAGAACATTTACATCATTTTTTAATCAAAACTTAGTTTTTGTACAAAGCGACATAACCCAATAATTACTTTCAGAAATATCCCTTAGGCTGCTGACAAAAAAATAATTGCAAGACACAAAAGTGATGAATTCTGTTTCTGGTATATAGTAATTATCTCAAGAACCAATATTTCATTACTGTTAAAGTATATAAGATCAAACATTTCAATGATGAAGAAAGATTTTACGTTTTAACTCTCATGAAACTAACACCGTTCTTCTGCTTCGGACGTAAAATGTTATGATGTTTATTCAAGAACAATATTGTATGATCATGTATTATTAGTCTATTTCAAATGAATCTAGAATATATCAAATGTTCTTTCTATATACTGAATTGAAAGGGAATGTCAAGTTCATATCCATTGTCATTGATAGAACATGAATACTAAAACCGTGAAGTATCATTAAAGGAAATATTTTAATCATATCTAAACAAATTTAATAATATTAGCGCAGCAGTACTCTATTCATATAACAGTTGATGCTGTATTCTTTTATGGAACATGATGCAATATTTAGTGTACTCCTTGTAACGTTTTCACTGATTTACAAACACTAATATCATACCCGCCGCAATGGCAAAATCTTTTGTATGATTTCCATGTGTCGTTTCAATGCCATATATCGGATGAATGCTTGGAACAATTTGTGAAACATTCCCCATATCCGTAGAACCTGCTATTATATCCTCTTTAGCATCAAATTGTACACCAATAGATATTGCATTATTATAAAAGACGTCCGCCATTCGGTTGTTTGTTACAAGATTCAAGTAAGGCTTGCTAGAAAATGTGTAGGACACCTGTAATCAAATAAAATGTATACTTGACTTCAACAAGAGTGTGCATTAGTATTGTCATAACTGATTTTACCTAGATATAGCATAACGATTTGAAACAAATACTACAGACTACTTTTAGCTTGCATTTGAAACTAAAATACAGAGTACATTGTAAGAGACCTGGAGTCGATTTCACACAAAAAACATACGACTAAGATTGATGGTAAGTAAACTGAATTGTTCATGACTTACGATCAATCTTAGTCGTAAGTTTTTTTTGTGAAATCGACTCCTGGTAGTGTCTGTGAACTTAATTCTGTCGATTAATCGTGTTGTGAGCTATGTTTTCGTGTAGTCAGAATCGATGAAAATTGATTATCATTTACAAAGTGTCCGAAATAACAACGATGTTAGGTTGATCTTAACAAATAATTTTTATGCAAGGTATGGCTTAAAGGGGCACTAGCTACGAGATACTTGAAAAATTAAATCATGATTTACAAGTGTATAATTCGACCTCATTGAGTCCGCATTCATGTGAACGCCTCCGGGTGCGAGAATTTCTCGTTGCATTGAAGACCTGTTGGTGACCTTCTGCTGTTGTCTGCTCTATGGTCGGGTTGTTGTTTCTTTGGCACATTCCCCATTTCCATTCTCAATTTTATTCAATCTAACCCCTTAGATAGAGATGGAATATGCATGATTGGTGCATGTTAGCCTATTAACAGAAAAGAATTTCAACATTGAATGTGAAACAAAGCTAAATTATTTGATTGACTGATTCGATCCACAAAAAAATCTTTCTTATACAGGTAAGATCGAAAATTAACTTACTTTTTAAATCCTAGAATAAAAATGAAACAGACCTAGAAAAACTCATTTGCACGAGGTCAATAAATCTATTTATATTCATGTTTATGTTTATGATATGTGTTCATGCATTCAGATTTTTTTTCTAAAAACGACAGTGTACTTAACCTGACATCCAGTGGCTGTTGCTGCTGAATCAAAACAGGATTTTATTTTGTTTCTCAGATCATCTAATTCTTTTTTGTTTGGCGCTCTGAAGTAGTACTCTAGTTCAGTAAATTCTGGTATTATATTTGGCTTGATACCTCCTTTGTTTATTATCCCTAAAATAATATATATTTATTCACTTATCAGATGACACCATGTATAATATTATTTTTTATCTTGAATATTCAAATAAAAATAAAATTAATACAATATACACGTTTGTCGAGAAATTACCCTTAGAATCATATTTATATTACCTTCATTTGAATGAAACTCGGTGAATTATCTCTTACAAACATATAGCTTAAGTTAATTCAGAACAGACAGTATAAGTATAGTACGTGTTTTGTAATATATAGATACGTAAAAAATGACATAATATATAACTAATATTAATGCCTAACGTGTGATTTCCTGCATAGAAATTGCAAATTTTCCATTACCATTACTATGGTTTTCCTTTATACATTAACTAAGAAACGCTGCTGCTTTGTTTGTACGTTTTTCTCTCATTTATTTAATTTATAATATCAAGAGTCAAAACTAGTAAGAAGGGTGTGTCTTCAATCACTGGTAAACTAAATGGTCGTTCCGATCTGAATATCTAGTTTAGTAAATTTTCAGACTGATCCACTGCGGTAAATTCAGATCTGTTTAGACAATTCGCTTGCAGTCGTTCAAGATCTGTTCAGTCTAAATTCATATTTGTAAAGTAGTGACCTGAACATTTGAACATCATACTTAATAAAATTGTCTAAAAGATACTGAACAGTACTGACTTGAATGTAAGTGAAATATCTTATCAGTACTGAATTGACTACAAATGAATTATCTGAACAATCCTGAATTTATTGCAATGGATAAGTCTGAAAATTGACCGAAAGATTGAACATGACGCAGTTATTTATTGTTCAGACTTACCAGACAATGTTCAGATTAAAATGACAGCTTAAGGTGTAAAACCACAAAATCATAGTACGTCACATCCGGAAAAAAATATTCCACAGTTTTGAATTTGACAGTTGTGGGTAATCAATCCTATATTTCATTGCAGTCAAACATTTCTGGGTCATAAACATATATCTTGGGTATTTCAAAGCACCATTATTTTTTTTTTCATTTAGGGTTTCTATAAAATATTTTGGAAACTTGAAGTGACATGGTTACTAAAGATTGTACACGGGTTAAATAAAGGGGAAATTTTGATTGATTAACTTCCAGTAATTGTTTTTTGAGTATATGCAATAAAATGTTATGTGAATTTATTTTTCTTAATAGTACTGGACATGATTAAACTTTTCTCATGCCAAGTAATTCTTTTTTTTGAAACAAAGATAAATTCTGCACAAATTTTGGAAAAGTGCAATTTTAACAAAGACTAATATGGGAAAATCAATGGTGGTAATGTAATTACTAGTGAAGCTCTCAAATAGAATACATGTTCGTATTCATTTTTTTAAATTGATCATAACAATAAAAAATCATGTTTTTCAAATTTTATCTAAAACATGTGAAGTAAATACATTTTCCAAATGTTATTATACCATGAGCTCTCCATGTAGGTTTCATCTGTTGCCTTAAGCAAGACACGTTCTGGTAACATATTACTGCCGCATCAAGGGCATTAACTCCTTCCCATGGATAGGCTGCAGCGTGTGCTGCTTTACCTGTGTATTTGACAGTAACCCTGCAATAAAAATAAGGAAACATATTTCAAAATGTAACCAGAACATTAGAAAAAAACATTAAAAAAGATGGCTTACGTCAATTGATTGGGATTTACCAATAATCAAATAATGAAATTGTGGGCCTTAGAAGACCACAATGATATTTTTGTAACTGTCTAATGGGTACTTAAAACTCTTGTTTCAGATTGCTATAAAAAAAATGTTCCGCGGTAATTAAGTGTTTTCAGTGGTTTTTCATTAATTTATTTGAAATATTTTTCAACAAAATTATAATATATATATATCAATGCTGATACAAATAAAACACTTACATATCAACAGCTGCAAATGAACCATGGGATACAGTTTTTGGACATGGATGAACCATCATGGCGACATCAATATCATCAAAGACACCAGCTTTGATCATGTCAATTTTACCTCCTCCTCCCTCCTCAGCAGGAGTTCCTAAAACAGTTATCTGAAAAAGAATATGATTGGCCACAAACCTAGCATACAAAGTCATTTTATCAATGTGTTGACCAGTGGTAGAATGGAACAGTCCTACATTCATGACAAATATATGGTTGTCCCCACAGACAAACCCATTTACAACGTCAATTTTGAGTATAAATTACATTATAAAAACTGCTTGATATATGAATTAGGTACTAGTATTTACCATTCACTTGAAAACTCAGCATATACTCTGACGACACTTACCAAGGAGGGAATCATGAAAAACCATATGTCTGATCTATGTTTCTTTGGAATATCGATCAAAGATGCAGATGACTATGTTGGACGCATCTATCCCATCGAACTTGAAAAAAGGATACAACAGATACAGTTACGTATGATTCATGTGTTGACTTACGTCTAGAAATTGATAGAGAGTGTCGGTTGAGATCTAACCTTTACGACAGAGATTATTTCAGCTTCCCAATTGTAAACTTTCTATTTCTATGTTGCAACATTCCAGCAGCACATTGATTTGGAGTATATATCTTCAAATTGATACGATATCCCAGGGCTTGTGTTTCCTATTATGATTTCCTTGATAGGTGGTTGCTGCTTACAAGAAATCTGTTGAACCAAAAGTTTCTAGCTTGAAGTTGAAATCATTCCTTCGAAAATATTACGGACTTCATCATGATTTTGTTGACCGTTTTATATATATATATATAACTCGTCTAAACATCAACCCAACAATGATAGATCTGTAAATTTGCTGTCACCAATTTTTTTTTCTTCCCTCGTCGGGATTCGAACCCATGCTACTGAGATATCGTGACACCGAATCGCTTGCACTGTAGCCGTCCCGCTAGACCACACAACCACTTGGGTTTCATAAAAATGAAGCTTTCGGTGGCCGGGTGTTACCTTTCCACGTCAGTTTTAATCTAGCGTCGTACTACAGTACATGATATATAAGGCATGGATAAAAAGAAAAAGTTAAGTAAAGTCCGTATGCTGGTAACATATAAGAAATTTTTTAAAAGATAATAACGGTTTCAATTCATCACTTTTACTAGTACATTACCTGAAGATTTGTGAAAGCAGTGAAAGTACTAGTAAAAGTGATGAATTGAAACCGTTATTATCTTTTAAAATTTTTCTTATATATATATATGTATAAAGTGCCTAGAAAATCAACCTAACGATGCTAGAGTAGATTTGATTGTAACAATATATAATTATATATAGAGGAAGATGTGGTATGATTGCCAATGAGACAACTATCCACAAGAGAACAAATGACACAGAAAGAAACAACTAAAGGTCACCGTACGGCATGTCTGATTCATAGAGTACGACGGCTATATTCTAATCGAGGTAACCACAATCGCGTCCTCCTTTTCTCCGAATGAGGCATACAGAATTCAGTAGACTGATCATCGAGTTTGTACTTAAATGAGCAACACGACAACATGTGGATCAACCTCTGTTTATCCACCTGTGGCACCTAAGATAAACCCGGGTATTGGTTGGATTTGTGTGCGCAGTCTTTGGTTTTCTACATTGTGTTTTGTAACTGTTTCTTGTCTTTTTGATCTTTTTCGAGGTTTTGGGAGGGATTTATTTGGGGGCGGGGGTGTATGGCGTTGCCAGTTAGCATTCAGCTTTGAGTTTGAATGACCCTTTGGTATATTTCGCCTCTACTTTCAAGATTCTGTAAGCTTTGTCGTTGACTGAATGATAATAAGAAACAATAAATGAAGTTGCCAAGGTACTGTCTAAAACTGATAATTCAAATGTTTTCAGAAACATGCATATGTCGAATTAATTCTAACGTAATTTCGAAGTATTACCAATGGATTGATGTTGCTGATGGTGAGATGCAAGCTCTCTAAAAGACTTTCGTTTAAGCGAACTTAGGCTAAGGTTTACAGTCTCCTTGTGTCTTGTAACTCCTTTGTATTAGTTAATCACAAGATAAAATGTTTACCTACCTTGCCAAATGGTTTTTCTGCTTTCCTCAATGCTGCTTTTATTCCAAGACCAGCGGCAACACCAGCTTCAGCAATCAAGTTATGCCCACATGCATGTCCGATCTCTGGTAACGCATCATATTCACAAATCACGGCAATGTTAGGTCCATTTTCTGTGGATCCTAGTTCAGCTTTAAATCCAGTCTCCATCGCAAATTTTTGTTGAACATTAAAACCTTTACATTCAAGAAAATTGGTTAGTATTTCGTGCGCATGATGTTCCTCAAAGTTCAGTTCTGGATTTCGCCATATATCAATGCTCAGTTTTTCCAATTCTTCTGACGCCTCATCAATTGCTTGAAATATTGACTGTTTCAACAAATCCATTTTATCAATACAGCGAGAGAACACCAACACAAATGCAGAGTATCATATATATTTTACTTTTGATAGAATTGAAGTTGAAAAATATTTATATGACCCACTTATATTTTAGGACATGTATAAATTTATCTGAAGTCAATGATATAACACGTACGATTTATGATAAAGCCTTGAAATTTACCTCACCGAGCCATTTCATTGTAGTTGAGAACAAGATTTCGTCTGTAGATTTTATCCGAATTTATATTGATGTCCATTACTTTTTTCAAACGTCATTTTACCAGAAGTGATATATTTTGATACAATATACATCTTCAGTCCGATTTTTGGAAACAATAATGTACTATTGTGCTCCCTAGTTACATCAAGGCTGAACTGTGACAATTTCCATTGGTGTACGGTACTAGCACAAACATTATCAGTAAGTTACAGTGGGTCCAAAACACAGCAGCATGTTTAAATACACGAAAAAATAAATTTGACTCAATTACGCCTGTTCTTATATCTTTACACTGGCTATTCATACATTACCGTTGCCAATATAAACTTCTTTTATATTGTAAAAAGCGCAGCATGGCAATGCTCCTAGTTACCTTCAAGATTTAATTACGACATACAAACCCAGTAATCCCTCAGGTCGGAAAATATAAAATAGACGTCCGAACGAAAAGCTACGATGAGAGGCGTTTTGACAAGGCTGCACCTACACTATGGAACAATTTTTCATTGTCCTTGTGGAGTGTACATTCTTTAGATGTTTTTAAAAAGTAACTCAAGACTCACTTATTTCGAACTGCTTTTAAGGTTTTATTGTAGAATTTATATAATTAGTTTTAGACTGTTTTGTATATTTTAAGGTATGTATATGTTGTGTACAAGTTGTAATGTTGTACAAATTATAATTTGTACAAAATTTTTGTACAAGTTATCAGAGTTTCATGAACCGCTTTACACAAATGGATGATGCAAGCACACAGTCTTTTGTTTCGCATATGTCTGTCATATTTCCACAACTACATTTTTATTCCTTTTATTTTTTTTTAGTGTCTTTTTTAAATGCTTGTTTGATTCTTTTAAGTCAGTGCTTTGTAATTTATGTTTTATGTATTTTTGTATTTTATTTATTTTCAAATGTGAAGCGCTTAGAGTAATTGTTGTTACTATATAATGCGCTCTATAAATGTTGTATTTATTATTGATATACTAACATAAAAAAAACATATATATACCTGGAATTGTGATTTTAAAAAGAATGGTGAAAACAGTATTCTATCGAATATTAAAAGACATTAAACTTCAAAAGAATAACATTTTACATAGAAGCAGCAGAAGCATTATTTTTGGTTATTTTAAATAATTCAAAAGAATGTAAAGTGTTTTTTCTCAATTGCAAGGTTATGTTGTAATGTCAATATGGTATCGAAATGTTAAACATAAGTTCGGATTCTCAAAAACAGATGTTTAGTGTCTATTCGTCTTGCATATTTCTTTTCGCACGTTTATTTTCCCCGTTCAATTATGAGAAATATACTTGATATTGTCGACAACCGACAATCTGGTTAACAGAAAAAGCAAAATGACCCATTCTTTCATATTTTTTAAATGGTGGTATTAATTTTGGACGGGCAAGGTCGGATCCTTCGGGACTCCGGGATCGAGTGTTTTTAAGGGCACACGATTCAGTTTTGATCCCATATCTAAATTTTGCTGACAATTTGCATATAGGCTATTTTTGGCCTGATTAAATCAATTAATATGTAATAAAAAATATATGTGCGCGATACCAAATCAGATATCTCGCAATTTCTACATATTTTAGCACACTGGTACATTTTTGTACTTTCAATCGAGTTTCATTGGAATGTGCAATAAGAAATAGGGGTTACCAAATTTTTTCTTTTGATTTTAAGAAGAAAACGTCAATTTTGGCGACAAATTTACTTATTTATATATGCTAGTTTTAGTCTTTCTCCGTATATAATAACATATAAAAATTTCCAATTGATGGCTATGTTATTTTATACGGAGAAAGACTAAAACTAGCATAAAATCCAGGATTGTATACTGAATCCATGAATGTATGGAAAAACATATGTCGACATCCTTGTTTTTTACGGTAAACAAATATGTTTAGAATTTGACAGAAAAAGTGCGACGTTTTTGAATAACGTTACTTTAATGCCTCGATCACACGTACATTTAATTAGAATTAGCTAATTCGCATTATCCAATTCGCATTAGAAATATGTTCACTAATACGAATCAGTAAACTTGCATTAAACAGTGGTATAGACACCCAGTCTAAATTGTAATTCGAATTAAATTATTTATTAATTATGGACTTTTGACAATACGTTATATATGATATTCCAATATGACGTGCTTCTTTCGCTTTATGAATAAACCCATGCTCTAAAATCCAATAGTCTTTTTTTGCACATGCGTTTATTGACTACTGCAGAATAATGAATTTTATCAAAATGGCATGCATTTGATATATTTCATTAACTTAAAACACTTCCAAACTCTTGAATGAAGCATATCATTGTTGTTACTAATTCATTTATTATGACTGTAATTGTGTTGCATTCCGAAATTGACATATTTGACCTATGCTGTTCATACTGGCCGTTCATACTGGCTGTTCAAAAACTCCTCCCTCTGAAAAACCACAGTGCCAGCTGTTTGCTTCTTTACAAACAAAAAAGGGAGATTCACGGAAGAGCCTACACAATCACTTTACCCTTATACACATCGGCCATAGAAATTACCTGAATTGTCCTAATCATGTAGTCCGAATCGAAATAATTGATGCAAGCTATACTATATTGTAGTTTTAACATGGGTAGGCATTATATCCGTGTTATTTTAGCCCTCACTATCGCTCGGGCAAAAATAATCAAGAATATAATGCCTACCCATGTTAAAACTACAATAAAGTATAGCTTGCATCAATTATTTCTTAAATATTGACCGAGGACGAGGACGAAGCTTATAACATACAAAATTTCTGAATACAGCTAAGTCCTCGGTTAAAATGATCAGATATAAGCACACATAAGCATCAGAGTAACTAAAGATGTGTCAGAAGCATGTTTAAACTGTCACCGTCAGAGATTTGTCACGAATGATTGATGGATTAGTCTGTGATACGTGATTTTTTTCTCAGTGGGTTTGAAATCATTTTCTAATAAGCAAGGAGCCAATTCCTGATTTTTTTCAATGTTCTCGATAATTTGTTCCCCACAAAAATGACTAGTAAGTTTACAGTAACTAAAATTTGACATAACAAAGAATATAAAAAAACGATTGGTTTTCAAAGAAGGTTCACTGATGTTTTCCATTCCGCAACAGTAGTATATCCATCAGTGGCGGATCCAGAAATTTACATAAGTGGGGGCCCACTGACTGACCTGAAGAGGGGGCCCGCTCCAGTCACACTTCAATGATTCCCTATATAAGCAACCAAATTTTTTCCCAAAAAGGGGGGGCGAGCCCCCTGCGCCCCCCCCCCTAAATCCGCCTCTGTCCATTTCATAAATGTGTTTAATATGCATTTTATATTTTAGTTTGAAGTTAATGGTGACAACTAACAACCACACTTCATCACCCCATGTAATATACCATTAAAATTACCGGAACACATTTTTTGTCATGAAACAATTGAAATAGCCTGTATATTCTCATAAAATAATTAATTTATTGATAAGTCTACTTGCAAAGAAGAAATTATGTATTTAAGGACTTTTTAATTAGAATGATCTAAATTGACCAAAGCACCATTATTTTTTAAAATCACCTCATCAAAATTTACATTTAAATTTGACGATATTGCCTGAATCCTTCTTAATTCTTATAAAAAAATGCGTGTAATGCTTCTTCAACTTCCACTTATAGACAATAGTACTCGTAGTGCTTTGATTGTAAGGGGTTTTGTAAAATTTAACACGGATTCAAATCGGATTGATGAAAGGTCAAGGTTAATTTAATCAAACGGAAGTTATTGACATTCTGATTTAAATGGGCATGTGTTATAAGATTTGAACCGCTCACCTGCATTATAATTAAGTGAAAATGATATAGTTTTAATTGCAGGTAAGCTCCCATTAACATATTTTAAAAATAGAGATACGTCACAGTGTGTGACAAACCAGGGAATCTTAAAAATGAAGTCTACCAAATGCAACAGCTGATCATGACAGTGGTAGTGCTCAGCACTATAATTTCGCAAGCCCGTATAACATATAGCATTTCGTTGTCAGTAGATGAATGAAGATTTTTCCCTCGTTGAAGCTTAGAATATGTGAGTAGTAGAAATATTCAGCTTGGCAACTGCTTCCGTTATTTTGTAAATTAATGTTTTAACCAGGAAAGATGATCATGAGGGTATGGCCTATGAAACTATGTCATGCTACATGTACATGTATGTGTTGTAGACCTGGAGATCAGGGCCGTAACTAGGGTTCTAATTCAGGGGAGGCAGGAATTTGGGGCCGCTGACTGAGTGAGGCCCCCAAGAGAGGGGGTGGGGGGTGGTAAAATGGCTAAAAATGACCAGTTTTCCTTCGATTTCCTTACTCTAAGAGACATCAGTATTGCTTGAAGTTAGAAACCATTTTAAAGCAAAGACAAGCTGAGATTGTTGTTTGGGGTGAGCCAAGGCTCCTTCTTAAATGCTGTTATTTGGCCTATAATTATTTACTTTAAATACATTGTAACCATGGATTTTTTTCTCAATATGGCTATAAATGACCCGTTTTTCTTCGATTTCCTTACTTTAAGAAATATCAGTAATGCTGGATCCTGGAAGCAATTTTTATGCAAACAATTATTACCTGTATTTAAAGATATTTTTATTAGAAATCGAACTGGTAAGTTAAAAAAAAACATATAAAGCAACTAAGATCATGGAACGCAAGATAATTTTTTTATCGAGGACCTTGAATTTCAATATTGTTGAAAGCTGAACAGACATGTATATAACTAAAAACAGGGACTTTAAATACAGTCAAGTATATACTTAGTATAGAAAGTCCCTGTTACAACGAATGGGGGTGAACTACATTTACTAAGGCATTAACCATAATGTTCTCGTATGATCGGGAGAAGCGGTTAAAACAGCTGATTCAGCCGGTAATTTGGTGTAGAAAATTCAAGGAGGCAGTTGCCTCCCCTGCCTCATAGGTAGTTACGGCCCTGGAGATATAAAGGTAGTCGTGTACGTCTAACTAGTTGATTTAGGGAAGATCTTCTTTGTCTCAATTGGTTAGAGTGCTGCCTTTAGATCCCTTGATTGAGGGTTTGAATCCTGCTGGTACCATCCATGGATTTTTCATGGCAATGGTGCTACGAGCATCTGCTAATGATATAAACCATGTATATAGAATATTGCCTGGCAGATCGATGTTAGATATGGTCATGAAGTTTGACCAGGTCATAGAATGACAGTTACAGGTGTAGGGTGACATGCAGAGAACTGGCCAGAGGGTTTCCGAGGAGAAGTCCCAGGGTTGTACAGTAGTTGCTCAGATGTGGATGGTAAGCAGCTCAATTCCTTAAAATAAATACCATACCCGTAATTTTTTCACAAAAATATTTTTTTTTATTTACCATAAAATTCACAAAATCATATATTTGATCATAAGTAGAAAAAAAACAATACTTGCAATATGGTGACCTATAGTTGTTAATTTCTGTGTCATTTGGCCTTTTGCAGAGAGTTGTCTCATTGGCAATCAGACCTTATGATGGCTTATCTTCTTCTTTTTATTGATTGCATTTGAATACACTTTTTTTAACTTAAAAAAAAACCCAAACAGAATACAAATCCAATGAGTGTACAGGCCTATCAGATGGTGCCTCATGATTAGAGTCTGATGAGACTAGCATTGATGGAAACTAGAACCTAATTCCTGTGATATGACTAGTTTAGCAGTTGTACTTGACTCATATTTTTGAAAAGTATTTAAAAAAAAATACATCAAATTCCGTTATATTGTTTAAATTCGTTTTGCTCCTTTAATCAACTAAACATGTAAAAAGGTTATTTTTAATAGAAATTTTTGGACAAGTAACGATTTCATTCGGACAAGTAAATTTTGGTATGTACTTGTCCTACAGGACAAGTTGAAAAAAAGTTATTGTAGAGGCCTGCATAATGGAAATACAGTTTTATAGATCTTTATACAGTAAAACCTGTATAAACCGGCCGGCTACGGGACTATGAAAAAGGGCCGGTTTGGACGGTGAGCCGGTTTATTCAGGTTTCCGTTTTGACCGGAAGTTACTGACTTGTGACGTCCGATATTTTGCATGTAAAAGTTCTCTCTGATTGTAAATTATATCTCATAAATTAAAATACTTCACTTCGTTTTTCATTGTTTTCATTTGCATCATAATGCTCGCTTTTTTTTGGATTGTCAGACAAGAGTTTCCATTTACTTCCATGATCATTAATTTAAAATGTTGGAATGGCCGATTAAAAAGCCAGAATATCATCAAACGTAATATTCATCACTATCGAAACGTTGTCGTACAGCGTACAATACCCATTGATTGTTGTCATCCGGGTGTTTTTCATTATCAAGGTCATTTGTTTAGGGGTTCATAACAGGGAATCCGGGACTTCGAAATTTCTTACTCCTCGATTTAAATTTGTTTATCCAAGTTACAACGTAATTTCACTCCGAGATATATTCGTTGTGTCTTCTTTTCGTTTAATTGATCATTTATAATGTTTTAATAAATAATACAGCTCACTACTGTACGATTGTAAGTTCACAGTTTAACACCTGACTAATTGATTACTTGAAAAGCCATATTGTATAAACAAATATGTTTTGATTGTATATCGATCATTGAAATTAATTAGACAAACCGGTTTTGACAGGTAATAATTAATGTTATTAACAGTATTGGAACTTCATAATTAGTCCGGAATTCGGAATACACAGGGTCCGGTTTACAAAGGGTATTTTAACAAAGACTTTAAAGGAGAAAAATTGGGACTTTCATTTTCGGCCGGAATGGACAGGAAACCGGTTTATTCAGGGTCCGGTTTAGTCAGGTTTGACTGTATATATAAAGGTAAAGTAGATGTTGCCATGGATAGAAAATAAGTGCAGTCCTCGACAATAACGCTTGTCCGATTGTCCGGTACCAGAGGTAAAAAAGGTCGGACAAGTAAAAGCTATACCAAGCTTTTCCGATGGGACAAGTAGAATCATTCTGCAGAAAATAAATTTTAATCCAACTTTGATGAACAAAGTATAATTATTAACAAAAAAACAAGAAAAGAAGATTTGTTTGACATCTTTCCTTTTTAAACTTAAACTAATTATACCCCCGCTTTATTATACCCTCGCTTTAAAAAAGGGGGGGTATACTGTTTTACCTCTGTCTGTCCATCCGTTTGTCAGTCAGTCTGTCCCATGAAACTTTCGTCACATTTTTCTCAGGAACTACACATCCACCCTTTCTGTAATTTGGTATCAACATTTATATATGTCAGCCATACCGTGTGATGCGTTTTCAGATTCATTACTTGACAACTTCCTGTTAACCGAACACTTGTCTGATTTTACACATGATAGCCAAGTTGAAAATTTTCGTCACATTTTTCTCAGGAACTACAATACAAGGATTTCTGAAATTTGGTTTCAGGATTTATATAAGTCAGCTATACCGTGTGATGCGTTTTCAGATTCATCACTTGGCAACTTCCTGTTTACCGAACACTTGTATGATTTTACACATGATAGCCAAGTTGAAAATTTTCGTCACATTTTTCTCAGGAACTACAATACAAGGATTTCTGAAATTTGGTTTCAGGATTTTTATAAGTCAGCTATACCGTGTGATGCGTTTTCAGATTCCTCACTCGACAACTTCCTGTTTACCGAACACTTCCATATTTTTACACTATTAATATCATTAGTGAGCAGTAGCTCGCAGTTTCACTTGTTGAAACTTTTTATTTCTCAGTCGAATAATAAAATTAGACCCCCTCAGACTTGCAATCGATAATTTAAACTGGTTCTTTGTCAAGTACTTTTAACAGGTAAAAAGCACACTTTTCTCGGAAACCATTCTTACCAATCCAATTCAACCATGGGCATTTTAGATAAGGTAACTTTGAAAGACAGTTCGTCACCAACTCGGAAATGATTCGGCTCCAAGTTTAATAGACAGTTGGGCACTGTAGGAGACATATTTCATAAACATGATTAATAGACAGTTTGGCAAGGCAGTAGACATTTCTGGACCAAGACAAATCAGAACTTCTTTTCCTACCTTATTTTTTTGCTCTATAATAATTAATACCGATGTCCATAACATATTTTTTAAATAAGAATGAGGAAATTATTTACCATAAAAATCATCAAATCATGTTTGATCTTTATGTAGAAAAAACAATACCAATGCAATGCAGTGACCTATAAGTGTTAATTTCTGTGTCATTTGGTCTTTTGTCTAATTGACAATCATGCCTCATATTCTTTTTATGCCCCACCTACGATAGTAGAGGGGCATTATGTTTTCTGGTCTGTGCCTCCGTTCATTCGTCCGTCCGTCTGTGCGTCCATTCGCTTCAGGTTAAAGTTTTTGGTCAAGGTAGTTTTTGAAGAAGTTGAAGTCCAATCAACTTGAAACTTAATACACATGTTCCCCATGATATGATCTTTCTAATTTTAATGCCAAATTATAGTTTTGACCCCAATTCCATGGTCCACTGAACATAGAAAATGATAGTGCAAAGTTCAGGTTAAAGTTTTTGGTCAAGGTAGTTTTTGATAAAGTTAAAGTTACATCAACTTGAAACTTAGTACACATGTTCCCTATGAATTATAATTCCAAATAATAAGTTTGACCCCAATTTCACGGTCCACTGAACATAGAAAATGATAGTGCGAGTGGGGCATTCCTGTACTATGGACACATTCTTGTTATTGATTGCATTTGAATAAACTTTTTTCAACTTTTAAAAAAATAGGATAAAAATCCAATGAGTGTACATTTAGAGGCCAATCAGATGGTGCCTCATTTGCAAAGTATGATGAGACTTTAGCATTGATAAAACCTAGAACCTAAGTCCTGTGACACAACTCAATTCAGTTGTTCATGGCTCATATCTTTTAAAAGTATTTCAAAGGATGTAAATCAAATTCTGTTCAATTTTTTTTAATTCATTTTGTTCCTTGAATCAACTTGAAATGCAAAAAAGGTTAATATTAAGATTTGTTTTGGACAAGCAGTCTGCACCGTTAGCCACTAGTCCGATGCCCCAGACTAGTAAAATTTCATTCAGACTAATTAGTTTTTGCAAAACTTTGTTTGGCCCAATAAGAAAAATGTCAGAATATTGGTCTTCAGACTAGTAGTTGAAAAAGTTTTTGGTGCAGACTGGACAAGTTACAATTTCATTCGGAAAAGTAAGTTTTGGTATGTACTTGTCCTACTGGACAAGTTGAAAAAAAAGTTATTGTAGAGGCCTGAAGTGTCTGTGAGCTGGGCCCAAGATTTTTAGATACTTGACATACAGCAGTTGCTTGTTTCTGTCTGTCTGAAAAAAATAAAAGTGTGTTGTCCCCAAGCCAATATGATACTGCCATGTGAAATTCTTTTTGCAACCACTGCATTTAAATTGCCTGCCTTGACTTGTGAGATTATCCCTTAATGTGTTTATTTTCCCTTTTAACTATGATATATACATGTATATACAACATTGTTGATATTTTTGTCAAGTTGAAGATTTCATAGTCCCTTCATACATGTGTGTACCTCTGGGAAGTTGATCCAAACATTTATTTGTAATTTCTGAGTAACTTGAGTCAGCATCAGTCTGTCATTTATAATTACACCAACCATTTCAGAACTTGTATTTTGGTAGACTTATATTTACATGGATTATGATAAATCTTTTTTGTGGATATCCTTTTTGATATTACCCATATTTCAGGGTTAATGAAACTTCGGAAAAGATTGAAAAATTTATACAAGTCCAATGTATTTACATTTTAGTACAAATGTGGTTTACTTTAAATGAAATGATAAATTTCCTCAAAATCTATTTTTTTTTTTTCACAAGTAATTACTAATTACGATGAAATTTAAATGAAAGTCAATGTCCGCCAAAAATGTAAGGGAAACTCAAATTAGAGATAAATGTGAAGCAACACAGGGTCAGAATGAGAATTTCTTTTGCAAGCAAAATTTGGTCTGGACTGTCATCTGACACTGTTATCATGGTTATCATGAAGAATGATCACATTCCCGTTTCAGATTAAATTTTTTGGTAAAAAATTGTCATTCCATACTTTTATTCAGTCTTCTAACTTTTTTTTGTTAATATAAATGTACATGTATTAGAACTTTTTAGAGAAGACAGCTATGTTCATATGTTTGAACAGGGAAACACCCAACGAACAGCCTGTTATCGTGGTTATAATGTAGAGGAACAAGATGTTCTCAGCATGTTAAAGGTGGCAACTAACCTAATAAAAAAGGTAGAAAAGGAGGTGAATCATTTTTGTCTAGTGGGTCTCATTGGGGTCTATAAGTATGACGCAGGATTGCCAATTTTTTGTAAGGGTGACAAGTGAAAGTCAAATTATTGTACCCTGAAAACGGGAAATGATGTCCTGCGGGATTAAAACAAAATTTTAAAATTGCTTACGCACACAGTGTAAGCCTGATACAGGAATCTGGCAAAACAGTAAGCAGGATCTGGGATTAGAACCCCCCCCCCCCCCCAAACCCCCCAACCCCCCAATGAGACCCACTGTCTTGATTTGGTTTCCAAATGACCATTATACCAATTATAAAGATACGCTGAGGGGAACTATTAATTTTCAGTTTAAAGTTTTTGATTGGGGTTATTTGAGTAAAAGTTGCTTCCTTTTGCAACCCTAGCCTTCTACATGTACTTCATCTGAATGGTTAAGCTGCAGTCGAAATTTCCACTTATGGAATGGAGGTTAACTGCAGGAATTGAAATTCCTTCACACATCAATTAAATTTGACTTGTAATACTGACTGGTAGACTTTTTAAAAGTTATTTTCTGAACAATTTTTATTTGTTTTACTTTTTCATTGAATACTTAATACCTATATAGATGTATGGTCAAGTGACATGAGTTAAGGATCATTAGTCAATTGTGCTCAATAACATTTTTGAGCCACATTTTTTGTAAATCTTTATTCCAAAATGTTGTTGACCATAAAATACAGTTTGAATTTTAGGTGGATTTGAAATTACTTTTTAAAAGTTGAGCGCCTCAAGCTTGCTCTTTCTATAATACTTGTTTTTTGTCAACATATACCTTGTATTACTCGATTTATTTCACTTGACTGGGCGGAGTTTAACCGATTTGCTCACAATAAACCAGTCCATCTATAGATAGGTGAGGGGGGATAGGATCTTTATCGGGACTCAGGGATCGGGTGTTTTTAAGCTCGGGATTTCGTGATTTACCTTTATTTAAATTCGGGACCTCGGGATTTCGTGTTTTTAAGCCCGGGATTTCGGGATCAGGACCCCTCCTACCCCCCTCATAGGTGTTTTAGGATAAACTCATCAATGAAGTGTCCAGTCATTGTTTTGTAAATTCCTTTGATGACACTGATAGTTGATTAGAAATTAGTAATAATTATAACGGCAATCATCTTTATCACACACATCTTCAAATAGACTGTCCTTATGCAAATTAAAACGTAAGCTCCGCCCGATCAGTTGAAATAACATTGGTAATACCTGTGGCACTAACCACATTATATACTCTTTTTGTTGTGTAATTTCAGTATACATTTTGTTGAACATGTATGCCAAAACATGTGTATTAAATAAGCAATAAAAAGTTGTCAATAAATGCATTGCAGATGGATTTAGCAGTTGTTGAAGGGACATCTCTCTTTTGCTTTAATAACACTACATAGGTTGATTTATTCACTTGTCCATCTGAAATACTTATAAATAGAAGGCCTTAGGAATGTTATAAAAACAATTCTAAAGGTAAGAAAAAAGACTACGTCTACATTCTTTTTAAATTACCCTGACCTTACAAAAAACATGCATTCCTGTTAACAATATAATTAAGTAAGTTGAGGAAATAGATGATCTAACACATGGTTGTATTAATCAAGTATAATGATAGTCCAGCTTCTGTAAGGGATATGTACATGATGTAGAAGTTATATTCTTGATGTGGTTACTGTTAATTCTAAAATTTTGCAATGTTTTGATTATTGCGAAAAAAGGCAAGCTCAAGTTATAATTGCAATAATTTAAACTCACATTTTGAATTTTTTTATATGAATTATACAAGATTTTCCTCAATACTGCAAAAATTAAAATTGTTTTACTCCAAAATGACAAAATCGCAAGAATTTCTGAATTTACAATACTCTGGATTTGCTAAAAATTATGATACAGAAAGTTTTTTCATATATATAAACTCGGGCCAAACCAAAAGATGATGATAATTATTTACAGCATTGAACTTGCTGAAAAAATATGGTAGGGAGCAAGTTGAAATGATTGAATTTTTAAAAATCTTTTACATTAACTATAGAGAAATGTTCTAGACTTGTTTTAGAGTCGCCATAAAATGTTTACTGATTTTTTAACTTTTGAACAGCGGTATAGTTCATACTGTTGCCTTTATTAAGGAAAAGACATGAAATTTAGGGACTGTCAAGAAGTAGGAAAAACAACTTTTTTATGCCCACTCTGTAGCCCAGAGAGCATTAAGTTTTACACATGTCCTTTCATAGGTCTGTACGTCACAAAGTTGGTTCCTGTTCTCTAACTTTAATTTGCCTCAAACCAAATGTTATGAAACTTATATTCAATGCTAATATATATTACCACAAAATATAGATTCTAGTTAATACAGATAACTGTTCTAGAGTTATGTCCTTTCACACATGTAAAAATTGGTGTACTTATGTATATATTTACACAATACTTAGGTTCTTATTACATTTGTACCACAATTTGATCTCAGATCAAATACAAATTTGGGTGGATCAACTTTTACTGTTCTTTAGTTATGTCCCTTTATAACTTTGTAAGATATGCAAGTTGGGGCATCATCTGTGTCCCATGGACACATTCCCAATTTATTTATTATGTTGTTGTATAAATGACACATTTTCTGTCTGACCAGAACTTTTGTGGCACCTAGATCCTGAATCTTAAAGTTTATATGCAAGTCTGACTTGTCCTACACTCATATGTTGGTATATGGGTATTTCCGTTTCATCAGGATTAGTCTTCAACTAATTACCTGCTTCAGTTTGAGTGAATGCAATTTTCAGAAGTGTTTTAAGTTTTTAACACTAAATAAAAATTATACTTATATTTTTGGATAACACCAGATACAATTGTATATGTCTTAAAGTATTTAAAAAAAAAAGACCAGACATGTGTATACTGAACATTATTGAAGTCCAGATAGTTGTGTGTGAAAATAGATAGATGTTATAATGTTGCATCTTTTTGTCAACTTGTGCTTACATGTATTATCATTGATATGGTTATATTTATAAATTTACTGTTCACAAAATTTTGAATTTTTGAAATACTAAGGTTTTTCTACCTCAGGCATAGATAACCTTAGCTGTATTTGGCAAAACTTTTAGGAATTTTGGACCTCAAAGCTCTTCTACCTGGTATCTATGATGAGTTTATTTGTATAATTGTATCCTTTTATATATACTACCAACTTGCTGCTTCAATCACTGTACTAGTACTGTTTCCTACTTAATGTCCAGCATTGTCTGTATCCTACAATTGTCTTATCATTGAAAGATGACAGAATATCAAATATTGACACCTTGATACCTAAAGTAAATTATACATGCCATAAAATCAATAAGACAATATCCTGTCTCAACTCACTCAACAATTTCTCACATTAGTTGAAATATTGTGGCCATTAGCTTTTACATTTATATATTATGGTACTTTCAGCCAAATATTTTATGGGTTTTTATACGACCGCAAATAAATTTTTGCGTCATATAATGCTGTCAATCATGTCATCGTCCGAAAACGCAATTAGTTTACGGACAATAACTTTAGTTTTAGTGAATGGATCTTTA
This sequence comes from Mytilus edulis, assembly GCF_963676685.1. Lineage (NCBI taxonomy): Eukaryota > Metazoa > Mollusca > Bivalvia > Mytilida > Mytilidae > Mytilus > Mytilus edulis. Next base: position 43,615,076 of record NC_092353.1, on the reverse strand, counting down.
TAAATTTTTACCAGAAGGTTCATTTCTACCAAAGGAAAATTGGGATTGATTTTGGGGGTTATGGTCTCAATAGTTTTGGAATTAGGGGCCCAAAATAAGCATTTTTGTAGTTTTCAAACAATAACTTGTGTTTAAGTGTATGAATCTCTCTGAAATTATACCACAAGTTTCCATACCATGAAGGGATAGTTCGAATTGATTTTTTGGGGTTATGGTCCAAATAGTTTAGGAATTAGGGGCCAAAAAGGGGGTCCAAAATAAGCATTTTTGTAGTTTTCAAACAATAACTTGTGTTTTATGTGTATGAATCTCTCTGAAATTATACCACAAGTTTCCATACCATGGAGGGATAGTTAGTACTGACATTGGGGGTTATGGCTCAAAATGTTATGGAATAAGGGGCAAAAAGGAGGAAAACTAGGTTTTTCTGGTCAATGGACAATTGAGACAATTTAAAAGCAGTGTAAGGTAGATAATTCAAAAACATTTAACATACAATGTTGGGTATGTTTGGATTTACCTCCCTTACACTACTTGTAAATAATGTATAAAGAAATGTCAGGTTTTGGACTAATTGCAAAAAAAAGGGGGGGGGGGGGGGTGTTAGTTATAAATTTTTTTTTACAAATTTTTTAAAAGTTTGAAGAAGAAATCTTTAATTGCACAATATTGTGCAATAGATTTGTAAGATCTTGACATTTTTTTGTGTAATAAACCCATATTATGTCAAAAATTTGATCACAATCCAAATTCAGAGCTGTATCAAGCTTGAATGTTTTGTCGATACTTGCCCCAACTGTTCAGGGTTTGACCTCTGCAGTCGTATAAAGCTGCGCCCTGCGGAGCACCTGGTTTTAACAGGGTTTCCAGATCTATGTAAATCTGGATTTTAGTTAATACAGTGATGATGGAGGGCGGCCAGGGCCACTCCAGTTGTTTCAATCCAATAAATATTTAGAACCAATTTCAATGACCAATGGTTTTCAAACTTTTATATGTTGTTAATGATGGTGGTCAAGTTTGGAAAAATTACCATTTTCACTTTTACATGGATTCATTATTATTCCTGGGATACCAATTTTGTTGATTTCGTGGGCACAGATAAACAACGAAATTAAATGTTCAAAGAATAACAATTTTCTTATAGACTTGTATGCAGACTTCAGCAAAACTACGAATTAAATGTCCACGAGCATGTACAAGTTTTCTTTAATCCACAAAAATTGGTACCCAGGAAAATAAATAAATCCACGGTATACTGTATATTTAAGAATTGAATGCTTCTTTTTGTAACTTTATTGGGGTGTAAAAGCGTTGACCGAAGTACATTTTGTATGAAGCACAGAAGCGCTTCATTCTAAAAATGTACACACGGTCAACGCTTTTACAACCCTATGAAGTTACAAAAAGAAGTATTCAATACTAATAATTACATTTTTAAGCTAGGATCATGAAAACACGATTTATATCAAGTTTTTATTTAATTTACATGTGCACTTTATTATGGGACCTCGTGTCATCATGAATGATAAGTTTTATTGTGTAATGCAACTGCTTAAGGAATAACACGTGATGTGCAGTTAGCCAATCAGAATAACGTATTATAATGAAACATACATCTAATGTAATTATTTGGCCATAATTTTGGTGAGGTTCGTTTTCATTATCTAATGGGTTTAACACAAATGCAAATTTTAACGATTTGAATTTGGTTAGAATACATAGCAAACTTTTCAAGAAATATTTTTCTTTGTGTTCACCTCGTCAGAAATTTAGAATAAGCATAAATAATATCATGGTCAAACAAACAATAAAACTTCAGACATTTCTGCATCTTATGGTATCTATTTTATAAAAATCGCTCAAAGAAGTACTTGGTAATATTTTTTTGAAAAATATCGATTTTAGTTGAAATGATAGGACATTTTTTGAGTGGGAACTCATTTTTGTCCAACTACTGTAGATGAAAGTGTCCAAATTGAACACAAGAAAATAAAACATTCATAAAAAATTAGAATTGCAATATTTTTTATAATCTTAAGAAGAACAGAAGCAATTTATACTGATTAAATATGATATTGATTTAATTGGAGAATAGCAATGATACTAATTATGTAATAAGTAGGTTCAACACATCAATTCTATGGGGTGAATTTGTAACAGTTTAATTATTAGCTCACCTGGCCCGAAGGGCCAAGTGAGCTTTTCTCATCACTTGGCGTCCGTCGTCCGTCGTCGTTAACTTTTACAAAAATCTTCTCCTCTGAAACTACTGGGCCAAATTTAACCAAACTTGGTCACAATCATCATTGGGGTATCTAGTTTAAAAAATGTGTTCAGTGACCCAGCCAACCAACCAAGATGGCCGCCATGGCTAAAAATAGAACATAGGGGTAAAATGCAGTTTTTGGCTTATAACTCAAAAACCAAAGCATTTAGAGCAAATCTGACATGGGTAAAATTGTTTATCAGGTCAAAATCTATCTGCTCTAAAATTTTCAGATGAATCGGACAACCTGTTGATAGGTTGCTGCCCATGAATTAGTAATTTTAAGGAAATTTTACTGTTTCTGGTTATTATCTTGAATATTATTATAGATAGAGATAAACTGTAAACAGCAATAATGTTCACCAAAGTAAGATTTACAGATAAGTCAACATGATCGAAATGGTCAGTTGACCTTTTTAGGAGTTATTGCCCTTAATAGTCAATTTTTAACCATTTTTCGTAAATCTTAGTAATCTTTTACAAAGATCTTCTCCTCTGAAACTACTGGGCCAAATTAATCCAAACTTGGCCACAATCATCTTTGGGGTAACTAGTTTAAAAAATGTGTCCGGTGACTCGGCCATCCAACCAAGATGGCCGCCATGGCTAAAAATAGAACATAGGGGTAAAATGCAGTTTTTGGCTTATAACTCAAAAACCAAAGCATTTAGAGCAAATCCGACATGGGTAAAATTGTTTATCAGGTCAAGATTTATCTGCCCTGAAATTTTCAGATGAATCGGACAACCTGTTGTTGGGTTGCTGCCCCTAAATTGGTAATTTTAAGGAAATTTTACTGTTTTTGGTTATTATCTTGAATATTATTATAGATAGAGATAAACTGTTAACAGCAATAATGTTCAGCAAAGTTAGATTTACAAATAAGTCAACATGACCGAAATGGTCAGTTGACCCCTTTAGGAGTTATTGCCCTTTATAGTCAATTTTTAACCATTTTCATAAATCTGAGTAATCTTTTACAAAAATATTCTTCTCTGAAACTACTGGACCAAATTAATCCAAACTTGGCCACAATCATCTTTGGGGTATCTAGTTTAAAAAATGTGTCCGGTGACCCGGCCATCCAACCAAGATGGCTGCCATGGCTAAAAATAGAACATAGGGGTAAAATGCAGTTTTTGGCTTATAACTCAAAAACCAAAGCATTTAGAGCAAATCTGACATGGGTAAAATTGTTTATCAGGTCAAGATCTATCTGCCCTGAAATTTTCAGATGAATCGGACAACCTGTTGTTGGGTTGCTGCCCCTAAATTGGTAATTTTATGGAAATTTTACTGTTTTGGGTTATTATCTTTGAATATTATTATAAATAGAGATAAACTTTAAACAGCAATAATGTACAGCAAAGTAAGATTTACAAATAAGTCAACATGACTGAAATGGTCAATTGACCCCCTAAGGAGTTATTGTCCTTTATAGTCAATTTTTAACAATTTTTATAAAATTTGTAAATTTTTACTAACATTTTCCACTGAAACTACTGGGCAAAGTTCATTATAGATAGAGATAACTGTAAGCAGCAAGAATGTTCAGTAAAGTAAGACGTACAAACACATCACCATCACCAAAACACAATTTTGTCATGAATCCATCTGCTTCCTTTGTTTAATATTCACATAGACCAAGGTGATCGACACAGGCTCTTTAGAGCCTCTAGTTATACATTATGTGTCTCATTAGCCAACTCAATGGCTGGGTATTGATTGTTTTAATGAACATGTAAATTTTATTATGTCATTATCAGTATGTGACACAATAATAAAATAAAATTTATTAATTATTCATTATGGTTAATTTGAAATATTGACTGATTCATATCTTGTAATGATCAAACATTAGATCAGGGGAGTAATGGGGATACTTTCATGACTTATAACGATGAAAATTCTTGCCAAATGATATTTACGTTAATTTTTGGTGCTTGACGATAAAATGTGTGCATTCTTTTAGACGATCTTTTTATCTAATGATTTTGAAAAATCACATAAAAAACTAGTTTTTTTAAAATGGTAACAATATTTATTTGAGAGCTCTGACGAATCATGATAAGGATATTATTTTCATGAATCAGTGTAAAATTTGATCAATTTGGAGCTACGGGTAGCGGAAAATGACTGTTTGACGCCTGTCAGTAAAGGGCATTACTACCCTCATTAGAATGTTAGATGCACTCAAATTCAACAGCTACTGTTTTGGGATAAAAACAGCAAAACTATTCCACTTTATTTTGCAGTTTAATCAAGTGAAAAATTCAATTGTATGATATACATGTATAATTAGAACAATACCTCACTGATTAAAATGTCACTAAAGGGAATGAAATCTAGACTGTTAAATAAATATGTTATAGATAAACTGATATGGGTATCCTACTAAAATTTTGTCAGATTAGACCATGTTTATTCTTATTTTGATTTGTACTGTAGGATTTAGTCATTGTTAGTGTTTCATGTGGGTTTGTTTTAGCGTAGGCCAACCAATTTAGTTTAATGAGAATGTATAGACACCCGGGATTTGTTTTTCTCTCATAAATCTGACAAAAATTGTAGGCCGACCAATTTAATTCAATAAATATTTAAAGACACGAGGGATTTTATACATCTGACAAAAATTTGTTTGTTATTGGACAAAATACAAGTTATTTAATATGTACAGTAATTTTTGTTTTCTGTTGATACTGAAATAGCAATGACATAAATAACTATTTTGGATATATAATTTTGCCACCTGCAACAGTATCAATCTATTTTGAAATAATGTATCATGCTTTCATCCTACAAACATCATCATATTATCTTCATATACATGTATTTTGGACAAAATTGAGATATTTTAATCCATTTATAATGTAACATCATGAACATGGTGTGGGAAATTATGACTATCAGTATATACGTATAAAGATTTATAAAAGTGTTGTCATTCTTATTCAGTCAAGTAGATTTTCATGAAAGGTTTTGTTTTCATTTCATCAAGTATTTGCTGGATTATTGGATTTTATCTTTCAATTTATGACAGATACATTTTTGTAAGTTTGCTTTGTATATAGATATATTTTTTTTATTTATTTGCGACAAGAATGGAAGTTAATGAACAGAATACAATATTGTTATAATTTGATCAGATTTTCTAGAATATATATAATTTCATTTGCTGTTATATTTGTAAATGTTAAATTTAAGATATTTGACTTTTAAGCTGTTTTTCTTTTTCTGGATAACTGCTTGAAGGACTGTGCTTGGCAGTAGGGTTTAAAAGGTTTGATTTACATTTGATTGGTTATGGATATCACATGACTGATCTGTTGACCATCTACATTTTTTACATCCATCTTTTATTCATGTGTCTTCATTGAATGTTTATTTTGCATAGTGCCCTTTTCTTTCTTGAAGTAAATGATTATTATTTGCTAGAATATATAGATGTGGTATGAGTGTCAATGAGACAAAGAAAGTTGAAGTACTGTCCTTGGCTCAAATCGAAGCATACAAGCCTTTTTTGCCTTGAAAAAAGGTATAACTAGATAAATTGTCGGTTTATTCCTTGAATGCCAACATCCTTTGATCTACCGACAATTTACCTGTAAAATAATGTTGGCATTCGAGGAATAAGGTGCAAGAAGTTAGCACAACAAAAGTGCATGATTATCAAAACATGGTACTAATTAAACAGATATTAGGTAAAATCTAATTCATGTTTGTCACGTTGTTGAAATTTTTTATTGTTGCTGATACTGCTTGAACGAATATGGATTCTCTTAAAATGAAACGTTGAAAAGTGTTGCATCACAAAGTCAATAAAATTAATGGTACCAATTTTCTTGCACCAGATGTGCATTTCGACAATACATGTCTCTTCAGTGATGCTTGTGGCCAAAATATTTGAAATCCAAAACTTATATAAAAGAGGGAGGAAAGATACCAAAGGGACAGTCAAACTTTATATAAAAGATGAAGAGCTATAGATAATCCAAAAGGTCCAAAAAAGTATAGCCAAATCCGTGAAAGGAATCAGAGCTTTGCACGAGGGAGATACATTCCTTAATTTATAATAATTTCTATCATTTTGTAACAGAAAATCATTTTAATAAATCCGTATTTTCATGCAAGTACCAGTGAGGGGATGTGCTGTAACATCCTACCATATTACTTGATCAAATTTCTTGAAACTTTGTATCACGTGTTAGATTAATATGTTTTAGTATGTTCAGTTTGTTCAGGATATTTTTCTTGGTAATAATACTACACCCCTTTTTGCAAGCTATTCATGAAATTATATTGGTTAGGGGTTTATAATGTTTCCAAATCATCTGTGTTCTTATAAAAAAAAAAGTACTGTGGTATGATTGACATTGAGACAACTCTCCACAAGAGACCAAATGACACAGAAATTAACAACTATAGTTCACCATTCAGTCTTCAACAATGAGCAAAGCCCATACCGCATAGCCGAACTAACTATACAAATCAGATGAAAACGGCTTAACGCATCAGATGGTAACAAATAGAAATACTACACAGAGTAGACGACTGACATGGCCATGTACTTGTATATCCCAACAAAAACAAGACACTTAAGTACAGCCTCTGAGAAAACTTGCAGTTACTGACAGCTAGTTCAAAGCCACAAACAACTAAAAAAATCATGTCTCTTTAGACTAAATACTTGTTACCCTATTTAATGGATTTTCTTCAAAATTTGTAGATTGTCAGCTTGAAAGTTATCAAATTTACCCAATTATTTCTGATGATTTTTAAAGTTAAGTTAATTGTTCAATTCAAATTTTCATATAGTTCATGTATATACTTAACAAAATAATAATAAAAATGATATGGAATTAAATAAATCTCTAATATCCTCTTTTAGTTTGAAACATTTGTATTTAACTAAATATATATTATATTTATTTATATACAATGTATATATGTCTTATGTTCATAAACATTTTCATTCCCAAAATATATTTTTTTCAATAAATAATTAAAAAAAAATATTTTCTTTCTTTCTTTATATTCATAATAATTTAAACCCTTAAATTTTGCTACTTTTCTTATCAAAATGTGATAAAATGTTACAATGTCATCAAGTTCACTAACTATTTTTTACAGTTAGATACTTATAAAAACACCTATTGTTATTATATAAACATCAATTGAAATATTTTTGTTGGCATTCAAGGAATAGTAACATATAAAATGTTGGCATTCGAGGAAGACACCAAATTGTCAGCTATAAAAGGCCTGAAAATGACAAATGTCAAATGAGAAAACCTAACAACACCGATTTACCCGGTATTTACAAAACAGTTAAGGAAAAAAAAAATATGATATTCATCAACATACAGCAACCACTGAATGACAGACTCATGACTTATTATTTCTAATACATATATATGATATTAATATGGTTGAAAACTTGTTAAAAGATATAGTCATGAACAGTATATATGAAGATAGTAATGCCCTTTAATGTCAGGCGTCAAACAGTCGTTTTTGGCTACTATTAGCGTCAAATTGGTTAAAATTTTACCGTGATTTGTCAAAATATCCTTATTGTGATTCATCAGAGGTCTCATTAATTATAGTTACCGTCATATTTCGGGAAAAAAATATCTTGATTTGTCAAAATTAGTCTCTGTCTTTATCGTCTAAAAAGTGTACATTTTATCGTCATACACCAAAAATTACTGTTAACGTCATTTGGCAAGAATTTTTACCGTTATTCTTCATGAATTCCCCATTACGACCCTCATATATCTACATAGAATAAATGGACTTTAAAGAATTATCTAAAATTTTCCTATTATTTCCGTTTATTTTACAGATACATGAAGTCAGTGTGATGAAGAATGGGTTGTATTTTGTCAAAAAGAGACGGAGGGAGAAATTCATTGGTATTCAGAGTTTACAATGTTGATGAAAATGGTATAAAACACAATCCTGGAAAAATTGAAATAACCGATACAGATCTTATTCTTCGTCAAAAAGGCAGAGACCATATTACATGGCCATTACGGTGCTTAAGACGTTACGGATGGGAGGAAGAATTGTTCTCTTTTGAAAGTGGGCGTCGCTGCTACACTGGGCCGGGAATTTATGCTTTTAAATGTAGACGAGCAGAGACTTTGTTTAGAGCTGTTCAGGAAAGTATAATGAGAGTAGGACAGGGAGATTTGTCTTCCAGTCGAGCATTTGATAACCATGGACATTCAAACAGTAGACCACCATCAACAATTGAAATGAGTGATTTGATGGCCTTTTCTATTCCTAATGAAAATACCGGACTTTCAAGTATGCGTGAAATGAATTATGTCAATCAGACTGTTGTAAACGAACATGAACAACACACATACCAGAATACAGCTCCTGTAAGAGCCAATGGCTCTGCAGCGTCCACGGCAGATACTGCTGCTTCTGCCCTGATAGACTTTCTACACAATCCATTGCAACAAACTGATCCAAAGTTAAATTATATTGACCCTGACTTTCCTACCAGTACTGAGAGTTTAACAAATTTAAATTTGAATATGAATGGACAAGCTTCTGGTGCAAGGCAGGACCAAACAAACATAAAAAGACGATTAGATTCTGACGGGAGACATCCTTCTATAGATATTATTGACTGTGATGATACAAACATGAATGAAGTTTTTGATCAAGATTCAGCGTTTGAGTCGGAACGACCAGCAGAATATATAAACGTTGGGCCATTACAAGATAATGGACGACTGGAATCCAAACCTGCAATACCCCCTTCTCCAATGATAAGGGAACCAGAATATACAAATATTAATCCTAAAAACACAGCAGTTCATCAGTTAAATTATATTGAAGTGGGTCCAGGAAATTTTTCAAATTCAAAACCCTCAACAGGGATTGTTTCCCCTTCTTCGATCGATGCAACTGTTCCCTCAGCACCAGGACCCAGTTCTTATGCTGAGATAGATTTTCATCGGACTAAAGCTCTTTCCAATCGTCAAGTGCTTGAACAAGATGAAGGTAGTCGAAAGACAAGACACAATAGCTCTATCAGTAATGCATTTTAATTTTGCCAAGTTGTCGTTTAGAAATTGATGTGTAATAATTATGGTGCTTTGTGATCATGCAGTACTGCTACATTGTACTATGTATGTATAGGTTCTATGTGTATACAGGCATTTCTGCTACACATGTGTATTATTTATTATCAGGATGTATTACATATGTACATGTGAGACACAGTCTGTTGTCTCCATCACTTGTTCAAGTAAAAGTTCATTTTATGATAAAATAATATTGATTATATGTTTTGTTTCTTTTCACTTTTAACTGATTCATTTTAATGTAATTGAAACATAAATTTAACTGTTTTCACTCAACAAAAAGAGTGATAAATTTTATTATTTTATTGTTACTAGATTAAAGATTAAGTTTCTTTTTTTTAAATATCTGTTTTATAAATCCAAAATAAATCTTGCAAATACAATATTTTTGCAGTTATAATTGACCATGTTGACTGAATATGGAAAGATTCAAGAACATTTGTGTATTGTAGTTTTGTGACAATGACATCAACATATGTATTTATAAGCATTGCTAATTTTGTTTTATATTTTTTTAATGCCAATTTAATTTTGATTTTTTGCTACTCGATATGTTATGCCTTTAATATTAACATTGAGATTAGGGATCTCCATGACCTGTTTTATGATGGCACACCACCATCGTTAAAATATCTTCTGCCACTTTCAAATGATCCCTTCCACGTTTAATTATCTTCCACCATTGTCAAATGATCCCCGCCATTGTCAAAATTTGTTGTCGTTTTTCTAGCCTCTGCCATTTCTGTTAGCAATTATAATCAATAAGAATATCTTTTTATTGTTACTGTTAGGTTTAATAGTGAGAAATATAACATTTAACAGTTATCAAGATGTACACAATGTAAATTTTTACATTTTCAATGTAATAGAATTCCTGTGTTTATATTATACATAAAGCAAAGAAAAAGCCTATGTTGATTTACTCAGTATTCAAGGTCAATTGAACATGTTGAAGGTGAACCCATTTCTGTTTATTTTGAAAAATAAATGTATAAATTAATATGTTACTGAATTTATGATTACCGGTAGTATGAATTCTTAATAATGTAACATTTTATTAATTATTTATCATGTCTGTAAATTAATGTTTGGAGTTAAATGGGATCCTACATGTATAATGGGTTAAAAGTAGAATTTATTATGTAGTAAGGGCAAATGTCATTTGAAGGTCTTAAAATATTATGGGAACAGTTGAAGACATAAGAAAACTTTGTTAAACATAACTTCTGCTCTCACAACAAAATGTTTGAAATTTTTATCATTTTCTGCATGTTCTTTCAGAGGCGGATCCAGCCACTTTTAAAAAGGGGGGTTTCCAACCCAAGATAAATGGGGGTTCCAACCATATGTCCCCATTCAAATGCATTGATCTTCTGAACAAAAAGGAGGGGGGGGGGGGGTTCCAACCCCTAAATGCCCCACCCCCTGGATCTGCCACTGTTCTTGAATACTTTTTCAAACATTTAATAAATTTTCAACCAATCAAAAAGAATTAGAATTAGATTTTAATATTGATGCTGAGATATGATTGCTTTGATTTCTATTCAACATTGACCTCTTTTATAACCAATACTAGTTGTCCCATAATAATATGTTTGTAGGTCAATTTTTTTAAAGTTAATTTTGATCTGAAAATGTCATCTACTTGTTACACTTTTAACAATGCTTAAATGTCGTATTTAATCTGTTGATCCTATTTGAATTGTAACATTATCGCTAGTACGTAGTTATAATGTTACATGGAGATACAAAATAAATTGCTTTTATTCCCAAGGCAACCATATTTAATGGGTGTAATTTACTCCGTAAGATGATATGTAATACTATTCTTACGAAACTTCTGTAAGATCTATAGGATCCTATGTCTAGGCTTTAACAAGGAAAATTTCAAAATATGGAAACGAAAATTGGAAAAAACAAGACACTTCAAGTTTCAGTCAGCTATTTTCAGTTTGTGAGTTTAGTTGAAACTCATCTTTATTAAATTGATATTCAGGGGTGGGCCTGCTGGATTTTGAAAAATAAATTCTGGTCTAGGAAGACTTGAAAATAAATAACCTTGCCTGCAAACAGAATGAAAATGAATATTCTGGTCCATTAAGAATCTAAAACTAATACCCTTGCCAAAAACAGAATGAAAATAAATATTTTGACCTGGTAAGAACTGAAAATAGATAACTTTGCCCAAAACTAAATAAAAATGAATATATATTTGAACAAAATGCAGAATATAAATGTGTACTAAAGTATGAATAAAACAGATTTTCAAAAGGGGAAAATAATTATTCCATCGGAAAAATTGAAATGGTCACCTCCTTTATACTTACAAATGGATGAATATGTTTAGATAAATAAATTTATATTAACATTTTGTTTTCAATTATTATATTAAACATTTAAATTACCCATTATAGTCTAAATTCTGAATTAGTGAATTGGAATAGAGTTTGGAATTTACTGATTGTATAAAAACATTTTTGATACAATATAACATTTTTTTTTATTTGTTTGTGCATTTTACAATGGTCTAGTCACACAAGTTACAGTGTTCAATCAGTTGGTTTTTTTTTTAAATCATTTTAACATTGAGTTTTATAGTGCTTACCATGTATTAGAAATTTAGGAATAATTTTTTTACATGAAAATGTTTAGGTTGTATGTTCACGTTGTATAATGACTTAATTTTTTTACTTTTATTATTGATTTTATTTGCTTGTATATATTTTTTTTAATACCTTATGTAGGCCCATTTTGATAAACTACCACTGAATCGAATGTGAAACAATATTTCTACTCTTTGAGACAGATTAATTTTCAAAATAAAAAAATGTCAGGCTTGCAGACCTTGTTAAATAATTATAATTTATACTGTTATGAGTAGAGAAATGTTTTTTCACACAAGATATGGTTGTAGAATTTGTTTCTCTAATGATTTTTAGACAATGTGTAGACAAACTGTGTCTTTCTTTTTTAATGCTCTCTTGACATCAAGCTCTTCTTGCTGCCCATCCATGTATGTACATGTATCAGTCACCAATTTATATGCCTATTTTTTTGTACAATATTCATTTGAATTATGTCTAGGGAGTTAACAGATCAAATTTGAGTCAACAGGCACAAATCATTGACTAAAATTAATGTGGTTCATTTAATTTTTATAAAATTTTGACAAATTTAAAAAAAAACTTGAACCACACACTTTATCAGGAAAATTTCCTTTGATATACAACAGTTTGACAAACACTAGTTTTAATCATTGAGAAGTTTAATATATCCTTAACATTCAAATGTGATTAAAATGTTCACCTGATTTTTACAGAGTTATCTCCCTTCACTGTTATGTACCACCTTTAAACACATTTGTGTTAGTAGGTATGTAATCATATACCCCTTTTTGTATGGTCACATAATGAAGTTTGAATTTTATTTCTGAGAGATCTCAGAAATAACTACTAGATATGTTTTTAAATCATTATACCAAACATATTAGGGCAAGCAGTGTGATTATACTTTTTTTAGTTGTTTAAATATTTTATTTTATGATTTTATTTAATTGTTTTTCTTGCAGCTTTTTATTGGTTGTGTGTCCCTTTCTATTAATGTAATTTTCTAGGTTGTGTCATGTTACATTGTGATTATTTCTGCTTTTCCTATAGTTTAATACTACAATGTAATTTCAATGCATTTAATTTGCAATGTATAAATAATGTATGAGATAACTTTTGCCATTAAAAAATATAAAACGATATAAAAATTTAACAATTCTCCCTTACAAAAATGATTTTTGTTTTTATTTGAAAGGAACATTCTAGCAGGGTGTATAATGTAAATAATTGACCAAGTAATAAGAAATTGATGTGAATACATTACATCAGAAAGTAAATGTAGTAAATTGAACTAGTATGCCTTTCAAGTTTGAATTTTAGTTATTGACAATTGTATCAAAATTGATTCTTTCTTGTAACATAAAACAGCATATCTTTATCATCATGATCATCATTGTATTATTGGTGTCATTATTTGAAAATGTATTGTCACTATAAAGGAAGAATTATTTCATCTTGTTTTACAATAATACTCAAATTTTCTAGCTTTTTTAAGGTCTTAGGTTCTGTGAACTAATTGTTGAGAATGAAAAGTGCAATATTTTTAGACAGTACAGGAAAGATGAACGGTGTGTTTATTTTTAGCCTACTTTTTTTTCATGTGTGTTCAAACTAATGTGCAATAAATGTGCAAACCATCATCTACATATTCATGTACTTCAACTTCAATGTCAGTTTATTGATCATACTTACAGTATCATTTTCAGAAAGAGATTTTTTTCTGATTTCTAATGACAAATAATGTGTCTAACTCTTTATTTTATGTACCAATGTTATTATAAACTTTATACTGCATACATTGTTATTATACTGTACAAATTGGATGATTCAGTTAAAATCCACTCCGAGGGGATGACATGTGGGATCTAGGGGTTGAAAAGGGGGATCTCAGAAAAAAAAGAAGTAAAAGGGGAGGGGGGAGTGGGATTTGTCAAATGAGCACGGCTGTTTTACCCCTTCAGAAATATCTGTCTGAATATTCCATTTTTTTTAAAACAACAGGGAGATAAATTAGAGTGTTATCACCTATAGTTACCATCAAACACATTGCTTCATGTTGATTTATATAAATTTAACACCAGCTGCAGTGAATTTAAGTATCTTATGTGTACAGGATGTTATAAAGTTGAACTACAAATGTATCTCTAACATTTAAATAGTTTCAAATGGTAACTTTATATAAAAATAAAGATTACCAATGAGACAATTATACAACTAAACCAAATGAATCCTTCAACCTTGAGCAAAACCCATACTGTATAGTGAGTTTGTTTACTATAGAATAGGTCTTGTTTCTGTCTACTATGAAATGCAATTCTGGTTGGAATTTCAGTATTATCACATTTGTAACATTCTGAGTTATGCCCCTTTTATTGCTGTCAAACTGTAAAAATAATAATTAAACATTCAATTCTTAAAGTTAAAGATCTCCCAGGTTATAATTTCGATGAATTCCTCATCTTGTGCAAAGGTTAACTTTGAAATTGTATTGATCACTATATGAGCTGATAGCAATCAACCTTATGTAAATATAAAAAAAAGAAGATATGGTATGATTGCCAATGAGACAACTGTCCACAAGAGACCAAAATGACAAAGACATTAACAACTATAGGTCACTGTACGGCCTTCAACAATGAGCAAAGCCCATAAGTATAGTATAGGTACACTTGTACATATGTGAGACTTTGATTGATTTTGGAACATTCAAATTTGTAATATAAATGTAATTATGGTCTGTTTGGTAGGGTTATTATATCAAGTCAATTTTCAAACAGTAATATACTTTGCATGTAGATATTTTCAACCTGAAATAAGTTAACAGATAAATTGATATTCAATTGCATAAGGTCGATTTCTATCCCATGCAGCTTATATGGTTTTGTTCAGTGTTATGTAATTTTTGTATCTTTGTTGAAATTTGGCTTATAAAACCATCATCAAAAATCATCCTTAGAGTATCTGGTTTCAAATTGTTTCTAATGATGTTGCAAAGCATATAAACTTCCCATATGTTCGTGTACTGACTGGTAAATTTTATACAATGAAAAGGGGAAACAC
The DNA here is from genome assembly GCF_963676685.1 of Mytilus edulis. Lineage (NCBI taxonomy): Eukaryota > Metazoa > Mollusca > Bivalvia > Mytilida > Mytilidae > Mytilus > Mytilus edulis. The sequence goes on along the minus strand of NC_092353.1, from coordinate 43,600,038 downwards.
AGACAAAATCATTGTTTTGGTTTTTTTTGCAATGAAAGTCAATAACTGATTGAACAACTGAAAGTACCTTATTAACTTGTTCCTGTATATTCATATAACACCTTTGTTTTTAACTCACCTGACCTGAAAGGTCAAGTGAGCTTTTCTCTTCACTTGGCGTCCGGCGTCTGTCGTCCGTAAACTTTTACAAAAATCTTCTCCTCTGAAACTACTGGGCCAAATTTAACCAAACTTGGCCACAATCATCCTTGGGGTATCTAGTTTAAAAAATGTGTCCGATGACCTGGCTATCAAATCAAGATGGCCACCATGGCTAAAAATAGAACACAGGGGTAAAATGTATATTTTGACTTATATCTTTAAAACCAAAGCATTTAAAGCAAATCTAATATGGGTAAAATTGTTGATCAGGTCAAGATTTTTCTGCCCTGAAATTTTCAGACGAATTGGACAACCTGTTGTTGGGGTTGCTGCCCCTGAATTGGTAATTTTAATGAAATTTTGCAGTTTTTGGTTATTATCTTGAATACTATTATAGATAGAGATAAACTAAACGGCAATAATGTTCAGCAGAATAAGACCTACAAATAAGTCAACATGACCAAAATTGTCAGTCAACCACTTAAGGAGTTATTGCCCTTTATAGTCAATTTTAACAACTTTTTCGTCTTTTTTTGTAACTTGTACAAAAATCTTCTTCTCTGAAAATACTGGGCCAAATTTAACCAAACTTGGCCACAATCATTACTAGGGTATCTTTTTAAAAAAAGTGTCTAATGACCCTGCCTACCAACCAAGATGGCCGACATCAGTAAATACAGTAACAGGTGAGCAACACAGGCTCTAGAGAGCCTTTAGTTAAGCAGTGTTATCTTGAGAAAATCCCCTTCCGAATAATTTTTTAACTTCGAACCTTTACTTTACTGTTTTCTCAATTTCGTAGGGATTTTAACTTTTCTCACAATTTCGAAGGGATTTTTTTTTAACATTTATTAGGACTCAAAATAGTTGCAAAATACATGTACATAAATCGAATGTTCATTCTAATTATGAAGCAACATATTACTGTATTATGCTGAGTACTAGGAAATACATTAGGAAAAACACTGGTCAAAGTTAGGCATATTTGTTAGTTTTTATATTTTTCTCAAAGGGTTAAAGTAAATACTTTGTCAAAATTTTATGAAAATTAAATGAGCCAAATTAATTTTAGTCAAGGTGTTGGGTACCACCTTAAATGTTTGAAAGAATATGCAGTTTTGTTATAATTCAGTATGACTAGCCATTTGCTAACCTCAACTTAACTTTGGTATATTTGTACTGTATATTGAGTGACATTGTGACATTTAACTTTTTGTTTAAGATGAACTTCTGAACAAATCTGTTGGTTCTATAAGGAATAATATTAAGACAAATATTCTGTTTTCATATATCATTATACATTTATAATACCTCTTTAGGGAAATTATAAGATTTAAAAAATGGTTTCTTAAAAATTGATTGTGCAATATGTATATGTACAGTAGAAATCATTAATATAATCCATGACATATTATTTCATTTATTGTTTGAATGAATTTTTTAAAGTGATACATATTAGAGGCATCAAGAGAAATATAAGTTAAACTTGATGTAAATTACAGAATTCAAACACCTACTTATTATTCATTTTTATTGTCCTTCCCTCCCCCTATATCACCCTGCTCTGTTGTTCCGTAATTCTCGTATCAAGACTTCAAAACGAGACCAGGCATTATCAGCGACGTCACAATGTGAGAGGAGAAGTTATCAGCGACGTCACAATGCGAGAGGAGACGTTATTTAGCTTGCTTTTGTCAAGCATAAAACTGTCTTAAGGAGAAAGAAACGACCAGTAATAGAACGATAAAAAGATAATCAGGTTTTCTTCGTATAGATATCGTAAAATATCAGCCGCTCGACACAATGTGAAACTTTTTAGCTCGTTCGCTACGCTCACACGCCAAAAAAGGTTCACATTGTGGCTCGCGGCTGATATTTTACGATATCAATGTGTAGAAAACCCAATAATCTATACGTAATGTGCGATTGAATCAACATCATTTGGTCTTTGGTGGATAGTTTTTTTTTATAATGAAACATATTTCAAATGGGGTTATCTCCCCTTTACCAGAAAAATTTTGCAATTAGAAATTATGTGTTTTTATTGCGAATTTCAAATTCATTACAGGTATGGCTGATGAGTATGTAAAATAAGTAAAGTACAACTTGTGTCAATTCTCAATATACCTCTAATATAACAAAAGGGCCAATGAACAAACAATGTTAGGCTGATGCTTGTATCAAAGCACTATTAAATATAACATGTGCCAATTAGCAGTTTTATTGATTAGGACTGCTTTATTATCCGGTGCAACTCAATTGGAAGGAAACTAGTTTTTTCAAACATAGGGCTTTTTATTTTATGTTACTGCTTTTTTTGAAAGTCATCCCTTATATATTATAACTACAGTGAAACCTGTTAAACCGAAGTTCTTCAGGACTTTAAAATTTGTTCTGTTTTGACCAATGTTCGGTTTTTCAGGTTCACAACGCATACAATTTGATATGACTGTGCTTAAGAACATGTTTGGTTTATACAGGTTTTCGGTTTAGTCAGGTTTCACTGTATAATTTGTAGATGTTTTGAGAACTTCAGAATTTGTTTAACATTACATATTGAATGATTACAATATAAATGTGATAATTGTGTGTAACATAACAATATAAATGTGATAAGTGTATGTTGTAAACCATACTGATATTAGTATGATTGTTCTTCATTGTTTAATCAAGCAATAAAATCATCAAGTGGAAAAATCTGTCAATTTTTGTCCTCTAATTAGTACATATTACAAAAATTAAACATCATCCATTGAACCTTATAAATGAGGTCAAGGTCAGATGAACAGTGCCACATGATGGAAGTTTTTAACAACCTTGAATGGCTATACAGCCCCCATACTTTCTGTACCCTGCCAGACCACTATTCTATCATTCCATACACCAAATATATTTGACCAGTAGCTTGGAGTATTAAATAAAAAGACAACACCATGAAAACTTAAAATCGACCAATGAACCATGAAAAATTAGGTCATGACCGATGAAACCTGCCAGACACATACATCTTTCAATCATTCCATACACCAAATATAGTGATCTCATTATTTATAGTTGATGAATCTGAAAAACAGACAAAACCATGCCAAGTCATTCAAACTATGAAAATGAGGTCAAGATCGGATTAAACCTGACAAACATGTACACCTGACAATCATTGACAATCACCTGACACCAATAGGAACATCATTGTTTTTTGTATCTGAAAAACAAGAGTGCATGCACACGCTGAAAAGTCTCGCCTTCTTTACTTACCATTGATATTATGTTGATAGTCCTAAATAGAAAGCTTTACTACAACTATCACATTAACTTAACATGATCCAAGAAATTGAGGTCAAGTTCATATAAATCAAACGAGAAATACATGTACACCTTACAATCATTCCATACACCAAATATGCTTTAAACATAGTTGACCTAAATAAAGGTAATCTATTGCTTATAGTTTCTAAGAAACAGACTTAACAAAGAAAACTAAACATTGACCAATTAACCATGAAAATGAGGTCAAGGCTAGATGAACCATGCCAGTCAGGCATGCACAGCTAACAATCCTTCCATACAACAAGTACAGTTGACCTATTGCTTAGGCAGCAACCATTTGATTTTCTGGGGGGGCTATGGTTTTTTTTGGAAAAAAAAGTTTGTTTCCAGTTTTTGGAGAAAAAAATAATTTGATTTTGATTCTGAGAAAAAAAAATTGTTTGTTTCACCCCCAGCTGCCACTATATGTAATGGTAAAAATTGAAAGAAAAAAATTGTTTTCGACTTGTCGAAAAAAAAAAGTTTGTACAGAAAAAAAACATAGCCCCCCCCAGAAAATCAAATGGTTGCTGCCTTATAGTTTAAGAAAAAACAGACCGAAACCCATAAACTTAGCACTGAGCAATGCACCGTGAAATTGATATCAAGGTCAAATGAAACCTGAGAGACCATCATATAATATTTCCATCAACGAAATATAGGTGATCTATTCCATTTAGAAAAAAAGACCAAAACCAAAAAACTTTACTTTGACCTCTAAACCTTAAAAATGAGATCAAGGTCAGATGATACCTGCTAGTCGGACATGTACACCTTAACCATATATAGTAGACCTATTGCATACAATATAAGAAAACAGAACAAAACACAAAAACTTAACTATAACCTCTGAACCATGTAAATGAGGTCAAGGTCAGATGACACCTGCCAGTTGGTAATGTACACCTTACAATCCTTCTTTTCACCAAAAATACTAGACCTATTGCTTATAGTATCTGAGATATGGACTTGACCACCAAAACTTTACCTTGTTCACTGATCCATGAAATAAGGTTGAGGTCAGTTGAAAACTGTGTGATATATATATATATATATATAAAGTATGCAGCATCTATGTCTTGCACCTTCTAAAGTATAAAACTATTAAGAAGTTAGCTAACACTGCCGCCTCTGGATCAATATCCCTACGTCAAGCTTTCTGCAACAAAAGTTGCAGGCTCAACAACAAGAGAAAGCACACAAAAATGTGTTGGCATAAGTACATAGCCCTGTTCTGATGCAAACAAAAAGCAAAATTTGTCCAGAAACTAAAAAAGTTAGCATCCCTCTTGAATATATGGGTAAATTGCAAAAGGACCTGTATTATAGTCCATAACAACATTTCAAATTTCAATTAATTGTGTGTAGGTTTAATGATGCTCTTCTGTGGAAACCAAATGTTTTGCATTATCAATAGGCAAGACATTAGAAAGCCAAATTGAAAAGATTCAAATTTTAACTAAACTGTGATTAGTGGTCTGCAATGTTTTATCAAAGGAGTAGGTTCAGTAAGACCCCTTTTTGGCCCCAAAATATAGCAGTTTTACAAAATTGTTAAAATGTAAACCTTTAGTTATTTATTGGATAGTAGAATGCTTCTGCTACATAAATATGGGCTGTTTATGGCAATACAATGCACATATATCCGGTACTAGCACCATTAAGTCATGCTAAATTACTGAAATCCTCATGATTCTAGCATTTTAGTTAAATTATAGACGGTTTTCGTGTAAAACGAAAGTGGCCGCATTCGTGTTCATCCTTATATTGAACTGTAAGTTGTATTTTATGATAATACATAACATATATAAAGGTTGAGGATGAACACGTATGCGGCCACTTTCATTTTTACCAAAAAACATCTGAAAAGTGACATTTTTCGGCATATTAGGTAGATTTTTCATATTTGAGCTTGAATCGGATCGTTTTTAATGACTCAATCTGTTAAAACTTTCACATAAACTTTCACATAAACTAATTAATTCAAATAAAATAGACACTTAAGTGTTTAAAAAGTGGTAAAAATCTTTCGTCAGATGAACCTGAAATTTGGGGCCAAAATCGGCCCTTACCAGACCTACTCCTTTAAAACAGATGTATAATAGTCCCTAACAACATATACACATCAAAAGATTTAGTTGAACCAAAAACAATGTTGACACAAGGTGTATTTGGCCATTTCATTTTAGGTCAGTTTTCGTCATATATTCAAGTACTTATACACCCTTGGCTACAATTTTTAACTTATATGTTCATGATGAAGATAAATCTAGTGAAACACTGCTGACACAATACCTTTTTTTTTTTAAAGTGATATTTTTAATCGTTTTGAAGAGGCATAACACCAAAACAATCATGAAATTTGTCAAATTGAAAATGGATCTATGATTAGAGGTGTGTTGTAACATGTTTTAATGATTTGGTGGAGATTTATTTAAGTTATTGTGTGGAAACATGTTGCTAATTCTTTGTTGTGGTGGTAAATTACTCAGGTCCAACGCTTGTGAAACCTGTAAACAAGAACTAGATTGGTGTTTTATAGTGGTCCTTTACAACTTTTTATGCCCCACCTACGATAGTAGAGGGGCATTATGTTTTCTGGTCTGTGCGTCCGTTCGTCCGTCCGTCCGTCCGTCTGTCTGTCCGTTCGTCCGTCTGTCCCGCTCCAGGTTAAAGTTTTTGGTCAAGGTAGTTTTTGATGAAGTTGAAGTCCAATCGACTTCAAACTTAGTACACATGTTCCCTATGATATGATCTTTCTAATTTTAATGCCAAATTAGAGTTTTTACCATAATTTCACGGTCCACTGAACATGGAAAATGATAGTGCGAGTGGGGCATTCGTGTACTGAGGACACATTCTTGTTTTAATTTCAAATGATTTGATATGTAAGCCAAATAAAATTACTGATCAAGTTTGGCTTCAAGTGACCCAGTGTCTACAGAGGAAAATATTTTTACAGAATATCCATTTCAGATGATATTGTATATGTTCCTTAAATCATAACTACAATCCCGTTCACTATCACGAATATGACCTACAGAATTATACTATTTAAAGGGTTTGTAATAGACATGTTAGATAAATGATTACTTTTGACAAACAACAAACGAGAGTCGAGAGATGATAAACATTTTAAAGGGGTTGTCTCAAAAGATGTTTCGATATTTTCTATCGTTAACATAATGCATAATGTAAAGTCAAATAAAGCATGATAAAGTAATGATTTCCGCAGGGCGCAGCTTTAAACGACCACAGAGTTGGAACCCTCAATAGTTGGGGCAAGTATGGACACAACATTCAAGCTTGATACAGCTCTGAAATTGGATTGCGATTAAATAGTTGACACAACATAGGTTTCTTACACAGAATGAATGTGGTCTAAGAACTTAAACTTAAACACTTAAAATTTTTAAATTGGACATTTACCTATTATGGTCAAATATCCAAAATCTAAATACATGGTTAGATTCAGCATATCAAAGAACCCCAAGAATTCAATTTTTGATGAAATAAATAAAAGTTCAATTTTGGACCCTTTAGACCTCAATGTGGACCAATTTGATAACCGGGCCAAAATATCAAAAATCTAAATAGTATTACATGGTTAGATTCAGCATATATATCAAAGAACCCCATATATTCAGTTTTTGTTGCAATCAAACAAAGTTTAATTTTGGACCCCGATTTGGACCAACTTGAAAACTGGGCCTATAATCAAAATTCTAAATACATGTTTAGATTCAGCATATCAAAGAACCACAAGGATTCAATTTTTGTTGATATCAAACAAAGTTTAATTTTGGACCACGATTTGGACGCTTGAAAACTGGCCCCATAAGCAAAAATCTTAATACATGTTTAGATTAAGCACATCAAAGAACGCAGGATTCAATTTTTGTTGATATCAAACAAAGTTTAATTTTAGACCACGATTTGGACCAACTTGAAAACTGGTCCAAAAAGCAAAAATCTTACTACATGTTTAGATTCAGCATATCAAAGAACCCCAAGGATTCAATTTTGTTAAAATCAAACAAAGTTTAATTTTGGACCCCGATTTGGACCAACTTGAAAACTGGGCCCATAATCAAAAATCTAAGTACATGTTTAGGTTAAGCATATCAAAGAACCCCAAGAATTCAATTTTTGTTGAAATCAAACAAAGTTTAATTTTGGACCCTGATTTGGAACAACTTGGAAATTGGGCCCATAATCGAAAATCTAAGTACAGGTTTAGATTCAGCATATCAAAGAACCCCAAGAATTCAGTTTTTGTTTGAATCAAACTAAGTTTAATTTTGGACCCTTTGGACCTTAATGTAGACCAATTTGAAAACAGGACCAAAAATTAAGAATCTACATACACAAGTTAGATTCGGCATATCAAAGAAGCCCAATTATTCAATTTTTGATGAAATCAAACAGTTTAATTTTGGACCCTTTGGGCCCCCAATCCCTAAACCGTTGGGACCAAAACTCCCAAAATCAATCCTAGCCTTCCTTTTATGGTCATAAACCTTGTGTTTAAATTTCATAGATTTCAATTTACTTATACTAAAGTTATGGTGCGAAAACTAAGAAAAATGCTTATTTGGGCCCCTTTTTGGCCCCCAATTCCTAAACTGTTTGGACCAAAACTCCCAAAATCAATCCTAGCCTTCCTTTTGTGTTCATAAACCTTCTGTTTAAATTTCATAGATTTCTATTTACTCATACTAAAGTTATTGTGCGAAAACCAAGAAAAATGTTTATTTGGGCCCTTTTTGGCCCCTTATTCCTAAACTGTTGGGATCAAAACTCCCAAAATCAATCCCAACCTTTTTTTGTGGTCATAAACCTTGTGTTTAAATTTCATAGATTTCTATTTACTTAAACTAAAGTTATAGTGCAAAAACCAATGTGTCAACGTCATACCAATATATGAATAAAAAGGGTCTCTATCTCTTGTGAAGAGTTGTCTCATTAGCAATTATACCATACCTTCTTTTCTATATCTATGAAATCAAGTTGAAGTCCGTGTTCTATTTCTGGCATCGGGTTGAATTGTTGTGCATCAATTTTGGTGGCCAAGGAAACCGCTGCGTACAACATGTACAAGTTGTAAGTGGTTTTGGTTGTCAATTAAAACCTATTTTGTATCGATCTAATGAGTTAAGCCATTTTCAACGGATATTTATAGTTCGTTCTCATGTTGTGTTGTTACACCACTTTCCCAGGTATGGGGAGGGTTGAGCGCTCACAAACTTTCCCAGGTTAGGGGAGGGTTGAGCGCTCACAAACATATATAACCCCACCAAATTTATGTGACTATCCCAAGTCAGGAGCCTTTAGTTCAATGGTTGTCTTTTGTTCATGTCTGTCATAATTGTTTTGTTATAAATTAGGCCGTTAGTTTTCTCAATTGCATTGCTTCATATTTTTCATGTCAGAGCCTTTTATAGATGACTAAATGGTATGGGTTTTTCTTATTGTTGTAGGTCGTACAGTTGCCTATAATTACTTACATTCACTTTAATTTACAATTATTATACCTCATCAGGCTATTTTTTTACTGGGTGTGAATAGAGTTCATATATCTGTGTACGGAATAAAACTGTTCCTGTGGTTCATTTTGCAGGCCAAAAAAAATGCATGAAATGCATACTATTATTTGCCTGTTTGTCATTTTCATTTTTAGCCATGGCGTTGTCAGTTTGTTTTCGATCAATGAGTTTGAATGTACCTCTGGTATTTTTTGCCTCTTTTTTTTTAAAGATTATATATAGTAATGTCAGACAATAAATAACATCGATAGTTAAAACCTTAATAATTCTTGCAAAAAGGTCACAGGAGTGACAAAAATAGGTTGAGGTTATCTTATTTTCCAGGTATAATTTAAATGTACAGAATTCCATAATTCCAATTTAATTTTCGCATTTCAGGATATTTAGGAAAAACTCAATCTATCGAGGATTTTCTACAATTAAAAGACAACAATAAATAGCTTATTATTTTATTCAACTATAACAAGTGTGTTGTTGTTTTTTAACCACAACATAATAAAATACAACATGTGACTTACATCTGACCATGTCGAAGATAACCATATATAAATGTGAGTGATTAGTTGTAAATTTATATATATATACACACAATTAAAGGCCAGGTCTGATATGCATAAAACTACTAAAGTTAAGATTTATTCTGAACAAACAGATTTTTCTACATGTTGGATAGGAAGGATATCTTAACTTAAGTGGTTCTATACATATCACCCCTGATCAAAGATTGTCTACAGGTATTTAATCATGTATATAATATAATACATTGTAAAACCAATGTACTGTACATTAGCACAATATTCTGTCTAGAACAATAATATCAATGTCAAAGATAGACCACTTTAAATATTTTTTTGTTCAACAAACCTAAACAAGCATTTTTTCATAGAGCAGGGATAAAAACAAGATATTAAAGATAATTCTGCACCATATATTACATAAATATTTACTATCTTTCCTTTCTTATTTTTACTCTTCATAATAATCATGGAGGTGTTTTAAATGGTAATGTTATAGTAAATTAAGTACATACAATTATTTGAGATAATAAAAAATGTTATCCAAGAAATAAGTCAACATTTTCTAATATTGCTGTCATTCACTATGAGAAATTTATAAAATTCTTTTAAAAAGTTATAAAAGCCTTTGAATATGTCCATGGTTGCTTATATGACTCTTCCCCTACTTGACTTATAAAACAATTGCAGGTTAACATTAAATTACCACAAGTAAAATTCTAATGAAATGATAAAATATTTAATACACATAGATCTCAGTAGATTTACAAGCTCGATTGTTTACTTTCATATTCTGTACACTTTGGACCAACTTTATATATCATGTTCTTGATATAAAATAATATCAAAGCATGGCACAATACAAAGATGTAGTGTTTTTAACTATAAATGTAAATTGATTGATTGTTAGTATTTTACCACCTTTTAAACCCAACATTTGGGCTATTTCTTGACGGCCAATTTTATTGGTGGGAGAAGCTGAAGTGCACAGAAAAAAACACCAACCTTTGATAGGAAAACTGACAATCAGTCAGTTAAGATTTGAGTTGAGTGTTCCTGCACGAGTAGGATTCGAACTCACAACCTCAGGGTTTTTCTAGGTTAATTTCCTGTCATAATTCTACGCTTAAAAATGTGCTTTTGACAATGCTTTAAACACTACAGAAAGAAGCATTCAATATTAAAATCAATCTTTGACATTATGTATGATGCTTCTATAATATTCTGCTAATTTCATAGTTTTTAAAGAAAAAGACAATTTAAACTAATGTAAATATAAAATATATATACACAGAATGTATTTTTAAGGTTTAACATCATTTATAACTGTACATCAATAATTCGACTCATCACAGCTGTTTTCCTCTATAGTATCTGAACTGTCCATTTAGTTGTTATGTTGTTATTACAACTAAAAACTTCAGAAGTATCGGAATAGTTTCATTAGTTGTCATTCCAAATACAACTTCAGAAGTATCGGAATTGTTCATTTAATTTAGTTGTTAATGTTTTTATTACAACTAAAATTTTCAGAAGTATCGGAATAGTTTCATTAGTTGTCACAACAACTACAAACTTCAGAAGAATCAGAATTGTTCAATTAGTTGTCATGTTGTATCCTCTGAATTGAGGCGGATGATTTTCTTCTGATGTCTGACTGTGTGTATAATTATTTCCAACAGCCATCATGGGCATTTTGGATGGATGGTTACCAGACTTGTGACCTTTACCATGCTTGGCAAACTCTTCATGTAAAGGCTTTGGAATAGATGCAGCTGGAAAACAAAATTTAACATAAAAAGAAGCTCTTCGATAAGGTTTACACTATTTTGTTTATATATGTTTTTTGTTTTAGATCGTACAATATTTTGATGATATATGTTTTTTTGTTGAGGTCGTACAATACTTTGTTTATATATGCCTTTTAGTTGAAGGTTGTACAACCTAGTTGTTAACTTCTATGTCAACTTGTATCTGGTATAGAGTTGTCTCATTGGCGATCATACCACATCTTCAAAATCAAAAGACATATTCGCCAAAAATGAACCTTGTTCTTATACTTTTTTAGGGGTAACACACAGAATAAAAATTTGATTACAAAGTTCCAATTAAATTCTACATGAAATGTAAAACTTGTCTTACCAGCTGAAGCTCTTAAAGCCAAGTGTTGATAGACTTGTTTCATTCGTTCTGTGTTAACTTTACTGACTTCAGCATGATTGACCATCGGCAATGGGTAGTCTTTACCAATGATACATTTAGCAGCTTTCTGTACACTCTCAGGAGCATTCCACGGCTCATAGATATATTTTGGTGGAAAAGCCTTTAGTACTGGTAAATATTTTCTGGAATAAGAAAATAATAAATATTAATGATGAATACAAAATAATTATGCTTCTTTAATACTTCACTATGACAAAGTGACAATTCAGATATGAACCATGTAGTTTTACTAAAACTAAGTTTTTGGATAAACATATATAAACATAATTTTCTTTTACATTAACCTGAAAATAAGTACTGGTACTGTCAAATCAGAAATTGTTGCGATGTTTTTATTATAGCAAAACATGTGACAGGGTTATAATCAAATAATTTAAACTCCCAATTTGAAATTTGTTATATGAATTAAACAGGATTTTCTCAAAATCGCAAAAATTAAAATTGCATTTTAGTTTACATAACTTAATCCCAATAATTAATGCAGTCAATAATTTCTGAATTTACAGTAAAGTTATCCAATTTTTTATAATAGGTTTTCATGTGGGATATAATGGTGATACAAGATTAGCATCTAATAAGTTATTTGATTGGATGACAATGGCATGAAGAAACGTAATGTGAATAGCCTCAACTAATCCATTGGCAAGGTGCTTCAATCAAACAAAATGAACTGATAATTGACAGATTATTTCATAATTCAATACATAACAGAAATTTTGATCTGATTTTACTGTAAATTCAGAAGTTATTGGGTGCATATATTATTGTGATTTTGTAATTTTAAGACTGTATGCGATTTAAGAATTTCAGATATTGAGAAAAATGCTGTTTAATTCATAAAAAAAGTTTCTAATTGTGAGTTTAAATTAAAGAAATTATTACCATGTAGAATTTTTCACAATAATAAAAACATCGCAATAACTTTTAAATTTACAGTACATGTTCAAAATAATGGATGCATACATTAACTAATATGATAAGTTTCTGTTTGTTACTGTCTTTTTATTCTAATATTTGCCAATGCACAAAATGATACCAATGACTGGTTTGAACAGCTTTTATAGAATTTAGGTACTGTGGATTCATTATTATTCGTTGGATACAAATTTTCGTGGATTTCATGGGTAAAGGTAAACCACTAAATTAAATGTTCAACAATGACAAATTTTCTATAGGTTTGTATGCAGACTTTTGCAAAACCACGAAAACAAATACCGTTATCCACGAACATGCAAGTTTTCCTTAATCCACAAAAATTGGTACCCACGAGATTAAATGAATCCACGGTCTTGTTTATATAACTACCTGATGAAGTCACCACTGGGATCAGCTCTTCTACCAAACCCAACAGGACAATAACAATGGAAAAATTGTTGAAAAAATGAACTACATGATAACCACATCCACGTGCCTGCATTTACACTCCAATCAGCATCTAATAATAACTCATCAAAAACCTAAAACACAAAAAAAAACAAGGTTATGATATGCTGTTAAATTAAATGAGTTGTCTATACAAGATGAAATTAGAATCCTGAATAGAAATTACAAGTAAAGAAAGATTGGGGTCTAAAATGAAAACAAAGAACTTTCTCATTATTTGATAAAAGTGTAATCTATATCATGCTATTTTTTTAAATATAATAACAAGTATGTGTAACAAATCTCTTTTTCACGCTATACATTGTGCAACAACTGTTTAATCATGCAAAAAACAAAGTAATTAGAATATAAAAGATTATCATTTAAGTAAGCTAATATAACAAGCAAAAATTGCATGTACTTTGATTATTAAATTTCTAGTTATAAAACTGAACATCATGTTTTTAAACAACTCATCAAGGAGCTAAGCAAAATAATTGAGTTAATAAATAACTACCTTCATGCCTTCCTCCCATGATATCCACAGGTCTCCTCTTGTCAGGAAACACGCCACAGAATGTCGTGCAAGATGATGTATCCACCCCACCTGTCGTAGCTGTGTCATTATTGCATCTATCCATGGAAAACCGGTTTTGCCCTAAAATGTTAAATAAGGTTATCGGTCAAAATTAATCAGAATGTAGCCGATCATGCTAGGGCTGTGAAGCCAGTCAAGGTTATTAAACACTTCTATCATTATCATCAGATTTTTATTTGGCCTGTTATGTTTTCAATGTCTTTTTGTTGTTTTTGTGACTGTTTATGATTTTATAATAGAAGGTAATAATAGAGGCCATGGGGCTATATTTTTTGGAAAACAAGTGCTATGTTTATTTCCATAGTGCTATTTGAAAATTGTGAGGAGAACACTGAGACTGTAAATCATTAAAAACATACAATTATGAGGGTAGTAATGCCCTTTACCGTCAGGCGTCAAACGGTCATTTTCGGCTACAGTTAGCATCAAATTGATTAAAATTTTACTGTGAATCGTCAAAATATCCTTATCGTGATTCATCAAAGATCACAAATAATTACCGTTACCTTTATTTTGGGAAAAAAAATAACGTGATTACCGGTAGTCAAAATCATTCAATTTTTTAAGATCTAAAAGAAGTGCACATGTTATCGTCATGCACCAAAAATTGACATTTTTATCATTTGGCAAGAATTTTCACTGTTATTCGTCATGAAGGTACCCCCATTACCACCCTCAATTATGTAATGATATTTTCCTTTGCCCATTTAGCTAAAGCTTCTGGATTTTTATCCCACGGAACCTGTACACATATAGGATTATCTAACATTTACAATTATGTAATGATATTTACCTCTGCCCATTTAGCTAAAGCTTCTGGATTTTTATCCCATGGAACCTGTACACATATAGGATTGTCTGTCATCTGGTCAAAGTTAGGGTTATTTGTGGCAGCAGAATAAAAGAACTCCCTCCAAAGCAACTGACCATGTAATGATAATGGGGGATCACTACTTTTCTTCACCTAAAATAAAATCATGTAATCTTAGTGGTCAAATTTTCTCACATTTATTGCAACTTTCTATTTAATGATGACGGATCACTACTTTTCTTTACCTAGAATAAAATCATGATATATATCTTAATGGTCAAAATTTCTCATATTTATTGCAACTGCCCATGTATTGATAAGAGCAGATCACTCAATGTCTTCACCTAGAATAGAATCATGATCTATATGATTGTTTCATACATATACCATTGTATACATAAAATTATCATAAAAAGTTTTTTATGAACATTTCCATATCTATAAAAATAAACAGAATATTCTGATGTATGAATGTGCAGTCTTCATGCTAAGCCACAATCCCAGCTGCCTAGTCTTTTTAATACTATCCTGCCTTTAGGAATTTCTTCCACAGGCAACTAGAGTATGTACAATATTTAACAAAAAATGAGCATTGGGTTTTTGGCGGCAAATGTTATTGTTTAGACTGCATGTGTTAATATACACTGTTATAATTACCTTTCTAAACAATTCCCTCAGCTTCCAGTAAAATGTTCGTGAAGACAGACAACCAAACCTGAGGTAGGGACTTAGTGCTGTCTGACTGGGGAATAGTGACTGGGTCGTCATTTTTGGCTTCTCAAAACTTGCAACCCATGCCTAAAATAATATTTATTCATGGATATAAAACAATAGATAAACAAACTCAAGATTTAAAATGAAACATAAGGTTCAGGGGTTGAAGTCATAAAACTTTGCTCAGTGCTTGGAGCACAAAAATCATGCTCGAAACATCAAATCCTGTATTTTGATTGGTTGATTCTCGAGTCTGAGTACAAAAATCTTGCTCAAAAGTTTTATGACCGTAAGGCCTGATGTCTGTCTATTCTTTTGATCATGGTGTTGTTTTTTTCTCTGCAGACTATTTTCTCTTTATCTACTTGATAATTATTTCGGATCCCTTGTTGTATTTTTAATGCCAAACTCCAAAATTAAAATTACCAATGCAAGTAGGGTGTAAATTAAAGGATTGTTATACATAGAGAATATTAAAGAGTACTGTCAAATATGTAAACAAATTTAAAGGTCAATGTTGGGACAAGAAAATAATGACCTTATAAAGTGGTGATCTTCGAAGTTGAGGTTCAAATTTAGATAAGGACAAGCAAAATGACTTAAGTTTATGTTTGAATTTTTTTTAATTTACACTTCAACAAATTTTGAGTGTTTTAATTGACACTCAAAATTTGTTAAAGTGTAAATAGAGTGCTAAATGATTACTAGTAAGAAAACCAAATCAATATATATATATGGAAGTGTTTAACAACCTTGACTGGCTTTTCAGCCCTCGCACGGTCGGGGTAGTAAATCAATAACAAGTTACAACATCCAATTATACAATGTATTACAAAGCAGCTGTCATGTGATAAATGGGTAATTATATTCATGACATTTATGTAAGTTACCAAATTGGGTTATGTAAAGAATGATAAATTAAAACATATATGGTACCCAGGGTATGTACTTTGGAAATAGGTTACCAAAAAATAAAAGCCATTTTTTTAATTACACTTTTATCACAGTTTAAAAAAAAAGGTATATAACAACAAAACATCATTGATATTTAGAAGGGCCTTCCCTAGGTCTCATGTTTATTTTTATGGAACAACCACAACAACAAAAATCAAAACATTGACATCATTAAGCTTACCTTTCTCTCCAAATGTCTCTCTAATCTGGCTAATGCTTCTGTTTCACCACCTCTGAAGATTGTTGGTCCAAGACCTTCTGTGTCAAAACCTACAGAAAAATATTCATGTTCAAGAAAGGTTTTTGGACAATAGTTAAGAAACAAAATCAGTTGAGAAATAACTTATTCAGAAACTGTTTAATTTTATTTATTTTTTTTTCAAATTCACAGTGAAAAATTTTGTACCCATATGCATGCCCTTGTTTACTTGTTTTTGCAAATTTTTATTTTTATTTCAGAATAAGGTGTATTTTCTAATATTGTGCTTTATTGGATTAGAATATTTGTTAACAGTAGAGCAACATTTATGTTATTGTTTTAAACGTTACATTTAAATGTTAAATTATAAAATTTTTGAAAACTTGCAAATTCAAAATTAATTGCATGCAGTTATTATTTTGATTGCTGAATAACACATAAGCAAATTATCAGAAAATGCTACAAATACTCATTCTATGATCATGTAAATGTTTACTTAAATTTCATCGTATTCTTTAGTAATATTAAAAATTTGAAAACATTTCTAAATTCATGGTACATCTTTTTCAACACTTGTAAGAACACATACAATGTGTCTGCTACTTTTCCCCATTTTCACAATACTGTGGATTCATTTATTTTTGTGGGTATCAATTTTTGAGAAACGCAAACTTGCATATGTGTGGATATTTGATTTCATGGTTTTGCCATTGTCTGTATAAAAAACCTATTTAAAATATATGTTATTCGTTGAACATTTAAATTCATGGTTCACCTGTACCCAGGAAACCCACGAAAATTGGTATCCAACAAATAATAATGATTTCACAGTATATATACCTGAGCATTTTATTGATTGATTGATTGTGTTTTAATGCCACCACTTTTGGGCTATTTCATGGTGGCCAGTTTTTATTGGTGGAGGAAGCAGAGTGCCCTGAGAAAACTACTGATCTTCAATAGGAAAGCTGACAATCCTAGTCAATTAAGATTGGAGTTGAGTGCACCTGCATATTGGTGTTTGAACTCACAACCTCAGTGTTGACTTGCTAGTGATTGCAGTAGTAGAACTACCTAGACCACTTGGCCACTGAGGCCCCACCTGAGCATTATATCTTTTCTTGGTAAAGAAAGAAAGTTTAAAACTACATATCAAATTGGTATACAAATATTAGTATACAAACCTAGTTCTTCAAGGGATGGTACACCAAACTTGTCGTCATGGTCTTCTGAAATAGGTGTTTTGGTATGACCAATGAATTGTCTAGTGATAGTGTCTTCTGGCTGTTTGGGTGGGTCCATTTTTGATAGAATTGCCTGGAATCGTTTGTATGTGAGAGGAGGTACACCATTATTATAGCTTATTATCCTAAAAGAACAATTAGATTGTGAATTAAACATGTTAAATACAAAAAGTCATAAACAATATGCAAGGTTGTGAGGAGCAGTCTTCATAAAATAATATAAAAGATGTCAACTGATCAGCCCACTAAATTATCTCAACTTATACACCTACAAACTAATTAACACACGCATGTATTAGATAAGAGTGGATATTGTGAGTTCAATCCCTAGTTGTGTAAAACAAAGAATAATCTGGGATTGACTGATCAATTTGGAAAGCAAATAGAATTTAGGAGCAAGATTTAAGACTGAGTTGCTAAAAATAAAATTACAGGTGGGTCTGATTTCCAATGAACTGGTTCCTTGTGACCTAACAAGATAAAAATTCTGAGTCGCATGTTGGACTACATGTACTACACTTTGGTTCATATTCTAATTCTGAATGAGCTCAAATTATTACCTGTTTCATGTTAAATATCAATCAATCTAGCACACTGCAGCCTGATTGTAAATTGCACATAACAGAAATAATTTAAAGATAAATTCAGACACTACGGAATAAAATCAATATTTTGGAAATGATAAATAATGAAAATGAACAGAGTTAAATACAAGACCAAATATCAATTGCAATTGACATTTTTTTTAATTCTTACTTTTGTAATTCATATAATGTATGTGAGGTTTCGACAATGACTTCTACACCGGCTTCTTTGGCTAAATGTCTTATAGCAGCATCCCTTTCTTTACCAAACGGTTCTGGGTCCTCCTCAAAAGACAAAGTTGTAATGTTCCATTCCTACAAAGAAATTTCAAGACTTATTAAAATATATCGATACAGCTGAATTTTAGTTTACTCAAGCTCTTAATTAGAGTTATGATCTTTTTTAAAAAGATTCTTTTTACTCAATTTCAGCAAATAATTTAACTTTTATAGATAAAGAATCTGAAAAAGAAAAAAATGATCAACTGATGCAAGATAAAAATTAAAAGTTGTGGCAACTGATGTAAGATCAACAAAAACAAAAGAGATATCAGTCAGAAATTATTTTTCAAGTTTGTAATGTTAGAGTGTCAGACCATTGTTGAAAATGTATGCAGACCATGTGAGCCTCTAGTTGAGCTTTAAAATATTAAATTATTTGCATAAATGGCATTGTGAATACCCTATTAATTCAAAACATAGTGTTATCTAGCATTAATTATAGTATAACTAATCGTCATATTTGAATATAAAAAAATAAGACAAGGCGTGACCGAAAGACGCATGGATTAGTTTAATCCATAGTGGCCTTCCGTCACAAATTGTCTTATTTTTGATATTCAAATACGGCGATTAGTTATACTTTTTATTACATTGTCAAATAGCTTTTTTTTATGAAATTAATGTAGAAAATGTAAGGGACTATATGTTTTTCCTACGCATTTACAATTTGTTTTGATCCGACGTTATCGACGTCTTGACAACGCCTATTGTTGTATGACGTCAGAGAGTGAAATAACCACTTTTATTTCACATGTGAAATTATCGGTTTTTATTTAACTGGGAAATCAATGTAATTTATTGCAACCAATGTAATAATTCATAGTAAATGAGTTCCAGTGTCTTAAGAAATCTTTGAGAGAAGTTTGTGCCCTTAGACATGACTTTTTAAAAAAAAAATAAAAAATTGTAACATGACTGATAATTATTTGCTACATTAGAAATTGTTCATGTATTGTACACATGTTCATGTACTGAAAATACATATATCCATATAGTTTTATTCTACATCTCTAAAAAGCTATAATTAATCAAAAGTTACATAAATTTTTTTTTGACTGTTGAAGATTAGATTTTGAGTATTACCCTAAATATTCTAGGAAAGACATCTGTTGGTTGTCCTCTAATGACAAAAAGTCGAGAGTTCAGTTTCCTTAATGCTGCATCTAAATCTTCTAAACACTGCAGCAAAAATCTGAAAATGATAAATTATGATTTGTTATTATTGTCTTACTACACAATTCAGTAGTTCCTCATCAATTAAAACAAGCATTCTGCAAGTATTGCATGGCAATACATAGTTCCCTACCAGTTAAAAATTCATATTTTTGGAACAAAATTTAATCTTTCACTGAAGTGGACTTGCAAGCGGGAGATTTTTTGAAATATCATTATTTGAGCTCAAAACTGTAGGTTTGGCAGCTGGTATATATATGATGAACAATGAACAAATGATTAATATTACTGCTTATAGGCTGTCTAAAATGTTTAACAAAATATTTATAATGAAAACCGTCTCAGTGGCCGTATGACTGGATAAATTCAGAAGGCAATGCAAGCCAACAGAAGATCCAAGACATGCTTTTTTCAGCAGTAATGAAAATCAGTTAAAACCCAGTATTGCAGAATTCGTAGTATATTATAATAATGTGACTGAGTAGGTTTTAAGTACATTGTAGGCTATAATTGGCTTACACAACAAGCTAAATATATCATCTACAGATTGTTTAATGTTTCGTGATGGCCAAATTATGTTTTTGTAAACGTAAAGCATCGGTATAAAATCGGCTTGTCTCATCCGGTACTCAAACTCAAAACCTCTATATGACAGGTCTGTCCTGTAACCAACTGAGCTAAACTAAGAAGTACCTCCCTAGCTCAATGGCTAACATCTAGCTATAAGAATCTACTTCTTAAGTGATGGGAAGCAATGTATTGTCATCACACTATCATTGTATCAACACTAAGTTTTATTTGAAATGTTCAGTAAGTAAGTATTTTTATTGAAATAAAGTCCAAGCATTGAACTATCATCAATTGAACATATACATACATATGTGTTAACACAATTGAACAAAATCATTAAACAACAATACATTGAACAGAACAATTAATAATGATTCCAGGGCTGAGTTCATGTGTAAATATTTATATCTTAGTTATTTCAAAGAATTTACAGATTATCTCCCTTATTACACACAACAATTATACAACTTTAGATGTAGCATATTAATCTATTGCAATAAAAAATCATAATATCTAATAAAATTTGTAGATTTAGCTAACAAAGTCCTTATATTTGTATAAAGTAACATTCGTTTATAGTGGAAAATTGTTTTAACGTTGAATAAGTTACAATTAAAAATTGCTTGCTGGTCCCTCTGTGATTACCATTAGATAACGCTGGTTCATTTCCCAATCAATCTATCATCAAGGGAAGATAAATAATACTATTTTCGTTCATAGTCTTTTTCAAAAATGATGAGCGGTTCTTTATATTGGTATGTAATCATTTTAAACATTTCAAATTTATGAAATTATATTCGTACATCAATGTTTTTGATACACCAATAACAAAAACTGAAATATATTGAATTGATACATTTTGTAATTATTCAAAATTATATCAGAAACCTAAACTTAATTATAAAATAATGAACCTGTTAAGGGGAGAGAATACTCGCATAACTTTTTCGAATTGGCACATACTACATGTACAACAGAATGTCACTCTTGCATACAAATGGCACTTCAATATAATTAATTAACTGTGCAATCGTCCTCCACCTTCAATGATGATTCTAAATTATAAATATAACCAAAAGTTGTTAATCTATAGATAGTGAAAACTAATGAAAGCTAACCCACTGTAAAAATAATTCTTTGCAATTTTTTAAAACTTCCTCAGAAAAATGCTCGAGCCACTCGACTTTCATAGCTCAAAATAAACGTTTTAACACAATATTTGAATAAAGTAGTTAAGATTATTGGCTTCTCAAAGTGTAATATACTAATATTAATTAAATTTTTTAAGACGCAATAAAAATGGTATGCTTGCACCATCCTACCGAAATGCGGATTTAATTAAGTCCTGAACATCGGACATTTCTTCGTATATTTTAATCAAAAACCGGTTTTAACCAAATCACAAGTACGTGTTAAGATCCGACTAAATACCTATTTCCCGATATGGTCAGGTAAAGTTGCTATTAGATGTATATATACAGCTAATGATTAGTATTATACATCTTGTTTTAAAAACAGATTCATATCATATGTATTGTTGACACCTAAAATACATATTTTGCATATATCTAAATCATTAGTACTGCTTTATATATACCGTACTATAAATTTAAATTTCTCAAATTCAGAAAAATCAGAAAAGGAAGGTATAACAGATATAATGTTTTTAAATAGTTCTTCCCTTGGCTTGTTAAGTTTATTACATGTACATTTACATGCAATATATAGGACTCATATTTTTTACACAAGTCATTTACTTCCAGTCAAAATAGAAACCTGAATAAACAGACTCATTGTCCAAACCAGCCCTTTTTCATAGTCCCGTAGCCGGCCAGTTTATACAGGTTTTACTGTAATAATAAAATGAAATTCATCTTCAACTTCTTATTTACAGTTTACAAATCCTTTTCCTCTACAGGCAGTTTCTGATATTGACCTCTTTCAAATTTTCAATATATAAATTACTATTACTAATTTTTGATTTAATAAATGTTGTAATGCTTTTTTGTCAATATCTGTAAATAAATAGTTTTCTCTGCAAAAGTTAGTTTAAAAATTACGATAACTAATGACTGCCTTTTTGTTATAATTATAAAGTAACCCTTCCCAATAATGTATAAATCTATCCTCTACTTTTTTTACAATTGATCAAGGACGTATAACTAATATACGTCCCTGAATTGCTGAAATTAATTTTGACTTAGAAGGTACAATGTACTACATTTGTAAGGTACTTACAACAAATGTATGTATCTTGATTTTCCCAGACATGTCCAAAGCCAATAAGATTTAAAAAACTTAATCAAATATAACCAGTAACCAATATTAGACTTGAATGCAGTCAGAGAGACTGTGAAACAAAATATTTGTTCCCACGTGACATTTGACATGTTTGATCCGCAGGAACAAATTTCATAGGAAATGTTTTCCACCAGAATATATATCACAGAAAATATGTTCCAGCACTGTAAAAATTGTTCTGGAACTAGTTTCCTGACTAAATGTCAAATAAGTTCAAAATCATAGCTTCATTAATTTGAACAAATTTTGGCTCACATAAAGACCTAATTCACCGCTACATATACATGTTTATACTGCAATCAGCTATTTTACTATACAGATAAAGCTATATGTATAAACGTTAGCTTTATACGTCAATGACCTCAACTGACCTATAAGCCCAACCTTCCTACCCTTCAATGACCTCAACTAACCTATAAGCCCCACCTTCTTACCCGAACTACTGTATTTAACATAAAAGTCACATCACAACCATGACAACGTGCAGTAACAATGGTCAAACTTTTATGAGTTTAAACTTGTTATGTCTTCAAATTGGTAATTTATATACCATGTTTATTAAATGTCATTAATTAAGTTCATTTTCCCTTTCTAATTCCTTAAACTGTCATTAATGTCTTACCGCCTGGACTACGCTCATAGGGAAATACCCCAAAATGGTACCCCAAGAGGAAAATTCCAAACAATTTAACAATATTTGTTACATATTTTTTTATTTTATTATTTATTTTTTATCGATTTCAGTATAGACAATATACTTGTATAGTGTCTTGAAATATGAAATTTATTTGTATTCGGGACGAAACCGGGGAAAATACGCAGTATAACCACGCATTTCCCCGTTTCTAAGCCTCATACAAATAAATTTCATATTTCAAGACACTATAACGTTACGCACGGTATTCAGTCTGTTTCATTTGACCATTTCTTGGTGCATAAGTATGACAAAAACAAATCAAATCTACGCATTATTGAATAGTAACTTGTCTTGATTTTTCATTTGAATCGAAATTAAATAAAACTTGATTTTAATAAATTTAATAATATGTCTCATTATATGATTAAACAATGATTTTGTGTTCATAATTTGCCGTATTTGCCGTGTAAGACGTAACAACAAGCGCCAACCATCCAAATATAAACGAAGAAGAAATACTAACTACTGAATGGATTTCGTTAAAATTTGTACAGATGGGATATGATATGATCATATTGATTATGTTAAACGGTCACGATAAATATCCTGTCAGTTCGCAATCTAGCAGCCATTTTAGAAATTCCATATAGCTGTAAGATTTGAAAATTTGAGTACACAAAAATGACAGCTAACACTTCAATATTATAATATTTTCATATAAATAATAGGAAAGGTTCGCCACCTCTACGTAAAAATGTGATTTTATTGAATTTTACAAAAATGTGTTTATTTTTAACATAGCTTTTCCCATTTTATTTTTTTTCAGTATTTTCCGTGTCTCCCGTAAATGTTACCATAGAGCCATTGTTCAAGATTTTTGAGTGCCATGCTAATTTAGGGTATTTTAGATTTGTGACAGACAAATGAACTATGCAAACAAATGTTATTACTGAAATGTGATTTTGTTTAATCCTTCAAGGTTGAGGACACGCCAAATTTTTCATCAATTTCCATCAAGTTGTCCGTGTCTCCCGTAAATGTTACCACGTTCAAATTGAACGATTTTTGCACGGAACGTGAATGTAACGTTATAATATATAATTGTATTTCCCATTTGCTGAAAGTGTAGCATGTTGCCTCTTAAGCATTTGACACGTTCTGTGGGATGATAATGATATTATTTTGGGAGATATTTTTTTAGAATAATTACATTGTATTTAAATCAACAAGAAAATTTTTTAAGCCATTTGCTGATCATAAAAGTGTCGGATAAATAAAAGTATCATGCAAAAGATTAGGTATTTTTAATGTAATATATGTAGCACAAGCTTTAAACATGCGGAAGCTTTCGTTTTTGGATTCTAGTAACATAGATGCGTCTGCTAGTACGATTGTTACGTATATGTTGTATACACCAAAAATCATTTCCACTCATCCGACAAACAGACTCATTTGAAATTACCCATTATATTTCAAGAACTGCAGATCACTTTTTAATTTTAAATAAAATCAACAATTCTAATCTGCCGTTTTCATTTTAAAATCTGAGGATGAAACTAGAATTATAGATAAAGCAAACAGAGGATAAATAGTAGCAGTTGCTGCGATTGACCTGAACAAGGATTACTTTTCATCTTGAAATCTTCTTGAAAGACACATATTTAAGATGTTGATAATACGAATAAAAAGACCCTGAAATTATATTCGCGAACTGTAGTTAGAAAACTAGTTGAAGGTGGGTTAATAACATTTATACTCTTGAAACACAAAAAGCTTTGGTACTGGCTGTGTCCAATCGATATAAATGCCTAGTCCCAGATACTTGTGATGACGGAATTCTGAGAATCATAGAGGATATATAAATGCATTTTGCAACAATTGACATGCTTGGGCAGTGACAAATATTTGAAATATACACTTTCATTTTGTTAAGAATATGATGTCAAAAATATATACTAGTAATCAGTCATGTTATCATGCTGTTTTTTTTAAATAAATAGTTAAACATCAAAATGCAAGCCGTTTTATAAAAAGCTGCAAAGCTTTGACGTTTGGTACAGAAGTAGGATGAAATAATTGAAAAACGAGGTCAACTAACGTTACCATTACTAAACCGAACACCGTGCGTAACGTCTATACGTATATTGTCTAAAATATGTGTTGCTGATTTATGCACACCTAAAATTTAGGAACTTAAAGCATAACAATTGTCATTATATATATACAATGTTATTATCTTATATATACACAATGAAATTATGTTGTTGCTATATATATACAATGTATACAATGTAGTATGACATAATGTACAACACATCAAAAAATAGTTTATGCCAATAATTTCAGTACCTTAAACTTGATACTTATTCAACTACTAAAATTTAGACAGTAAAAGCTTACCTCCACTTAGCAATGCCCACTTGTGTAGATCCTGCAAACCAAGGGTCTAAAATGTACACACAACGATATGTGTCGGCACCTTTTAAAGCCTCTTTTAGTGCTGGGTTGTCGTGCAGCCTAAGTCCTTTTCTAAACCAATGTAAGATCTGCTTTTTGTTATTTCTAGGCATATTATTTCCAGTGTTATCGTTTTAAATTAAAAATAATAATGTAATATCAACTGTAAACTGTATAAGACCGTATAATATGAAATGTTTCTCAAGAATCTAAAATCTAAACAAACATACTGTAAACATGCTACGATCAACGTGACTTGAAATGAAATGGTGGCTGTGGCTAATTTCTTCATTCTGATTGGTTAGTTATTTTTAGAAACACGTTGCACTTGGCATTGAAAATTGTCAACGGCGAAAGTAAAGCAACAATTAATTTTAATGTGAAATCGATTCGTCAATAGTTAAAATAACCACAGAATCTGACCATGATTATTAAACTTTATTAGGCTTGTTAATAATGATAATAAATAGAGGCGTTTTGTCCAGCTGTCACAGAATATAAGTTCCGTCAATACTAATAACATTTATTCCAAAGATAATTTATTATGTAACAAAAGTTCCAATTGGAATTATTGTTATGTGATATTTATTCTATCAGCATAATAAAAGGACCAATGAATTTTTATCACATAAAATAAATTCCAAAAGGAAGTTTTATCACATAAAATAAATTCCAAAAGGAAGTTTTATTACATAATAAATTATCTTTGGAATAAATATTATGGTGGAAATTTTGTCTTATGACTGGTATTACAATTTGACTTATCATTTATATATTAAATTTTTGACATATCATTCATTAAAATGAAGAAAAGAAAATGGAAAAAATATTTTGTAATAATTATTCCGATAGGAAAAAGTATTAGACAGCAACCATTTGATTTTCTGGGGGAGGGGGGGGGGGCTATGGATTTTTTTTCACGGACAAACTTTTGTTTTTCTTTGAAAACTAGTCTCAGGCGAAAAACAATCTATTTTTTTGGCGACAAGTCGAAAACAATTTTTTTCTTTCAATTTTAGCATTACATATAGTAGCAGATAAGGGTGAAACAAACAATTTTTTTTCTCAGGGTCAAAACAAATTATTTTTTTCTCCAAAAACTTGGAAAAGGTATTATGAAATATGTATTCCCGATTGGGAAAAGGATTATGTAATAATTATTCCGAATGGAAAAAATATTATGTAATATTTATTCCTGATTGGAAAAAATATTATATAATATCTTTTCCGACCCAAAAATATTATTATATTCTTTCCATTACTACTGCCGAAATGGTAAATTGGTATTTACATTTATTATAAGAACAGGTATCATGAATATGGGGAATAATTTATTCATGAAATGCACATTTATACCCCTGGGGGTTGAAGGCAGATACAAACAATACAATACAATATACACAATGGAAAAATGAACATATTAAACATCATATATAAATGATAAAACAGTAATATTTATGCAGGTGTTGTATCCACTCCCCTCAGTGCAAATGACTTTTTAATGAACGGAACAGTAAGCTGCATAATATCAAATGAAGATAGAATTAATTGTAATCTATCTGTTTCAGACAATGTAAAGTATTCTGGACATATATTATTTATATCTTTTTCAAGCTGATTACGTAAAGATTTATTAATTTTACATTTTAAGAAAAAGTGGGTTTCATCTTCAACCGCATTTATATTACACTGTTTACATATTCTATTTTCTCTTTGAATTCTTTTATATCTACCCCTCTCTATTTCCAAGAAATGGTCACTTACTCGCATTTTACATAATAATTTTCTATTTTCAAAACTATTTTTAAAAATGTATTTATCTATTTCATATTTTGTTTTTATCTTACTGTACAAGAATATTTTACTGGTTTCATTAGTTAATTTTAATTTTTCAAAGAAAATATTTTCAAAGCTATCTTTTAGTTCTTTTTTAATATTTTTTGAGAATGAACTCTTCTCTTGTTTATTGTTCCCAATGTTGTAGACATTGAATAATCATTTCTGAATTATCGACATTCACTGGTATGCATATTTGACCTTTAAATGATACTTTTCTCATTAGAATTAACATTTATATTTCACAGCTGAACTTGTTATAATAAACATTATTACTAACCTTCAACATATGTCCCATCATTTAAAAACATAAATATTTTCTCATACACAATCAGGTGTCACGTTGAAGTATTCGTACTGAACACAGCTGAACACAACTCACTAACTTTTTGGACAATCATAATGGAAATACCAGATGAATTGAATGCACTACTAGCAGCCATGAAGTTAACTGGAAAAGAACCTGTCTGGAATTTTCCCGCAAGTTCTGACCAGGTGTCAGTACAGCTGACGTGGACCAAGACAAAGGCTAAGGAACCAGAGGCACACTCCAGTAAAGCCAAGCCGGCCCTGAAAAGTAAGCCACCATCCACCAGGACAAGGGACGCCAAGCGTTACAACCAGTGGGTGCAGGCCAAAAGCACTGCTGCAACATCGGCTGAGGTCTTACCACACACCACCAAGGTAGACCAGAACCAACAAACAGAAGCCACAACAGCACGAGATGGAAGCAGGGAGATAGTACCCACAAAGTATCAAGGGGAACCTGAGGGCATTTGCATCAAGACGGACACAAGTCATCAGTCCGTACAACCCCAGGAAGGCATGCCATCGCCAATACTACCTCCAGCCAACCAAAGACAGAGGCAAGCGATGCCGGATCGACTATGACGAGGGATTCGACCTAGACGATCCCGAGTTGCTCCGGACAACACCACCTCACACATCGCCACTATTGATGCCATCTCCAGAGGCAGTTACATCAGCTCTTTTGATCTTGGAACGGCCAGATACGCCTTATCACACTCCTAGAAGCAAAGTAAAAGCTAAACGGTCAGCAGAACCAGACAATAAGTAGAAAGTCCGCAATACCCATAAAGGATAGCCGGACAGAAAAACCCATACATCATCATCAGGTGTTATGTACAGGTGAATATATCTAACTCATATTAACATTTTTCATTTTACTTATAGGTTAGACAAGCCTTGGGCTTAAATCTTCATAAAACATGACCAAGTATTGTCTGACCAATTCAGAACATATTCACACTTTCGAGTGACCTTACAAAACTATCCTTTCCCATTGTAATATTCAAACCTAAATAAGAGTTCACTTTTTATAATGAACTAAATATAATACATAGGTAATGGTCATTTCAATGGATGAAATGAAATAGCACTGACATAGTTTGTGATGGATAAATTGTTTTTCTTCTGCTTCAGGTAAAATTTAATACTTATAGCATATATCTTTAGATTTTTTTTTATTATTAAAAGCAACACAATGTTATATAAATCCCCTTTTTGAAATTTGATTTTTTTTTTATAAATATGAAACTCTCTGTATGAAATTTGAATTCAGACCATACAACATTATATGTTTACTTTTTATAGATAAATTTAAATGTATTGTGTTTCTCCGAAAACAATCCTTTGCTATATATCAGCAGTCTGGCAATGTGTTTTTTAATAGAAAAAGAAAATAATTCCCTCAAATGTAAGGTATATAAATGAAATAAATATCATTTTATTTATCCTTATTATCTTTTTGTGTATTCTATATATGTGTACCATTAAAAAATGCATGAAATTTTGCAAAATTCAAAATATTTTTATTTTAATCTTTGCTCTTTCGTTTCTAATCATTACACACCAGCTCTATTGTTATACTTCACAGTTTCTATGTCTGAAACAAGTGTAAATTGAATAGATCTATTGTTATTACATCCCAGCTCCTTTGGTCTGAGCCAGATCACCCCAGTTTGAGTTTCTTTGTTATGCATGCTTTCCTTTGTTCTGTAACATTTTGGCGGTAATGTCAAATCCACTATAAAACTTATAATCAATTATACGGAAAAGACTATCTATCAAAATTCACGTAGAGAAAATCCAGTGTATATGCTGGGATTCGAACTCGAGACCTTTAGCATATCAAGCCACGACACATACCACTACACCAGGACGACTGGATCAAGTTAAGAGTAATTTGACATACTTAAATGAAAGCAAGATCTTTTTATAAGTGGGCGAGTTGTCAAACCTTTATTCAGTGGGGTTTAAACCTTTTTCGTTAATAACATGAATAAGTGAGTTTTCAGACTGATTGTTCAACTTGATTTTACACTTTTTCAAAAGTGGGGCGAGTCGGTAAACAAGAGAGGGGCGATTTTTTATAAAGTGGCAATATAGTGTGGGCCGATTGGCAAGTGGGGCGAGTTGACATTATTTGACATCTACTCATCGTCTTTGAGGGTCATTAAGGGTATACATCATATAGTAATATATAAAGTATATTATGATGGTTGTGTGGCATTCTAAACTAGATTTTATGAATTGTAAATGGTTTTCCGTCTAATCTAAAACAGCTGGGATGTAAAATAGTTATCCCATTCGGACTTGGTGTGTCAGTGTTAGATCACCATCTGGCCTCCGGCCATCGGGGTGATCTTACACTGACACACCGCGTCCTTGTGGGATAACTATTAAGTAGGCTATTTTCCCAAGGAAAATGCCTAAGGGGATTGTACACTTCGTTAGTGCAGCTATTAAGAGTTCACTTTCATAATTAACTGACAATGAAAAGTCATTCATGTATAGCATTTCATAGTGCATGGAAAACCATGTACTATGAAAATTAGAGGGCAAAAACTGACTTTTCATTGGACGAGAAGGGGTGAGTATGTTCTAAATAATAATCAAATAATTAGCATTTAATCTGTTTTGGTTTAGAATATAATCAGCATTTAAAATCTGTTTTGATTTGTTTAATAATCAATCAGGTGTAAACTAAACTTCAGCATAATAGAAACATTTGTTATACTCATCAACTTATAAGATAAGTTCCTAATATCAGGGTACTGTTTATCGAAACTGTCCTAAGTTCCGTCCTAAGAATTTCTTAGGACAGAATTTAGGATAAAGTTAGGACCGACTTACGACATGTCTCAGCATGCACATCGAAGCTATCTTAGGAATATCTTAGCTAGGACCTCCTAACCGATGTCCTAAGTATTGGCGGAAAAGAAAATACAAATTAGATATGAAAAAATACAATATGATATCATACTTTATCAATAATTTAGTTTTTTTAAAATATAGTTAATTAGAAACTTATTATTAGTGTTACATTAAAGATAATAAATGATTATTGTATAATATTTGTACATTTAAACTGTATAAACCAAAACATAAGACAAAAATAATAACTACGTATTATATAAAAATTTAACAAACTAATTGTAAACTGGATATATAATCGGTAAAAATCATTACATGTTTTTGAGTGAGTTGAATTCGAAGTGTCAAGGTTTCAATATTTAACAGTCCAAAGACAAATCTCGTGCATTTTTCATATAAATCTGTATTATTACAACTATTTTACTAATGGTAAAAAGAATAATACGTGTGAAAATGATCAAAAGGCGAAATTGAATATTTTCTAAAGTTAGGACCATCTTAAGACACCTAAATTGGTATCCTAAAGTTAGGACAATTCCTAAGATTTTCCTAAGTTCACAGTGTAGATACTATTCTGTACGCTATCCGGAAGTCGCGATTTTCGAAGCGAGAACTTTTTGGATAGCATGTGAAATTTGATGGATATACTAAATTAAACGGTAAGTGGATCATCTGTACATTGCTGAATGATTAATTCAGCTGACAACGATATTCTCAAATGGTTTAGAATTAAATTTAGCACATTCATTATTCGTATCTCTGTCTTAATCAATAGATTTTCAAGTGCATCACTAAGGACAATCAGTCTGTGAACCTAAAAATAACCTTTTTACCCTCTTAGTGTACAAATTAACGTAAATACCAGACTTAATTAACTAAATGAAATATATTTCAAGTGGTGGTAAAAGTTTCAACCAGATCTTTGAAGCCAGAAATAAGAAAATAACACTTGTTTGAATTTCTCACTGTACGATCAGTCTCGCTTGTATATTTTGAAACTGTATGATCAGTCGTTATTTCACTGTATTCTAGTAGTGATTTCAAAGTTATTTACGATACATTTAGAAGGCGTCATTTTTCTAAATAACACAAATATATTTCAATAAATTCACATCCTGAAAACTTATATGAAACATGTTTAGCTTAATAGGGTGTACTCGACTTACTACATTCAGTATAAGGATGTTAAATGTTGTTAAAATCTTTATTTCACTGTATTCTAGTAGTGATTTCAAAGTTATTTACGATACATTTAGAAGGTGTCATTTTTCGAAATAACACAAATATATTTCAATAAATTAACATCGTGAAAACTTATATGAAACATGTTTAGCTTAATAGGGTGTACTCGACTTACTACATTCAGTATAAGGATGTTTAAATGTTGTTAAAACAAGAGGAAGGTTTGTTGTATGTATAAGTTTCAGAATTGTCCTCCGTTGTACTTAAAATTGTACAAACGCACAGATTTAATTGTAATACAAAAATGCATGTATTTACACATATTCGAGGCTGTACTATAGCCTATAATTGATCACAAGTACTTCACTTTGTTTTGGGAGTAGACCTATTTCTGTGACCAGTGGCGGATCCAGGATTTTTCATAAGTGGGGGCCCACTGACTGACCTAAGAGGGGGCCCGCTCCAGTCACGCTTCAGTGATTCCGTATATAAGCAAACAATTTTTTTCCCAAAAAGGGGCCGGGCCCCCTGCCCCCCCTTAATCCGCCCCTGGTGACACCCTATTGTACAACACTTTGCGGGGGTTTATAATGATAATGAAGGCCGTCTTTCCGTTCGTTCGTTGGACAGTTATACTATGTTTGGCCGGTTTTGTAAGTGCATCTCCTCATTTACCACTTAATATACAATGGGGTTTCCAGCCATTTTTAAATTGAGAGAGGGTCCAATCCAGGAGAAAAGGGGATTCCAAATATATGTTCCCATACAAATGCATTGATAGTTAAAAAGGGTTTCAATCCGCCGGATCTCCTTTTTTTATCCGTCACTTATATGACTTAATTAATCTCTCCGGATTCCTTATCATAAATTACAATGACTGTATTGTGCACCGTCTATTTCGAACTTAAGTAAACATCTTTTATGGGGGTTCTTTGTATAAGATACGGACTATGCATTATATGGGGCACCTATCAGGTATTTCCAACACCACCTCCTAAACCAATTATTAAAGTTCTGAAATTGCTCCATTTTTAATTAATTAATGCAAATATGCACCTTCTATTTCTATTTTTTGGTGAAAATATTTTTCATGTTTTTATATCTCAAATACGGACTTTGCCATAGCTTTATATTGGGCGTATCTATTTTATATCCACAAATTCCTTCAGACACTTAACTTTATGAATCTTTTTTAGATTCTTTATCATTTAATTCAATTGTGCACCTCTTATTTTCATTTTTTAGAAAACTCACTGTTTTCTCCTTCCGTGATAAGGGCTTTTCCACTACCTTAAAATATTATAAGATCTTCTACCTTTGATATCATCAAAGTTTTTATGCCCCACCTACGATAGTAGAGGGGCATTATGTTTTCTGGTCTGTGGGTCCCTTCGTCCGTCTGTTTGTTCATTTGTCTGTTCGTCCGTTCGTCCCGCTTCAGGTTTAAGTTTGTGGTCAAGGTAGTTTTAGTACACATGTTCCCTATGATATGATCTTTCAAATTTAAATGCCAAATTAGAGTTTTTAACCCAATTTCATGGTCCACTAAACATAGAAAATGATAGTGCGAGTGGGGCATCCATGTACTTTGGACACATTCTTGCTTTTGTATAATTTTAAACTAAACAAAACTGTTGAAAGAAATAGTGCATAATTTGATTTGATTTTGCAATTGATTCGGTGTGTTATAAGGGACGACATCAAAAGTTCAATGAAGGATAAAAAACTTAATTCACATATTTTTTTCACTGATCCCCCCACCCCCCCTCTTAACTTAATTTGGGAAACATTGATTTACCAATAGGGATATATGTAAAAATCAATGTCGGATAACCAAATCTTGCAGCCGTTCAACCCCCCCCCCCCACCCCCAAACTATTTGAATTAAGTTTTTTATCTTACATTGATCTTTTGATGTCGTCCCTTATTGGGTGGTACCCATTCACTATACGCAACTTTCCTAAACTTACCGTATATTAATAAAACTAGGGGAGGGGGGGCTAGGATGAAAAATTGAGTCCTGCTTTTTTTTTTATTTGTAATCTCTATCCTGCCTTTTTATTTTTCAGTCTATTCGGTCCTGCCTTTTTTTTCTTAGCTAATCCTGACTTTTTTACAACAAATGTCATCCTGCCTATTTTTTTGGCCAAGTTACTCATCCTGCCTTTTTTTTTAACTCAAAATCCTGTTCTGCCTTTTTTTGCAAATTTCTTCTTAGCTCCCCCATAAAAATCAAATGGTAGCTCCCTTATAGCAAAATACATAACGGGAGATAAACCTCTAGATGAGAGACATGCATTTTTGATTTATAAATAATAAGAAATATGTGAAATGAAAAACCGTAAACTTAGATGTGGGTCTTCCATTGAATTCGTCGAGAAATAGCTATCCACGAAACTACAATTTTCAACAATACATTAATGAGCCCGACTATAAAATTGCTACACAATGTTGTAAAGCTTTGAACCATTAAACCAAATATCCAAATTATGTCCAACGTTTTTAGGACGATTTTTTTTAACACGACGAGACATACGACGGAAAGTGATCCCTAAATTTCGCATCTGCTTGCGCAGTCGACGTAATAACGCTACAAAGTCCGCATGTACATGCCGGTTCATACGTATATCCAAAGTATAGAAAAAAATTGATTAGAGAAAATGTTTTTAGTGTATGCGAACCAATTAAATCGATGACTTGTGTTCTCTTTTTTAATCAAAACTGTCTTTCTTGTAGGAAAATGGTTGACTCTTTTATTGTAAACGCGGTAGATGAAAGCTTGGAAGTAGAAGAAGAAGAAGTGGAAACAGAACCATCTTTCATGCATTGTTGCACTTTTTGTAGCTATTCCAGTAAATACAAACAAAATGTGAAAAGACACACGCAAAATGCCCATGCTCCAAATAATGCAGAAACTAAACATTTTACAATGTACTTGTGTGATCAATGTGGCATGGTTTTTAAGACAGCTAGTGGACTAAATTTTCATTATAAGGGTAAACATACTCAAGAGTTTAGGTTTAAGTGTAAAGTGTGTGACAGAGGCTTTAACACGCTCTGGAACTATAGAGGGCATATAACAACACATGAGCCAGTGCTTAGACACCGATGTGATGTGTGTGACAAGACTTTTGCGTACAAAGAAACATTGAAACAACATATCACATCCGTTCACACTAATGAGACAAGTATCATCATATGTAGCAAAGAAGGATGCGGAGCTTCATGCAATTCACAGAAATCTTTAAAGGAACATTTCCTTGCAGTACATGGTGGAAGAGAACTCAAGTGTGATTTATGTGGAAAATCGTATAAGTGGAGATCAAGTTTAAGATACCACAAAGAACATGTGCATTGTTAGATTGATTTTTTACACTTCGTTCTTGTTTATTTATCACATTGAGGTCCTTTACTGACCATGGCTATTTGTTATTTTTTTATTTACAATTGTACACATTATATGGCAGCATTTAAATTTGTTTACATTTGTTGTGTTTGATGTTTTGGAATAAACTTTTGGAATAAGAACGCTAGTGTTTCTTTACACTCACCTAAATAATTTACCACAAAGAACATGTGCTTTGTTAAAATCATTTTTTATACTTTGTTCTTGTTTATTTATCACATTGAGGTCCTTTACTGACCATGGCTATTTGTTATTTTTTATTTACAATTGTAAACATTATATGGCAGCATTTAAATTTGTCTACATTTGTTGTATTTGATGTTTTGGAATAAACTTTTGGAATAAGAACGCTAGTGTTTCTTTACACTCACCTAAATAATTTACCACAAAGAACATGTGCTTTGTTAAAATCATTTTTTATACTTTGTTCTTGTTTATTTATCACATTGAGGTCCTTTACTGACCATGGCTATTTGTTATTTTTTATTTACAATTGTAAACATTATATGGCAGCATTTAAATTTGTCTACATTTGTTGTATTTGATGTTTTGGAATAAACTTTTGGAATAAGAACGCTAGTGTTTCTTTACACTCACCTAAATAATTTACCACAAAGAACATGTGCTTTGTTAAAATCATTTTTTATACTTTGTTCTTGTTTATTTATCACATTGAGGTCCTTTACTGACCATGGCTATTTGTTATTTTTTATTTACATTACAATTGTAAACATTATATGGCAGCATTTAAATTTGTCTACATTTGTTGTGTTTGATGTTTTGGAATAAACTTTTGGAATAACAACGCTAGTGTTTCTTTACACTCACGAAACTGATAACATACCATCGCATGATAAACTTATTTTTTTTATTAGAAGTTTAGAGCTTCTGTTCAACTGGGAAAATGATGTGTTATTAAGAGTTCATTCAAGATTATGATTATCACACCTGGTTGAAAAGGGGGACAACATATATTCTAGTAATACAAATTATTTTCAGTGGCATATTTCAAAATTCTATGAAATAGATATATTCTGCAAATATTGCTTTAACACTATGTGATCATGATGGTGGCATATATTTGCCCCTAATTTTCACTTAGTTTAGTCGTCCTAATGACATGTAAAACATACTTATATATCTAACAAGTACACTAAAGTAAGTGACAAGTAGACTTAACTAAGTGATAAGTAGACCATATAAAGTTACAAGCAGAATTTGTTAATTGACAAATAAACTTGTAGATACACAAATCGACTTGTCAGGTAACACTTGTCTTCTTGTAACTTAATTAAGTCTACTTGACGCTTAATTAAGTCTACTTGCCACTTTATTAAGTGCACTTGTCAGATATATAAAAGTCGTCATAATTGGGCAAAAACACTAAAGAAATTTTGATTTTCGACAAAATAGTTTCATTTTATTATTTGACAAATAACTTAATTAACTGGCAAGTCGACTTATTTAGCTTATTAAGACGACGCAACTAAGTGACAAGTAGCGGCAGATATATGCCACCATAAACAACACCATCAAAAACAATAAAAAAAAAACACAAAGGTATGCATTGTAATTCACATAATAATTAGGCTCTTAGCTTTACATTCAATCGTCTAAATAGTCATATAAGCATTTGATAGTGCTTCAAGTTGTGATTTCATTTTCAGTTATGTCCAATCCCATTCTTACATGAGGTAATATTTTGGACTCATCACAACGATGATGCTGTCTTATTGGTCTTGCACCTCTACTTGACATGGACGGGTCACTTATTTCTCCCCTTTTCCGCTTTCCATAGGATCTTTTTGCCCTTTCCGGTGAATCAAATGTGTGATTTCTGTAATTGATAAAACAAAACAAAATTATAAAACAGATGATTGGTGAATATCTTAGCTGTTCATTACAGATCTTTTATGATCTATTTTTATATCAAAGTGACTGCGTGTTCGTACCAGCTATTTATACGTCGATACTTAGTGGGAAATTTTGAACTTAACCAAACTTGTCTAATTCCTTCCTATTTTAGTTTGTCCCAGTCAGGTTAGAAAATTGGTTCAGGCATGTGGTTGTCTCTTTTTGAATATGAATAAGAAGATGTGGAATGAGTGCCAATCAGACTTCTCTCCATCCAAGACATAATGGAAATAAAGTTAACAATTATAGGCTTCTATACGGCCTTCAAAACGGCATTTGCTGACATCGAAATCTGTACTCACACAACCATGTTGAATATTTAGATAAAGTTTTAAATGTGTTTTATTTTTGATCAACTGGATTATTTTGTCGTGGCCATTTATTAGGCTTGTTGCATAGATTGGTTACCCTTCTGTATTCAAGATGATTAAGGGCTTGTATATATCGTTAAATCTCTATCTTTCCACATAGTCTGTAAAGTACAAATCCATAGTTATGACATCATAACAACAACTCATAGTTTATTAATAATGAGATAAAAAA
Source organism: Mytilus edulis (assembly GCF_963676685.1). Classification (NCBI taxonomy): domain Eukaryota; kingdom Metazoa; phylum Mollusca; class Bivalvia; order Mytilida; family Mytilidae; genus Mytilus; species Mytilus edulis. Next base: position 43,562,363 of record NC_092353.1, on the reverse strand, counting down.
AAGTCATATTACTGAGATGATATCTCATAAAGTTAAATATTATCTCATATAGTGAGATAGTCACAACTCTTAATTATATAATGCACTCTTTTAATCATGAAAAAAAAATCATGATAATTTACAACCATGCAAATACATCTAGTATTTATATGAGATACCATATTAAAGTTATGGTACATGTATATCATCTAATACTTAATAGATATGAGATATCATCACATAGTAATGAGATAAAACTATGAGGTTTCAATTCGTTATTATGAACTCTTTCAAATCTGTGACTTGTTATCTCACAATAAGCAGAGGAGATAACTCATTATTGTGAGATAGTCATGTTATTAAAAGAAAGTGGTTGCAACAATATGTTTCTGTATAAAGGTTTAAATAACTTGCCTTGGAACGATTGATTCTACGTATGTTGGTGTTATGTAAGGTATATTCAAACTTGTGATTTGCTGCTTTTCTAACTCATGTACAGGGTAAACCTTGGCTCGACTGGTGTGCATGGCAAATTTCCTAAAATTGATTTTTAAATTACATATATTAGACAAAAGCAAGTACTTTGTTTTAATGTTATTTGTGCAAATATATGACCGTTAGTATTCTCGTTTGAATGGTTTTACACTAGTAATTTTGGTGCCCTTTTAGCTTTTTGTTCGGTGTGAGCCAAGGCTCCGTGTTGAAGGCCGTACAATGACCTATAATGGTTTACTTTTATAAATTGTTATTTGGATGGAGAGTTCGTCTCATTGGCACTCACACCACATCTTCCTATATCAAAAAAACAAAATAATCAGTTTGACTCAAGTTCACATCCCTTTTATACGTTTCAAATCGTTTTTTGTTTTGTAAAAATGTGAGACTGTTAGTTTTTCCTGTTTCAATTGTGTTTAACTGGTCATTTTGGGGGCCTTTATAGCTTGATGTTCGATGTGAGGTAAGACTCCGTGTTGAAGGAAGTACTATGACCTATATTTTTAACTTTAAATACATTGTGACTTGTATGGAGAGTTGTCTGATTGGCACTCATACCACATCTTCCTATTTATATGAAGTTAAAATTTGAAAATAAATAAACCTATAAATATATCCCTTCCATTTTTGAAAGGTTGAAAATATGTTTTTTTTTGTGTCTAAACACACTTACCTATTGGGATCAAGTCTTGTACCAATCAGGTCACATGCTGTTCTTATTGCTGCTGGTACATCATCTGGTCTAATAATACCACTACCTTTAGGGTCTAAGTCTTGGAACGCCCCAAAAAAGTTCTCAGCTTCTAAACTACCCAATGCTCGTGAGTTATAACTTCCCGACTTAACAAATGGAATGATCTGAATTCGGCGTTCTATATTTGTTAATAAACCCTCAAACATTATATGTGGTATTCCTTTCACATGCAATCCAGGGGGTGGAAACTGCATGAAGTTAATGTCCTTCAAAAGCCAATCTCTAAAGCGGAGTCTGCGTTTAATTCTATCTATAACATCAATTCCTGGGTCATCTTCAGCCGCATACCACTCTCTTATCAGCCGACAGAAAAGGGCTTCATTAAAATCCCCATTTGAATGCAAAGCTTTTTCTACGTCTTCAGAAAAAGTTTTTTGTGCGAATCCATTGCTCTGTTTGTCAACTAAATCCTCGACTAATGCTAGGCTAAGGCCACAACCATTGACATTGCTATTTTTCGCAACTTTGATCCAAGCTTCTTTTTTTATCCCACACGCGTCTATTCCAGTACTACAGCACTTCACTCTCGCATTCACAAACAAGTGATGACAGTCAAGAAGATTGAACTGATACATGTATCGTTCTGGAATGTATTCAGGCATTGAATACCATGTCACGGCTTGTTCAATTCCTGAAATAAGAGTTTTCTTGGCAAATGGAGAGTGTTGTTGCCAGTCAGTAAATCTACCAGGAAAAATATGTTCGGCATAAATAATGTTTAGAATATGCTTTGGAAATTTGTCGATTTCTATTATACACATCTTCTTTAGTGAAAGCATCTTTTTTTCTTTTTTCTTTCCTAACAACTTTTTTTTGAGAGACAATGGAGAAGAAACACATTGAAAAAGCAATTCTATCAATTTAGCTTTCGGCCATGACAAGGTAAATTGGATACTTTCAGTCTTCAGTTTCTGTGATATGGTTCTCACACAAATTTGTAACTCATGCCTCGTGAATTTCTTGCCTATTCCATCGTGCAATTCAAAATAGTTTGCAAAGTCTTCAACCTTCAAACTTTGCCACTTTATAGCACTCACTTTTTTATCTAAGACTATAGCTGACAACATTCTTTCAAAGTCAGAAGCTGTTAGAAAACTCATAGGACTGTCGTTCAGCTCTGTAGATGTAGCAGACGTATCTATCGGATCAGAAACATCAACTTCCATTGATTCTGTTATTTTTTCTGATAAATTATCTTCAAATATATCATTTAACGAGTCTGTCATATCTAATGAAATGTGAGTACAAGTGTCTAGTTTTGAATTTGTACAAACACTGTCTATTTCAGATATCATGTTTTCATCAACTGTTTCCGCAATCTGTGGTGGCAGCGCATCTAGTACAGTTTTAGAAGTAGCTTCTTCCTCTTCTACTTCAGTTGATTCTTCATTTAATGAGATTTTCGATCTAAGAAATTTCAAAACGTTTGGAGATGTTTTGTATAACCTTGAGTCTTGTCGGTTGTTCTGTGAAACTATGAGAGAATAAAAATTATTATGTTCCTCGTTCTTTCGGAATTTTTGTTCAACTAAGGTCTGTTCTATCAGTTCATTTAAAGATTTGGCTTTGACTATGTTAGTGTTTTTTATGCTGCGAACAATTTCTGATTTACTCATTTTTTTCGATTCTCTAAAAACGTCTTTCTGTAACTGAAGAATGGTGAGTGGGTGTCCATTACTCGATCTAACTGCCAACTGGGACCACTGTCCATCAAACGAGACAACAGGTGTATATAAGCCATTAAGGTAACATCTTTGCAAAGTATCATCGATCATCTTTCGCATTACAGATGAGGTTAAACTGTAACCCTTCATGCTGAAACCGACCGGGGTTGAGTGTTGCTTCTCTCTCTCGTGAATTCGATCTAAATCTGAAATAAGAAATATAAGTACTTCGCTAGCAAGGTGCCTTTCAAGCGAGTACGCTTGGTCTAAACAACTGTTGATTTCAATCGTTGTCATCTGTAAAGTTGTAACATCATGTTTGGTATGAGGTTTTACTGAATCTAAACAACTTGTATGACAATTCCGACCTATCTTCTCACTTTCCACTGATGAATGTTCGTGTTTACATTCTCTATTTACTTGACAAGATGGGATTTCAGCCAGAAACTGTACTTTATTGTCACAGTAGGTTTTGATTTTTTCTTTTATTGTCTTTAGTTCATCTGGTAGTTTTTTTGGCATTACTGGCTTCTCAGTACCGTATATTGTTTTTAGTTTTGCCAGTATTTCATTCCACAGCTCTTCGTCAAAGTTTGCAACACAGACGGTTGTACTATCGGTACTGTAGCATAGGAATAGCAAGCTACTTGCATTCAATACATACATTTCAGATAAAACCTGTATCACGTAATACCAAGGCATCTTGTAATAAACTGGAGTTGTATACAGTTTATTTGGATAGGGACACTTGATTTCTATAGCAAGAGCAACTGCATCAGATGGCTTGTAGTTTTCTGAATTAAAGTATCTAGCACTACCATCTGGACTGACAATGAGAAATGTTTCATCTTTGTCACATACTACCTCACAACCCTCCTCCACAAATGAGAAGTTCGGATAAAAGATTGGCAATATCTTAGAAACAAGAGTTCCTATGGCATTAATTTCATTGTCGGTTCCATATTTCATTCTCTTTTGGGCATCCTCCGAAAAATCTGGTCTGTCTTTTTGATGAAAGACGTATTCAAAATGTTCTTGTAATTTCTTAAGTCCTGACAATCCTAGTGCTTGGTGAGCGGTACTTCCGGTTACTTTAGCGGTTTTCCTAATAGAATGCCATTCATCTGATCTTTGTTTAATGAGTGACGTGTTTAAGTTTTGGATATCCCCTTCGACTTTCAAGCCAGTCAAACAGACGTAATTCTGCTGAATTGATAAATCGCAAGCGTCTCCTTTGTTATAAAATGTTTGAACACCATTACAGACGGAAGTTGCGTGGCCTACCGAATCAATTACTCTCAATAGTCTACTTATGCATAAGTCTAGCTTAAATATGAAAGTTTTTATTGCACTTAGAGCATAGGAATATTTTGCTTTCATAGCATCATTGATACACGTAACCTTTAGCTTTTCTAGAGCAATTACCTTCGACTGTTTCACTGTTCGCAATTTTCGCAGTCTTTGACTTAAATTACAGATCATTTGTTTTGCTACTCTTGAAATATCATTTTTCAGGTGTTCTGGTGTATGATACAAATCATAAATATCTCTTTTTTCAATCTTGTTTAATATTTCAGTGAAGTCTTCTACAAGCTTCTTGTCTATGCTGAGTTTGTCTTTACAATCCTGAAGAGTTGGTGGACCTTCGTATCCCCAAAGATTAACATCGCCGTATACTTGATTTTGTGCGCCATGGTTTATTTTCTTTCCATCTACGCATAGTTTAAATGTCTTAGAAAGACAGCAGCTATCATCATAAATCAACTCGATCATTTCGTCCAATATTCCAGGCTGTATGTTTTTTAGTTTATGTGATAACTCGGTGCTGTCTAGATATTTTCTATCTGGAACTGCGAAGTTGATAACCGATTCATCTGGCTTTGTATGACCTTTGGCTTCCTGACCTTGGTTTTTCCATCCTGCCATAAAACGGAGAAATTTTCCTTTAAAAAGTTCATGTCCAACTTTCCAGAACTGTTTAACATCTTGTGAATATCTCATTGCATGTGTGTTACTTTTTGAGAACCATTCAACGACGTCTGAGAAAAGCAGGAAAGCAATGTTATTCATAGGAAGCTTGTTCTCGTTTATCAATGTATGGAACTTCACATACATATCTTGTTTATTGCAACTTTTCAAATTTTCAAGTACTGTAGGAACTAACTGTAAAATTTCTTTTAATAACACTTGATCATTTGTGTTTGTCTCATTTAGATTTATGACAGCCGAATCTTCAGTCTGTGTATGCCTTGTTGACATTTCCGAACTCGTAACCATACTTTCATGATCATTGGCGGAATCGTTACTGCTATTTACGAGAATATGGCTGTTATCTTTAATTGAAACAGAACTAAGTTTTTGTGTTAATGATATGCTTTCAGTGTCATTCTGTTCAGATTCTGTTCCACATTTCTTCTTTACAGGTGACAACAGTTCCGAAGAAATGTTACATATATTAAGTGTGTATGATTCACATTGGGGAATTATGAATTTATTGTCCTTCTTAATTTCAGCAGGTATTATCTTGAAGTTTTTAGTTCGGACATTTGTAGTAGATGATGAAACACGTGTTGCCACTTTCAACTTTAATTCTTCTGAATCATGACGAATTATGCAATGATCTACCATTTCTGCAAAATTTCTTGACCGTACATTTGTACAATAAAAACACCGAAACTCTGTCATTGGATTATCCTGAAAAAGAAATATATCTTTCGTATACTTGAATGCATTACAGCATTTAGAATCATATTCAAAACAGTGTGGTCCTGGCCATTGATTCACGACCTAAATTATCCCATTGACTGGGACAGATTTGGTGAACGTTTGTCGGTAACAATCACTGCTCACTATGTACTTGTTAAAGACACTGAATCTGTGGGGTCACATAAGGTTCTCAACACCTAAATAAAGTAATTCGAAAAACTAATCCGGAATAATTATTACGATGTGTTGATTTATATCAATAATAAATCAAAACATAAAGGTTATTCGTGAATAATTTTTCGAATTATTTTATTATTAAAGGCGTTAAGAACCTATGGTGACCACACAGTTTAAATTCTATAATAAGTAAGAAGTGAGCAAAGGTCGTTACCGTCAAAGGTTCACTTAATCTGTCCCAGTCAATGGGATAATTTAGGTCGTCAATCAATGGCCAGGACCACACTGTTTTGAATATGATTCTATATTGATTTGAATTTAACATGTTCATTTCATTACCAATTTTCAAATAACAAAGTCAGTAGATATTAATAATGTGCCTCCTTTTCACCCCATCCCAAAGTTTTTCTCAGGGTCGACTAATATCAACGTTTAACCTGAATGTTTCGGCGGACGGTGTAAATAGTCTTTTAAAATGTTATAGCTAAAAAGATAACTGCAACTATACACTATTACAAAGTCCACAAGTAAATCAAGTATTGCTTTTTAGGCGTTTGATTTTAAACAAGACTGACGGAACAAAAATACAATTATTTTGCAGTCTACAAAAATCATCATATCTATATTTATATTGTCTGATGAACGATATTACACTGCAAAGTTCCCTGGACAGTTCATAATATCATATAAATACGTAGATACCTTCAAATTGCCTTTGTTTTTTTCTTCAAAATCACGACTGGTCATACAGTAAAAATATTTGAAATCGCTACTAGAATACAGTCAGTTATGGACTGATCGTACAGTAATTTATTTTGGGATCCTCAAGGAAAACATATTTTTTATGGGAAATACGAATGTTCTACTTAAATACGAAACGAATATTGAAACAGTATATATTGAACTTTAAACTGATGCAAATATTTGCAATAAAATGTTATTTGTTTTGTACTACGAGAGCAAAATTGGCCATCGATTTCACTTTTTTCTCTGAAGTTGGTATGATGCACACGTATATTTTATATTCTACTGCATGTTTTTGTTAAAGTTACACATATTTATGATGCTTTACATACCTTGAAGATGTTCAAAGCTCTTTATAGGTATAGGTGTAAACAAATGACGAGAAAAGTCACCGTAGGCAAAACCGTCCTGTTGGCCAGTTGGTAGTCATCGCTTCGAAAATCGCGACTTCCGGATAGCGTACAGAATAGTATCTACACTGTGAAGTTGAGACATATTTGATAAACCCACTTAGGACTAAGATGTGTCCTAAGTTGGTCTTAGGACACGTCCTAATCATAAGAGAGCTTCGATAAACAGGCCCCAGGAGAACAAATATAATACAGAAGGAAAAATATTCCATGACATAATTTCCGCAGAACAAATATTATTATAATATTGATTCCTTCAGGAACAAATATTATTAGGAACAAATATACGTTTGTAAATTTAAGAACTATGAACTAATATGAGCGGAAAACGTAAAAATGTGAGCAGTGATAATACATTAAGTGAATCGGACATTAAAAAGACGACAAGGAGAAAACGAAAAAAGCCAAAAAGTAAGAGTAATGAAGTGAAAAAGATTGAAAGTAACATTGAAGGTAAATTGAACAAATCGAGTACACCCAACACACCCGTTATGTCAGATGTAACAAACAAAACACTGGTCATCCACATTCATCGCAAATGGTGCAAGATCATAGCTTGTTTTACCCGATGAACCAGCAGTTACAATATGTCGCCCCATCACAAACAATGCAACAAATTCAACCGCAATATTGTTCAACTCCAAACTCATCCTATCAGTCAACTATGCAACGAATGTCACCAACTAGTATGGCACAGAAACCTCCGTGGGTTGACGATTTATTTTTGAAAATGGAAAAATATTGACAGTAGGCTGAATAAACTTGACAACACTGAATACATTGTGAATAATATGAATAGTAAAGTGACTAAAGTTAAATATGAAACACAGATTTTAAGTCAGAGATTGGGGAGGTTGAACATGCTACTCAACATTTCAGTGATTGCTTCGATGATCAGAGAACAAAAAAATATTAGAACTTGACACTAAAATCAAAGAAGTAAATGATAAAATCAATTCACAATCAGAAAATGTAAAAAGTTTCAATAAACAAATATCTGAACAAAAGAACGAAATTGACCTGACTCGAAAAAAGGTGAAGGACGAAAGCGTTAAAATGAAAGAAGAACTTATGATTGACATACAGATGAAAGAAATGAAAAACAATCTTGTTTTTTTATAATATACCTGAGATGGAAGGTGAAGACTGTGTTAATAACTTACATGTTTTTTTTCAAAGAAAATTTGAATATAGTAGAAAATGAGAGGAAAATAAACATAAAAAATGCTTCCAGAATTGGAAAAGAGGGGGACAGAATCCGCCCGTTATTGGTGAAGTTTTCAAACTATTTTCAGAAACAAGAAATCCGTAAAAGCGCTGTTAATCTTAAAGACACGAATTTTGGTATATCCGAACAATTGCTAGTTGAAATTTTGAAAAGAAGAAAAAATCTACTGCCGAAACTTAGAGCACTTAAAGAAAACAATATAAAGGCATATTTTGTGAGAGACAAACTGTTCGTAGCAGGTAAAGAATCTGTTGGTCCATAGGATACACGCAGAGAGCATTCTCGAAATATCAAGTGTTTAAGTTGGAACATTCGTGGTATTATTTCTTGTATCGATGACAATGACTTTTTAAATTTTGTTAATGATTATGATTTATTATTTCTTTGTGAATCATGGTCAAAGGGCAGTAATAAGCCACACTTAAATAATTTTGAAAATTTATCGTCATTTGGTAGATGTAATAATATAGGGGTCAGAAACGAGGGTGGAATATGTTTTTACTGTAAACCATATATTATGAAAGGTATTGAAATAGTCAAGGAAATTGAAAATGGTATTTTATTGATAAAGTTAAAAAAGGATTTTTTTTTCATAATGATACTGATATTTACATATGTTTTGTGTACATACCCCATGAGAAGTCCTCATATTATAATGTAAATGACTGTGACTTTTTTGAATTAATAGAAAATATTGTTTTTGAGTAAAGAGAAAAAGGAAGTATACTTGTTTGTGGTGATTTTAATAGTAGAGTTGGGTTACTAGATGATTGGCTAGGTTTTGATAATTTAGATAGATATGTTAGTAGTGTAGTGCATGATGAAAATCCCATTACTCCTCCAAGATGTTCAAAGGATACAACAGTAAATAAGTTTGGTCGAAAGCTTGTCCAAATGTGTCATAACACGGGTTTAACTATATGTAATGGTAGACTACGAAACGATATGGCTGGACAATTTACATTTTGTACTTCAAACGGAAGAAGTGTGAATGATTATCTGTTAACTTGTCCATGTGATTATAAATTGGTTGAGAATTTTAAAGTTCTGGAACATAATGAATTTTCTGACCATTCGCCTTTATTTTATGAAATTCAGACTAATCGAACGTATGATGAGGAACATTCTTCAAACCATTATACATATTTAAAGTGGGATAATGAGAAAGTTAGCGATTACACGCAAGCATTACGGGAGAAACAAACTAATCTGTTGGAACTAGTAAACAACATAAATGACAATGAGAGTGCGAACAACGCCGTAAATGTGATCACCGATGTTATATTTAAATGCGCGCTTACTGTTTTTGGTAAAACATCTGTTCAAAAACATTTAAGTAAACATAAACTTAGTACAAATGATTGGTTCGATCACTCATGTAAACTGTTTAGAAGTGAATTTCACCAAGCACGGAACCGTTTTCAGCGCTACCCAAGCAATCCCAATAGACAATTATACGTGTCAACAAGAAACGAATACAACAAAGTTAAACGAAAAGCGAAAACACGATATAAACGTGTACGTGGACAGGACCTAACTCGATTGGCTAAAGTGAATCCTAGAGAATTCTGGTCAAAAGTTAGACCTAAGGGTCGATCTAGATGCGCGGCCGATGCAAAAGACATTTTTTAACATTTTAAAAACTTTCTTGGTGCGGAACCTGGTGATTTATCAGAAGAAGTTAAAACGTTAATAGACAACATTCGTTCGGAGAATCTTCACTTAGACGATTTAGATAACGAATTTACTGAATCTGAAATTGAATCTGCTATTAAAAAACTAAAGCGTGGTAAAAGTACAGGAACAGATGAAATCAGTGGAGAAATGTTTTTATCAGATTCTCAACTATTTTCAACATTTTTAACAGTTTTGTTTAATAAACTTTTTGAATTTAGTATATACCCCGATAATTGGATAGAAGGAATTGCTATACCTGTACCAAAGAAAGGGGATCTTTCAAACCCTAATAACTATAGGCCAATCATATTGATTAGTGTATTTTCAAAGATCTTTACTTCAATTTTGAATAATCGTTTACTTTGTTGGGCCGAAGATAATGAGATTCTTTTAGCAAACCAGTTTGGATTTCGTCGCCAAAAATCAACTGTCGACGCTGTTTTTATTCATCATGGAATAATATCAACAACCTTGTCGCAAAAGGAAAAACTGTATTCAGCATTCGTGGACTTTTGTAAAGCTTTTGACAATGTCGACCGTCGCATACTTTGGTATAAGCTTTTCAATAGTGGAATTAGTAGCAAGTTTGTTTCCATGGTGCAGTCAGTATATGCAATTGTGAACATTCGCGTTAAATGCGATGGATTACTTTCAGATGTTTTTTGTAATAATATTGGTGTAAAACAAGGCGAACCCTTGTCTCCTCTACTTTTCATATTTTTTATAAATGACATTGCTGATGATCTACGTATGAATGATAATAGAACTAGTGATTACATAAGCCTTAATGGATATTTGATATATTTGTTGTTATTCGCTGATGACACTGTGCTATTTGGAAAAACACCGCAAGCTCTCCAGTTTCTTTTAGATAAATTATTCGTCTACTGTACAAAATGGAAAATTGGGGTTAATAAGGATAAAACAGAAGTTGTAGTTTTTCGTAAAGGATGGCAAAGAGTAAACCATTCATGGCATTATGACAATACGGAACTAAAAGTAGTCGAGCACTATGTATACCTTGGAGTTCTTCTACATTACAACGGTAAATTTCAACAAACTCAAAAACACCTAGCGGGACAGGGAAGTAGAGCGCTTGCAGCATTGTTCAACTCATTAAGATCTAATTATATTTCACCAGAACAACAATGTGCTATGTTTGACAGTCTAGTTATGTCTATTTTAAACTACGCCTCTGAAGTATGGGGTTTTCATCATGCAAAAGAAATCGAAACTGTACATAAGAAATTTTGTAGATTTGTTTTAAAAGTACCCAAAAACACGCCTGTCTGTTGTATTATTGGCGATCTTGGTCATTTACCTATGTATGTTACTAGGAAACAAAAGTTGTTGAAATACTGGGTTAATATTATAAACAAGAAACCAGATATTGTATATGAAATATATCAAGTTCTAGTTGCTGACTGTAATAATGGTAAAGAAAATTGGGCCACAAATGTTCGTAATTTACTTTTTCAACTTGGATTTAATTATTTATGGTATGCACAAGAGAATGTTAATGTAAACTTTGACATTTTGAATGAACGTCTGTTAGGTCAATTTTATCAGAGCTGGCGTGAGTCTGTAGAGAGCTCTGACAAACTAATATTGTACAAAATGATAAAAACAGGTTTTAAGATGGAACAATATGTATTGAAAAATATCAATGTTAAAATGTTGTCTTTATTAAGATTTGGTGTATTAAAACTAAATATGGAAACTGGTCGTTACATAAAACAACGAAGGGAGGATAGAATTTGTAAATGTTGTACTATGCAATGTATAGAGGACGAATATCATTTTATTATGGTTTGTCTAGCATATAGACAGTATAGACTTCAATACTTCTCAAAACATTATCATACATGGCCAAATATCAACAAACTGTATTCACTACTACAAGTTCAAACAAAAACTGTTATTTACAATTTGATGTGTTTTTTGCGTGAAAGTTGGAAACCCAGAACTTTCATATTAACGCAGTTATATATGTGCATCTAATTGTCTTTTTCATTAACAAAATGTTCATATTGTTAATTATGTTCTCTGCAGTTTTGTATACCTATGTATTAATATAAATTTCATGTTGCTTACACATGATAATGTCGTATTTAAATGTGCTATAGCATAATTGTGCTTATTGCAATAAACGTATTTATCTTATCTTATCTTAAATATACGTTGACATGTAGCGAGCCGGGATCAGGAGTAATTAGGTGAATGAATGAATGAATGATTAGGTTACATGTTTATTTTTAGGCAGTGGCTATTTTGTCGGCTCTGATTAAAATATCTTAATTGATCCAAGCCGGCAAAATAGCCTATTTCTGTAGAAATGGTTATTTTGACCGGTACCAGAAATATAGTGAATTTGTTGCTGCCGCTTGAAAATAGAAAAAAAAATGTTATTTTGCTGGCATTTATAGACTTTATATGTAAGCGGAATCAAAGTTAAAAACTATATTTTTACACATACAGCACGTAACAGAGAAGTGATCGAATTGATGTTTCTTTACCGTCAAAATTAGCTACGTTATCGACAAACTTAATTAAGTAGAAAAGTAGTCATTTCTTCAAAGTCAGAACAGAAAAAAAGATTTATGGAAATACGTCTTGATAGTATTATTTCCTTTACAATTTTACCCAAAACTAAAAGAAACATACTGGTAAACAATTAAAATGGTGTTTGGTAGGAATGAAGTCCTTTATTTTTTCGGACTACAATGTGTACCGTATGTGTGAGGGATTTGAATTCAACCAATAACTTTGAAATGTTTTCTCATATTATACACAAAAGGGAGAACTGGTATTTGTACTTCTGTTAGAATATGTCTTCGTCCGTTTCACATTCCAAACTTTTTTCGAGTACAGTTTAAACGGGAACATTTTGTTGAGAATTTTTTTAATATGACAAAATAACGAGCAAAACTATTTCTTGCAATGGCACACACACAGAATATTTTTTTTAGTAAAAATCAGTAAAAAAAAATTTCTCCAAAATATACCATGGCCAGGACCTGACAGTTTTTAGCAGTGTACAAATGAAAATCGTCTGGGAAACGGCCTTTGCTGTCATTTAGAGGGATCATGCAACATTTCACCTATTACCCATAAACAACACAGGTTATCAATTACTAAAAAAAGTTCTAAAAGATAATTTCAAATCAGAGTAAACATATTAACTTCCTTATATCCAGTCGTCGCTCGATTTGTCTCTGGTTACACAAAGCTGGTTCTTAAAACGTTTGTATCAGGGAAAACATTTTTCTTTGACTTTTAAAACATGTAGGGGAAACGGATTTCCTAACCATTCACATATAATATTCCGTATTTCTGATTTTGTTAAATAACGTAAATTATACGACTTTTTTTATGACTACGTGAACTTGTGCCATTTATTTTTGCTGGTCTTTAGGAAGACAATTTACAATTGTGCAGTGAACGGAGGCACTTATACATAACCTTATAATTCTGTTTGGAAACAAAAATAAATTCCCAATATATAAATATACATTTTTCAGTATATCATGTCTTTCTTTAATTTGAGAGTTTTCCTTTAGTTACAAATGTAGCTCCATATCTGATGGTGAAATAAAAATGAATGTCTCAGAAAGGGGTGAATTAGTTTCCATAAATGACAGATGAAACGGGACATGCTTAGTAACTTACAGTAAACAGACTATTGTAACATTGACGCACTCGTCAAACTGTTTAAAAGATTTGTGTTTATGACCAAAAATTTATATACAACTTCATTTATAAATTAATCTGAATTTGATAGCGCGTCGTCACAATAATGAAAGTTATAAAAAAATATCTATAACCAGCAGATCCATTCTTCTATAAAGAAAGTATCCTTGTACAAAAGGGTATGTATTATAAAATGATCCTAACTATAGAATAGATAGTTTACCACAGAAATCTTAAACGGACGTTTCGACAATTTTAAACAGAAGATTTGAAAATAAATTTAACTTTAAATAAACACTGAAATAATTTTAATACCTCGAAGGTGTAAAGAATAACCTTTAAAAGTGTCTTCATTGCACTAACCGACGAGGTCAGGTTTACAGTAGAAACAGTGGATGTGACTCCAAATAAATTCATTATCATTGTAGTCATGAATATTTATCGCTTATATTAAACTGATCAAGATTTTATCGAGGTCGCACCAACTGTTTCTACAGCTAAGATCAGTTACATGTAACATGATCTCGTCGATTCGCACGACGACGCCATTGTTTATGACAGAACACACATTCTAGATTATGTATTTTTGTTTCCGTCAGTTCGAAAGTATTTGATCATTTCAACTCCTTTGTATTTCATAACATGTGTCATGAACAAAGACATATGTTCGATTGAAGAATGATTTCCTCGTAACAAATGATAGAAATTTCGGAGATCCCATATCATTTACCGTTAAAATGAAAATGCCAATGACAGAGATTGAAAACTTACACGTTGGACATGAAATATTTTGTCGATGAAGGAAATTAAATTATACGTCCACTTATGAAATAAGTTAGTCGATAACGTAACTTATTCTGACGGTAAAGAAACGCGAATTCGATCACTACTCTGTTAAGGGCTGTATGCAATTTAAAATTGAAATAGCTTATTATAATTTCACAGGCAAGTTTAATTTATTATAATAAACATTTTTAAATTTTTAAGCTATGCAATTGGCTTTGTTCATGTTGTTATGTTGTATAGATCTTATGTTTTATCAAATTTATAATGGAATGAGATTTTTTACTCTTGTTTATTTTTTTTATAACATACAGTTTAAAACATCTGAGGTTTTATACTTATGCATGCATGTAGCATTATACTGACTGATTATGGAGATAATTTGAAAAAACATGTTTAAATGTGATTGCAACAAATGGATGTCCAATATTTTTATTTTGGGTTTTTTTCTTGTTATAAATTCTTAATAGTATACATTTTGTATTTTACACTTTGACTGATAAATGTTTATGTGTTTCAAATGTTGTTAGCTTCTTTCTAATTTAATTACTGGTATATATAAGTAATTATTTGATTCTTCAAGTAATATTGACAGTGCACGTTTTCATAGTACTTTTTCAAAAAAAGTAAATATTAAATTGCACTCTTTACAAAGATCCAACAAAAACTGGTGCTGGTCAAATAGCCAATTCAATAGCGATATGAAATAGGCTATTTTGTCGGCTTGAATTATGATATTTTAATCAGAGCCCACAAAATAGCCACTGACTTATTTTTATTATCTCAATTATTTTCGCGTTTTTCGTTATCATAAAACTACAAAAAACTTGTATTTGCTATTTACTATCAATTCCAAGTTTACTATCCATCGCGGTCATGATCGAGACTCTCAATGACCGTTGTGGATAGTAAACTAGTACCGATGTTTTTTGTTGTAGCATAGTTTTCAAAAGATTCTACTAGAAATGTCATTTCGGTACAAAGCATTATTTAAAATTTTGAGAATTTCTCCGTGGAAAATGCTCAAATTTTAATGAGGCTGTAAACGATCTTAACACAATTCTTCAGGAGACAGCTTTTGCATCCGACCCAAATTTATTTAAGCAATAAAATATTGGCTCCAACACTAGAATCAAATTGACATCTTGCCATAAACATATACAAAGCAAAGTAAAACTGGAAAAAAAATCCTGGATAAAAAATATGAAAAAATTTAAGTTCAAAACTTGGATTTCATATTATTAATCCAAATCCTTTTGATAACAAAATTTATTAAAACACATGCATTCAAGAGAGATGATTTCAAAGGCTGACTGACATAAAACTAAAAAGAAAAATTAAACTTCTATTATATACTACATATAAATTACTGAAATATAAGACACTCATATGTGGATCCAAATTGATTATGCAAATCCAAATGTGATAGATCTGATCATCAACATTATTATGCATATGTTAAGGATAAGTGCTCATACTTATATCTGTTAAAAGAGGGCGATACTTAAATTAACTGGAGTAGGTTGTGTCTTTCCTGCAACAATGATGACATTGAAGATGAACTACATTTTCTTTTAAAATGTTCATTCTATAAATATTTGAGAGATAACCTCATTAAAATTAAATAATGTTCTTTTGAACAACTAATTACTTTCTTTCTCAAATATCTTGCTGATATCAATTCTAAATAGTTATTCCCTACCAGTATTAAAAATTGTTGTGAAATATTTGAATGTATGCTTGTGGGTGAGAAACTCATTGCCTAAAAAGGTTGTTTTTTTAAATTTTTTTATCTATAATGATATGTTTTTCTCATACTTGTGCACTGTCATTCCTACATTGTACATGTGTTATTGCAGTTTGTTTGATTTGTTGCCATAACCATTTATTGTTAATGTGTTAGTGATAATAAAGTTAACTTATCTTATCATTAAACGCTTATTTTTAGATCTTTTTAACAAATAAATATGACGTCTTTGAAGGCTAATCATTTTTTGATTTGACACCTCTCTGCTATGAGGGATCCAAAAACAGAAAATATATTTTTTTTTATAAGGTGAAAGGCCAAATTAATTCAAAGACGTCATAAATATTTGGACTAACCTAAAACTATATAACACATGTGTAACAGTTATAGAAGTCTCAGGACTAACTCGACACTAATTAAAAGTCATATATATATATACAACATAACATGCAATGCATATTTTTCTTAACTGACCAGGAGCTTTAACTTTAATTAAAGCCAACAGAACCTTTTAAAGATTTTAATTCCTCATTTCGTCACAGTTTATACGATTTCATTTTTTATTTCATTTTTATTTCGTATAACAATAAATTTACAAGTAACCATAGACGAAGGCGCGGGTGTTTCTCGGCCGCTGCATTAAGACCCATTGGTGGCCTTCGGGTGTTGTCTACTCTATGGTCGGGTGTTGTCTCTTTGACACATCCCCCATTTCCATTCTCAATTTTACTTAAAGTTTAAAATTGACATAAAAAGGAATAATATATAGTAAAATGTAAGTAAAGAAGCAAGAATATTTAATGACACCATATCAATACTACAAAATTATTTGATTAATATGCATACTTAGGAAAGGGGGAGGGAGGTAATTGCAAGAAGGAGGCGGTGAAATTTCTTCTCGTTTTTAGATTTTTCAGCACGGAATCTTCATACATTAGTAAACGAGGATCTGATAAGACCAAGAATTAGCATATATTTTCCTGCTAACTTATATGTCTGATTGCCGAAAAGAATGACGACAATTAAAACCAGGATTCAGAGGAGGAGAGGAATGAGTCAGGGTTGCCATAGTTGTCATTGGTTGTCTCCGTCATAGTTGATTATAGATTATTATTATATAATAAATCATGACATCAGGTTTCTAATTTGAATTGTTTTACGTGTTGTCATAAGTTTGGCCTTTTGTGTATAGCTTAATCCCTCGAGGTTATCATCAGCCCAGTAGGTAGCACTTCTGTGTTGACTTGATTTATCATTGATATGTTCATAATTATAAATTAACTGTTAACAAAACTTTGAATTTTTGAAATACTGGGGCTTTTCTGCCTCGGGAGTGGATTGCGTTAGCTGAGACTCAGAGTTTGGCAAGACTTTCAGGAACTTTTGAGGCCCCTCATGTGGGGGGGGGGGGGGGGTCCTAGTAATCACATAATCACCATTTGTTTGCCAATATAATCACATAATCATTAAATATTTGCTTATCTTTAGTAATCAAATAATCATAAACTAAAAATACAGTCCTAGGTAATCAAATAATCATGAAATATTTGGCTTAATAATCAAATAATCATTAAAAAAACGGCCAAGTAATCACGTAATCAAAAACCCCATGAGGGCCCTCACTTTTGTTCCTTTTCGTACTTTATATGGTCTTTTAAACCTTTTTTTTTATTCGAGCGTCACTGATGAGTCTTTTGTAGACGAAACGCGCGTCTGGCGTAAATATAAAATTTCATTCCTGGTATTTGTTATAAGTGTATTTACATGATATGGGATTTACCCTTGCCGTATTGTAACCCATATTTGATCACATTTGCGTCAATGTGTCTGTGGTGAATATAGGCCTCATTTGTTATCATACAAAATCTCCGTATATGCAAGCATTCCCTTGATGAATAAAAATCATTAACTTTTGCGGCGCATTACAGTGTGGCGAATTGCATTTTCTAAACAATCCAATTACAAAATAGATCTCTACTTTCGTTATCCTTATATATACGAACACGCGAATTAAGATGGATCTGAAGTTTAATCAGATTGTTAACCATAACATGAGTTAACATATTGAATTAGGACCAATTGGTGGCTTTCGGCTGTTGTTTGGTCTTTGGTCGGGTTAGTAAGTCAGGAGCCTGAAATTCAGTGGTTGTCGTTTGTTTATGTGTTACATATTTGTTTGTCATTCATTTTTTTTTACATAAATAAGGCCGTTAGTTTTCTCGTTTGAATTGTTTTACATTGTCTTATCGGGGCCTTTTATAGCTGACTATGCGGTATGGGCTTTGCTCATTGTTGAAGGCCGTACGATGACCTGTAGTCGTTAATGTCTTGTGTCATTTTGGTCATTTGTGGATAGTTGTCTCATTGGCAATCATACCACATCTTCTTTTTTATATTAGTGTCTCTTTGACACATTCCCCATTTCCATTCTCAATTTTACACACTGAAATGTCTCGCCAGAGAGACGGATTGATGTAAGGGAAATATTTCCAAATAATTTTGTATTATTATGTATATTTCATGAACATGATTTTTTTAAAATAAAATATGTTTAAAGTAATTGTATCGCCCATCATTAACTCCCCGTTAAAAGTCTGTAATATAAAGGTTTTACTACAAGTGTCAAATAAACTTACCATTAACAATGTTGTATGAAAACAAGGTCACGGACAAATGTATCATGTCAGACAGGCATTAAAATGTACAACATGCAACATTACACCGATATTGCTCATAGTACATGCGAACTTGTGACAGATCAAAACACAAAATCTGCAAACCTTATAATCAACGAACCATGAAAGGTCAAGGTCTTTACCCTAATATTAACACAGACATCTACACCAATTATATATAGTTGACCTATTCAGACTATTGCTAAAAAAGTATCTGATAAACAGACAAAATGAAGAAAATTTATATGTTAATATAGTTGTACTGAAATCCTACTAATAATATATTAATTAGTTGCGAATCAACTATGTATGTTGAGTATAAGTTTCACCTAGTTACCGGATTTTTGCATCACGCGTGTATATCATTAGTCTTAACTACAAACTGAAGAATCAATAGAATCAATATTGTCTTTGTTTCATTATTTGCGTTGTATCTACTACGCTGTTTATATTTTATTTTTTTATAATTGCTGAGACTTTTTCAATCATTACAAAATTTCAAACGCCAATTTGTGGATCATGTGATGACGTTTTACGTGTAAATATTGAGGTAAAAGAGGTCACTTGCCATTTCAAGTTTTCCATTTGTTCATGCTTTCATATAAATAAGGTTTTTGGGCCAAGATTTTGGCCCAGGCAAATTTAAACTAGAGGTCATACGGAGGAGTATTCATCGATCAAAATATATGTTCGCATAGCATGCATGGAAACTAACATCTTCGAGATCTATACTAAAAATGAAAATTTTCTTGTCTAAAATCTTGACGATCATCATACGTGGATTAGTGGGTTGATTTATATAGGGAATCACTGAAGCACGACTGGAGTGCCCATCCCTCTTTCAGGACAGTTAGCGGGCCCCCTTATGAAAAGTTCTGGATCCGCCAATGATCATTTTTGGCTGATCTGAGTTCCCATATGTATGAGTAAAGAAATAAATAATATGTAAAAATGTGTCATAAGGGTGAAACTACATGGATTGAAAATTATATTCCTATAATGATTTTTGCATCCCGGATACTGAAAACCTTTTGTCTGTCCTTTTTTTTTGCTTTCTGTGCGGTATGGGTCTTGCTTTTGAAGAAGGTAGCACAGTGACGTGCAATTGATTACTTTTTTTCTTTGGTGTGAATGCATAGTTTCCAATTTATAGCCTGGTACCTTTGATAACTGTTTACACCACTGGGTATATGCCACTGCTGGTGGACATTTCGTCCCCGAGGGTATCACCAGCCCAGTAGTCAGCACTACGGTGTTGACATGAATATCAATTACTAGTATATGGTCATTTTATAAAATTTCTGTTACAAAACTTTAAATTTTTCGAAAAAAATAAGTATTTTCTTATTCCAGGAATAGATTTCCTAAACCCTATTTGGCACAACTTTTTGGATTTTTGGTCCTCAATGCTCTTCAACTTTGTACTTGTTTGGCTATACAACTATTTTGATCTGAGCGTCACTGATGAGTCTTATGTAGACGAAACGCCAGATGACGTATTTTAAAATTATAATCCTGGTACCTTTGATAACTGTTATCATATATTCATATCTTTACATGTGAGAACCACAACTCATGTGGATGTTTATATATGATGTCCATCTATTCTAATGTTCCACGTGGAAAATAAAAATAGGGGGCATCATATACACATTTTATAAGCAGCCACTGAACTGATAACGATTATAATTCGTGATTTAGAATTTGAATTATATTTTAATACGGTCTTAAATGGGCTAAGACAGATTCCCAGTACCCTTATCTTTATAAGCAAATTTCGTTCACTACAAGAGTTAAAACATCAACTGAATTCACAATAAAATGCAAACGTGTATATATGTATAAAAAAAACCAAAAAAAAAAACCCAGCTTCTACAGAAAAGGATTAGTGTCCAACAGATTAACTTGGTGTCGCCAAATTTATCAGTTTTCCAAATCTTTCTGGTTATATACATAAGGTAAACAATTACATATAGCTATATGACTTGTTCTTTTTTAAGTTTAAAGATATATTCAAATAGCAGTAGACGCCCTCGGATAACCATCCCTTCCAACTTTATACCCTAAGGATAACTGTGACCATATTTGGATTCAGTTGGCCCTATCTGTTAGTGCTAAATAAATAAAAGAAGTAAAAGAAAATTTCCAACCTAAGCTTGGCTATATGACCTTATTTTCATTTAGTAGGCCCAAGACCGAACCTTCAGAAAACCATAATAATGTCGCACAAATCTTTTCTGAAAGGGGTACGGAATTCATAATCTGGTCCTTATAGCTCTTTTGAATCAAAGAATTACTTCATACGTTGTTAAAAGACGGAGCCTGGAATACCAATACATGAAGGTGTTAGTGTCAACAAACTTTTCTCGTTAAAAAACACGTGCCTGTGTATCTCTTGTAACGTTACGGCATCGGAATCGAAGTCAGTCACACTGACTACAGTACCGAGAACAATATAATGATTAAATATTTGTACAGAGCTCCTTGGGTTATTAATAAGTTACAAATCGCTGAAAGTCCTGCCGAAGGTGTTACTCCCGTGGTCGAACCAAGGAGGTATTAAAACCGGTGAGACGTTACGTACAATAGGGGTCATTATTCCAGGTAGTAATGACCCTACATGCAAAATTCAAAAGACCCAATAATGGTTGTAGCTCTCCTTAAGTAACACTTCGTTTTCATTTGTATTTATTGAGTAATAGTGAAATGTTTTGATTTTTATCCTCAGGTAAACAAGCAACCATCTGTACGGAATAAAATGCAATCCCATTTATTACAAGACAGGTTGTTGGGAGTTCGCCCCCCCCCCCCCCCCCCCCCATTTTAATGGGAGTCTCCGCTTTCTCAGCACGACTCATTAAAGTGTGCAATGCTGTAAAGCAATTATTAATACCACTCTTGCACCGTGAACCATACAACTGTACTAATTATATATCCGTCTCATTATTTTGGTATTGCAGTGCTGAAAATTCTGGAGAAATACCTCAAATACCTCAATACCTCAATTAACTGAATTTCCTTTAAGGAAGGACAAATCATGAATTAAACTAAATAAATTCGGCTCTTTCTTTGGAACTAACCCTAAAGGCGAACAAACAAAATAAGGGGAAGGTGCATTTATGAAGGGACCTATAAAACGGCCCAACTTCAATTTTTTTGCAATTTTCGATTATACTACAACTGAATTTTTCTCTGGTGCTGTTAAGATTTGTACACTTACAACTTACAACTCCCGTTAGCGCCATGTGTCGCATAGGGCGCGAATGGAAGCCTTCCATCTGAGTCTGTCTGCTGCTGCTTGTTGTGCTTCTCCCCATGTTCTCCATCCAAACTCTGTTCTTTCCTTATCTACCATTCGTCTCCAAGTTTCTTTTGGTCTTCCTACATTTCTCTTCCCTGGTGGTGTCCATGTCAAGGCGATTCTACAATCATTCCATGGGTCCATCCTCAGGATGTGACCTATCCAACTCCATCTCCTGATCTTAATGGTGTTGGTTATGCTGCACATATTGACTTTTTGTAGCAGTTCTGCGTTGGATATCGTAGTTGGCCAAAATATCTTAAAGATTCTACGCAAGTTCCTGGTGTTGAAGGTGTTAAGTCTATCTCCATCTCTCTTGCTTATCTTCCAACATTCTGCCCCATATAGCAACACTGATATAACATTGCTTTTATAAATTTTCATTTTGGTGTTTCTACTGTATTGGTTTGATGTCCATATTTAGATAGCTAAAACAACTGGCTTAGAAATAAACAAGAAAAAGAGTAAAATAATGTGTGTAAAGGCAAACAACATCCAGCCTATTACATTGAACAACGAAGAAATAGAGATAGTAGACAGCTTCACATACCTTGGATCGGTCATAGATACCAACGACAATGCAACAGCCGACATAAGGAATAGAATTAAAAAAGCAAGAGCAGCATACTATAAGCTAAGATTTGTACACACGAGGGAACAATGTTTATTGCTGCAATGGACACACTCGTGTTTAAGTTTACAGTTTTTTTTATGTACATTCCCCTGATTTACAGAAGGCCAAATAATAGCCTATGGGGAACTGAAATTGTTGTTGAACCCTTCTTGGAAATGTATTTTTAGAAGCACGACTGTGATAAACCGGAAATCTGGACAGCCAATGGAAAAAAGATGCTAGGGTTAGCTGAATAGGGAAAGAAATATAAAAAGCCTTGCAACAGACCACATACGGACATTCGAAGTTCAGAACATGCATGTATAGAGTGTGGCGGAGTCAATCTCAAAGACAATGAGATGTGTCAATGCAAATGCAACTTCACACTATTGACCTTCCACGAATGGCTCCCCATAAACTGACTAAATCATAATTTAATACATGTTGACGCCTCCACCACCGGAAACATCATGGTTTAGTCTCGCTTTTTAGACTTCGTCGAGGCGAGACAATTAGATAGTTCTTTAAAACAAAAAATTGAATTTTCTACATTGTTCCAGAACCCCATCCTCTCTCCTTTGTTCGTTACATTTTAAGTTGAAACTGGGTATGAAATCACTGTTCTTGCAATAAATAATGGTTATAGTACGGTCATGGAAGTACTATGCTGACAATATAATTGAGCTGCGTTGGATAGAAATCGACCTTATGCAAGTGTACGTAGATATGTAAATGCATAAGATTGGTTGATTTTGGAACATTCATATACGAAATATAATAAAATAAAGGATGAAGTTTTGTCTGTTTTTAAGCATTCGATAAATAACTCAACTATAGCACAAAGCCCTAGACTTTCTGTTGAACTTCTTTTCAAAACCAAATAGGTTAACCATGTATTGTGTAGATTTGCATAATGTCGATTTCTATCCGATGCGGCTCATATAATACTTTAATGGTACCAGAGTTTTGTATATGTAGTAATTTTTTTAAATCTTTTACTATATACATATATATGTAGTTATTGAATCATATGTTTATTGCTACAAATTTAAAAAGCATTATGAAAACCTTCTTTACATCAATATCCTCTTAATATGTACATCAATTCTGTGGAAATAATGATTTTTAAGAAAGTTTCAAGGTTTCGGAAAAAACGGCATTTTTGCGGTACATTCATCGAATTTAAAAACAAGAGTGCACACGCTGAATGTCTTGCCTTCTTTAATAACCATTGATATAATGTTAATAGTCCTAAATATAAAGCTTTACAACAACTATCACATAAATTTAACATCGTTCAAAAAAAATAGGTCAAGGTCAGATAAACCAAACGAGAAGTAAAATGTACACCTTAACTCTATTGCTTATAGTTTCTAAGAAACAGACTTAACAAAGAAAACTAAACATTGACAATTGAACCACGAACATGAGGTCAAGGTTAGATTAACCATGCAAGGCAGACATGTACACCTTACAATCATTCTATGCATTAATTATAGTAGAAATAACCACGAAAACCTAAAATTGACCAATGAATCACCAAAAAATGAGGTCAAGGTCAGATGCTACCTGCCAGATAGACATATACAGCTTACAATCCTTCCTTACAACACATATTGTTGACCTATTGACTTTTTCCATTCAAATCGGTACAAATGATCTTCATACGTAATCAAGCTTATACTAATAGTTATCAAAGGTACCAGGATTATAATTTAGTACGCCAGACGCGCGTTTCGTCTACATAAGACTCATCAGTGACGCTCATATCAAAATATACATAAAGCCAAACAAGTACAAAGTTGTAGAGCATTGAGGATTCTAATGCCAGTTTAAAAAAAGGGTCCATATACTCGTTCTCAAGTGAAATCAAATTTATTTATAAAAGCAGTAGAAAAATGCATCTTTGCCCGACATGTCACAGTTTGATGTTGCAAAAAAAAAACTAACAACGATTTACGTTATCATGACATTACATCCCCTGTAACTGTACAGTATGCTCTTAAAATTAAAAGCCAGAATCGGAAAAGAAATGGTTCAAGAGTGCACATGCTGAAATGTCTCGCCTTCTTTACTAATCATTGATAGTATGTTGATAGTCCTAAAAAATAGTATAAAGAACTCGTCAGCTTATGTTTCTTTAACAAAAAGGGCACTAGACATTTTATATATCCAGCTTTGGGCAGGAATTCAGCTTAATTTGTGAAAAATCATACAGAGTCAAGTAAAAAAATATACCGAAGAGGATATCACTGCCATGCTGGACTTTTTAATTGACAACATATTTGTTGAATTTAGAGGTTTGGTCTTCCAACAGACTATTGGAATCCCAATGAGTACCAATTGCGCTCATATACTTGCAGATTTTATTTTGTATTCAGAAGCAGAATTTATCCAAGGGCTTGTACAGCATTCATAAAAAAAAAAAAATTTTCAAACCTTGTCGATAAATAAACTCATAATTAGATACCAGGAACGCACCTGGAACACAAATAGGTGTTACCCAAAGGGTGTGTGCGTCATTCTATCTCGTTAAATAACACCTGCCCGAAGCATTTCTTGTTAGTTTTTAACACGACATTGGAATCGCAGTTAGCCACACTTCTAAACAAGTCTATTAACGATTATGTAATAATTAACAAAATTCTTTTAATAAGTGACAATAAATTGGTAAAGTTCCTGCAAATATTGAACTGTCTCGGTCAGACCAATATTACCTCCTTGGTCATTATCCTACGTACGCTATTGCGTCAATGCCTCAAAATAGCACCCCCTTGACATTAATATAAGCGACTCTTTATTAGGTCTTTCCACCTTTCCGTGGAAAGACCTATTGAATTTGTTCTGATTATTAGGTCTTTCCGCCTTTCCGTGGAAAGACCTATTGCTTTTGTTCTGATTATTATTATCCTTTTTTTTTTCTTTCGCCTAATTTTTTTTCTTGCGTAGGATTGTTGTTTCATAAGATGTCGCTTACATATTTGTAACATGATATCACATAGTTTATTCGCTTTAAAAATTTACAACCGCGTGACAAAATACTTTACGTTGTCAGAGTTATCTCCCCAAACACTGTTTTCCTTGTGGCCACTACTCCTTTGCAACCGTAAAAGATTACAACAAATTTATTTTACCAAATTGCTCGTTACATATTCAGGATAAGACAATTCATTTGAACCGAAGCTATTTGGAGACTCCATATGAGAGTTATTTCCCCTTTTTCATTTGATTCAAGTGATATGCATTTCTAACTGGTAAACCATAAGTGATAGAGACCTAGGGTCTTCAGATTTAAGGTCCTTGGTCCAAAAAAAATGAAAATAGGGTCAAGGTCATATTCTATATTTTGGTTTATTTTTACTAGTTTTCAAAACCTTATAACATATCAACATCTTATTTTCACTAAATTGTTAGTTGCGACATGCTGTTACTTATAAATTTTGGTTGAAAGGGTGCGTAAACAATAAATAGGAGTTTTCTCCCATCTTATATTTAGAATTATGAGTAAAGTGATATAACTCATTAACCATACATAATAAAGACCTAGGGTCTTTTGATTTGAGATCCTTGGTTTGTGACCTTGAAATTAAGGTCAATGTCATATGTAATTTGCACGTTCTAGATTTTGACCTTTGCTTTAAATAAATATTTATACATTATAAAGCCATAGGAACTGACATTTTAAATTGATTTTTAATATTTTGATAATAAAATAGATCTTTACTTTGGGAAAGACCTTCAATTGTTCTTTGAACAATTGGTTTTTAATTTATATATTTATTGGTCCCAGATGTAAACAGAATATATATGTGTTGAAATTATCCAAAAACATCAACGTTTTTGAAACGAACTCGATTTTGAACAATACTGTATAGATATATTATAAGTTTTAGATAAAGTATTGACATCACATTAAAAGCTGATGACATTTGCCCAGTGTTGTTGTCACGTATGGTGTAATTATTCATAATAAGTAGTTTATTGCTGTCGGTCATTACAAATAAATTTCCAATCGGAAGATTGCTTTATCATAATTATTTGATTCGATTGATTGAGTGTTGCTTGCTTAAAATCCAGTGTAAAATATCTATATTATATTTCATGCATGTTTAGGTGGAAAACAAATTAACAATACATACAATGGGTAAATTCTGTTATGGGGTCTACCGGGAAAAACGGGAAATTGGGACTGCTACTGAACACATATGGTAATTTTTAAAAATTTTAGTGCTTCATATATATGTTTTGGTATTTTGCAAGATACATGTATTATCTATTTGCTTAGAGTTAATTTTTGGTGCTGCTTCTTATTATTTATTGCATGCTGCATGCCTTGTTTTATTTGTTATTGCATATGTTTTTATATTCGGTGAAAAGCTCATTAGAGCTTATGTTTGTATTTGTTTGTCAATATGCCGAATCCAAATAAAGTTTTACTTACTTACTTAACTGGATATATATTTGGACAGACATTTCAAAAGATAAACATAAGCGGTTTCTTGTAAAACATTTAGAAAATCTTCTTTAGATCATTATGCTCTTATCGTTGACTTTTTCATTAAAATTGGTACAAATAATATTCATAAGTATTCAAACTTGATAACTTAAAATAAAAAAGGGGTCGTTGTACTCGTTTTCAAATTAAATCAGTTTTAATCATAAAAAAACCCAGTCGAAATATTCATCTTTTATCGATATGTCACAGTTTGACGTCGCGAAACAATACGTTTTACGTTAGCTATTGTTCATTTCCTCCCCGGTAACTGTATCGCATGCCCTTAAAATATAATAGCAAAATCGAAAACAAAATAGATCAACAAAGGACAACAACCACACTTAGGAGTCGTCCGACAATTTTGTAAGTGAAGTTGTAAATTGACATTTTGAACCTTTCTGCACCTGCCAGGTTACATGTTTAGCCTTAATGGACTATCAATACTATGGTCAACTAAATACGAAAAGATGAACTTGCAAAAGGTACTCAACTGAACCGAGGCTTGGACATACTAGTTCATTTATCAGGCCCAGTACGAATCCTTAGACAACAATGCTATTGTCGCACATATTTTTAAAGGGCTGTAACATACATAAGCTGGTCCTATTATTGCTGCATTAATCCATTTGTTTTGAAACCTTCTTGATAAATAAACTCATCATAGACACCAGGAATGCACCTGGAACACAAATATAGGTGTTTTCCAACGAGTGTGAGCGTCAATCTATCTCGTTAAAAACACGTGCATGAGGAATCTCTTGTTTGTGTCAAAACGAAATTGGAATCGCAATTAGTCATACTTGTAAACGATCAACGCTAAATTAATGTTATAATTAAAAACAAAATCTTTTAACAATTAAGTGATAATAAATCGATGAAATTCTTTCCAATAATGTACTTTCTCGGACAGACCAGTATTACCTCCTTGATCATTGTATTACGTAAGTTATTGCGTCCTCAATGTCGCAAAATCTAGCACCCCGTGACATTGAAAGCGATTCTTTATTTATCTAATGGTCCCAGATGCAAGCAAAAAATACATGCTAAAGTTATCCAAAACATCAACGTTTTTGAAACCAACTGGATTCTGAACAATGTTGTAGATGTATAAGCTTTAGATAGAGTATTAACACCACATCAAAAGCTGAGGACATCCAACCAGTTTTGTTGTCGCGCAAAGTGTTTATCATTTACAAATATGTATATGCTGTCTGTCTTAACAAATAAATTGCCAATCGGAAGAGAGATTTTTTTTTTATAATTGTTTCAATTGAATTGTTGCTTGCTAAACATCAAGCGTCAAATATTTATATTATATTTCTTGCATGTTTAGGACGAAAACAAATTAATAATAAATACAATATCAATATGCTCTTAATATGTACGACAATTCTTTGCATAAGAATAGTTTTAAGCAGTTTCAAGATTTTAGGGGGAAAACGGCATTATACGCGGTATGGTTATCGAATTAAAAAAACAACATCATCGACTTTTTCATCCAGTTAACAATTAAAACCAATAAACGTTATCAAACCTAATGCCATTTAAAAACAGAAGGGTCCATGTACTCAATTTCAAGTTAAATCAGTTTAAATCATAAAAAAAAACTGTCAAAATATGCATCTTTTCCCGATATGTCAAAGTTTGACGTCGCGAAAACAAATACATTTGTCATTACCTCCCATGTAGCTATCTGTATCGTACGCCCTAAAAATGTTATAGCCGAAAACAAAATTGAAAAACAAAGGGTAAAAACTTCACTTAAGAGTCGTCCGAGAATGTTGTACGTGAAGTTGTAAATTGACATTTTGAACATTTCTGCCCCAGCCAGAATACATGTCTAGCTTTGCTGGACTACTTAAAATACTTCATACCCCAAAATGACTATAGCCAACTAAATGTGAAAACAGGAACTAGAGAAAGGTATTCAACTGAACCGAGGCTTGGGCATTCTAATTCATTTAATAGGTCAAGGTCGAATTCTTAGACAACAATCCTATTGTAAAACATCTTTTTAAAAGTTTGTAACATACATAATCTGGTTCTTTTATTTGCTGCATCACTATCCATTCTTCATACCCCAAGAATGACTATGGTCAACTTAATGCAAAAATATGATCTTGCGAAAGAATTCAACTTAACTAAGGCTAGGATATATCAAATCATTTAATAAGTCCACGTCGAATTCTTAAACAAACATCATATTGTCGCACATCTTATTTAAAGGGTTGTAACATTCATAAGCTGGTCCTATTACTGCTGCATCAATCTGTTTGGTTTCAAATCTTGTTGATAAATAAACTCATTACAGATACCAAAAATGCACTTGGTAAACAAATATAGGTATTACCCAACGGGTGTATGCGTGTACTTTATCCTTACATCTAGTGTCAAATATTTCTATTCTATGTCATGCATGTTTCGGACGAAAACAGATTAACAATAATACAATAGGTAGGCCCTGTTATTGGGGTCTGCACCACCAAACGAATGCCCCGATTTGTCAAATGGCAAGGGTTTTATTGTCAGTCAGGAGAAAACCAAGAGTGACCATGTTTTACTCCACCTGTCATTCTTGGATTTTGGTTATCCTCGTTTAAGTTTTAATTAATGTAGAGCTACAATTATGCATCTATAGTTCTACTAGTGGCACACGTATTATTTGTCTCTGGTTCTACGCACCTTTTTTTTTTGGGGGGGGGGGGGGGGGGGTATTTCTCAACGAGCCATTTAAACAATCATTGCCTTCTATCTCAGATACACATAAATATGAGACAAGAGACAATATAATTCCAAGGTCAAATGACATCATTTTGCTTGTTCATATAAATACAGGAATAAATTTTTCTATTGAGAATTACACTTTGCAAACACAAAAAATGTGATACGTGTCAGAACTGTATATGTTCTAATCCAATGTGATCACATTAACTAGTAATCTGATGCAGAATTTCATTAATCATTTAATACATGTCGTATATCACGTAGCAGTACTGCTTATTAACACCACAGACTGCTTGAGATATTGTCCATGTACACGTATTTACGAATCGATGCATGTCTTATGTCATGTAGCAGCACTGCTTAGCACCACTCACTGTTTGAGATATTGTCCATGTACACGTATTTACGAACCGATGCATGTCTTATGTCATGTAGCAGCACTGCTTAGCACCACTCACTGTTTGAGATATTGTCCATGTACACGTATTTACGAACCGATGCATGTCTTATGTCATGTAGCAGCACTGCTTAGCACCACTCACTGTTTGAGATATTGTCCATGTACACGTATTTACGAATCGATGCATGTCTTATGTCATGTAGCAGCACTGCTTAGCACCACTCACTGTTTGAGATATTGTCCTTGTCTGTATACTTAATTATGAACATATATTTTGATAACATTTTAGGCTATCATATTTCTCAAATTTAGAGACTGTGAATATGTTCCAGGTCATACTATCATTAATTTTGGAAAATAACTGTATGGTAGTGATCATATGAGTATTGTTCGACTCATTCTGTCGCGGTCATATTATACAAGTGTGAAAATGTAACTCAACAGTTTAAGAATTAAATTTTTATGCCTTTCAACAGTATCTGGACACACACATTTGATAACACTGTAGCACCAATCTCTAAGCCTCATGTCCAGTGCTCTAGACCATTCGACCACACGCACTATTTACAAAATACAATTTCATTAGTTTAGGCGTTGCCTTGTCACGTAAAGCGAATCTAGAGATATACATAAGACATGCATAATCGTGTGTAGATGGTATTATTTTCAAACATATTATTTATCTGTCAGCAAGTTTACTCAACATTTTGTATATACCGTATAGGATTATGATCTTCATACGGTACAACCATACGTGTAAGGTCAACTTATCTTTTTTTTTAAACGTTAACCATCGAATTGTAATCAAAAAGGGATAATAAAACGATTTTTTTAGCTATTGAATCATATGTTTATTATTGCTACATTACTAATTTTAAAAGACATGAATAAGCAAATGAATTTTACACCTTTTTTTAAATTATAGTTAATACTTTGTCAATCTTATTGAAATATAGATCTATCGTAACTTGCAATCTAATTAAAATATAGATCTATCAAACTATCGTAACTTGCAATCTAATTAAAATACAGATCTATCGTATAAACTTGCAATCTAATCAAAATATAAGTATCTCATTTCGTTATACCCAATTAAAATATAGATCTATCGGAACTTACGTCGAAGCTCGTCTTAGTATAACGAAATCAGAGATTATCACATTAATGCATTGACAAAATAGGTTTGTCCTTTAAAAATACGAAGGACACTTTTTAAACTTGCGAGAATATCTTCAAGAAATATCTACAGTTCAATCTACAACCTTTGGTTTCTTATTTGATGTATTGCTCGTATCCAGCCATGTCAGTTTTATATGGATGATGGACTGGAAGCGCTATGTTGACAAAAAAATACTTTAAATAATGTACCTAGGATTTGTATTATTTTTTTTTTACTTAAGAATTGAATGCCTCTTTTTGTAAATTCATTGGGGTGTAAAAGCGTTGACTGAAGTATATTTTGTATGAAGCGGAAGCGCTTCATTCTAAAAATGGGCGCACGTTCAACGCTTTTACAACCATATGAAATTACTTAAAGAAGCATTCAATACCTGTAATTAAATTTTTCGCTAAGATAATGAAAAATAGATTTTTTTTCATTTATTTCTTTAAAAAAACCTATGCAATTGTGTGATAGCACGTGTCATCATGAAAACTAAACTTCATTGGGATATGAAGGTGAATTTTAGTATGACACACAAGCATTGTTATCCAATCAAAATAGTAGATTCTTTTAAAACATACGTGTGATGTAATTATTAAATAATAGTACGATGTAAATTTTATCTGTTGTAGATCATATGTACGGTAGATTATGTGACCGTTTTAACCTCTTCTCTCTATCGAGTATACATTTTTTGGCCATACTACAAAAAAAAATATGGAAAGCAAAGGTCAAAAAGAGACAACTCTCCAACAAAAAACAAATGACATATACACCAACTAAAGGTCAGCGTACGACATTCAACTATGAGCAACACACACATGCCGCATAGTCAGCAGTTGCATTCACACTCTGGTCCTAATGTTGTTGCATCCATCCGTTTGTTTTCATTCATTGGTAAAAGAGTGCGCTAAGGTTATACCCAACAGGTATATGCGTCAACCTATCTCGATACAATCTAATTAAAAACCGATCTCTCATCGCTCCTGTTTCTGATATGTCGCGTGGGAGATCTAACGAAACCCGCTTTGAGGTCACATGTGAGTGACCTCGTAGGTGTGTCTTTTTCGACCAATGAAATTGAGTCCTTCACGATCTTGGAAGTTTAACGTAAGGTAAAGGGATGTAACTCATTTTATTTACGACAAAATCGTCAGTCAAAATAATTCATAAACTTTTTTGATTGGCTTATTAATAGGTCGTCAACTCATTTGCATATCATTATAAATTCATAACTTTTAGTTCACTCGCATGTGACCTCAAAGCCGGTTTCGTTAGATCTCCCACGCGACATATCAGAAAACGGGAGCTATGAGAGATCGGTTTTTAATTAGATTGATCTCGATAAAAACACTTGCCTGGTGTACCGGTATCTCTTTTACGACCACAGAATCGCACTAAGTCACACTGTTAAGCTGTCAACAATAATTTAATAATTAACATATCTTTTCTTTTACATGGTGCCGCAATCTTTTAAATGAGTGATAATATATCGCTGTTGTTCCTGCCCATAAAGTACTTTTATGACCAATTTTACCTACTGGGTGAATATTTTACGTACGCTATTGCGTCAATGTCTCGAAATCTAACACATCCGTAACATGATAAGCAGCTTTTTTTTTATTAATCTATTGGTTCCAGATGTCGCCAGGTTATAAATACCTTAAGTCATCCAAATACATCAACGTTTTTCAAACAGCCTGGATTTTGAACAATATTGAGTAAATAGATATAGGAAAATGTGGCATGAGTGTCAATGAGACAACTCTATATCCAAATAACAATTTATTAAAGTAAACTGTTAGAGGTCAATGTACACCTTCAACACGGAGCCTTGGCTCTCACAGAACAACAAGCTATAAAGGACCCCAAAATTACTAATGTAAAACCATTCAAACGGGAAAACTAACGGTCCAATCTATATAAAAAACAAGAAACGAGAAACACGTATAAATTACTACTGTACATGCATATTTGTATGAAATTTAGATAAAGTATTGGTCCAACATTAATAGCAGATGTTATTAGCCCAGTGTTGTTGTCATGCATGGTGTTAATCACTAGTTTTCATGATCTAAGTAGTTTTTACAGAAAATATGAAAAAAATGTTGAGAGCGCCTTATGATTATTGGTTTGATTGATTGATTATTGGTTGCTTAACATCCATTGGCAATTGGAGATGAGGGTAAAGTAGATAGGGAAACTTTAAAAATTTATAAGGGTTTCCGCGGAACCCTGTGTCGCGCCTGCAATTGCTGCTGACAGTGTTAAAGACTGTATTTAAATGTTTACATTAAACAAGTGTGCACACGTTGAAATTTCTCGCCTAACTAACTGTTGATCTTATGTTGATAGTCTTACATATAAAGCTTAATTAGAACTATCACATACACTTAACATGATCCAGAAAATGAGATCACGGTTAGACAAATCGAACTGAAAATACATGTAAACCTTACATTTTCCATAAAGCAAATATGCTTCAATAAATAAAGTTGACCTATTGCACATGTAAGAAACAAACTTATTATGAAAATGTGATCAAGGTCAGATGAACCCTGCCAGATAGACATGTACACCATACAATTATTACTTGCTTTAAATATAGTTGACCTATTACATCTTGTATCTAAAATGTGTTTCTGTTGTGTCGTAGTTCTCTTATATATGATGCGTTTCCCTCAGTTTTAGTTTGTAACCCGGATTTGTTTTTTTCTCTATCGATTTATGAATTTCGAACAGCGGTATACTACTGTTGCCTTTATGGGGTCATGGTCAGATCATTATGTTGCAAAATATGTTTTCAAAAGTTTGCTTTAGACATTATCTCTGCATTGTTAAAAAGTTACTTTCAAAGTTTCATAAACATCTCTGAAGGTTTGGCAAAGATATTGATGTGTAATAAACTTTAAAAGAGGGACGAAAGATACCAAAGGTTAACATGCTATAGTGCATACATTTAGAAAGCTCGACAAAAAGCCATGCAATAGGCCACCTACAGATCCTTCACAGTTCTTCATTCTGACCGAACGTATCTGCGAATGTATACATCATACACAAACATACACAAACCAAACAGACGCCCACTTTGGCAAGGGCTTACTGCAGACCAAGAGTGACTATGTTTCTGTTCCCCTGTCGACTTTGGGATTGGATAAGTTTTGTTATTTTAAGTTCTACCATAGAGCTTTACTAATAATATATCAACTACTAGAAACAAGTATTACATCTCTCTGGTTCTAGTTATTTCGAAGAAACATTTCTACATTACATGCCATCAATGATACTAATGAAACCTAATTTACAGCAGAAGAACATGTTAATGTATGTTATTCTTATTAAAATAAAATGAAGTCGTGTTTCTTGATTATATGAATTTATTGTATTTTCGATGGTAATGCCAAAGTATACATGTCGGCCTAGTATAGAAATTATAAACGTTTACCGACGAATACCCCGAAATTAGCATACAATGCATGATATTGAAATTACAGTAACATTAATAAATTTGAGAATGGAAATGGGGAATGTGTTAAAGAGACAACAATACGACCATAAAGAACACAACAGCCGAAGGTCACCAATGGGTCTTTAATGCAGCGAGAAACTCCCGCACCCGTAGGAGTCCTTCAGTTGGCCCCTAAACAATATTTATACTGCAATCAGCTATTTTACTATAAACATAAAGCTATACGTATAAACGTTAGCTTTATACGTCAATGACCTCAACTAACCTATAAGCCCCGCCTACTTACCGGAACTACTGTATTTCATCAACAACGTCACGTCACAACCATGACAACGTGTAGTAACAAAGGTCAAACTTTTATGAATTTAAGCTTGTTATGTCTTCAAATTGGTAATTTATATACCATGTTTATTAAATGTTATTAATTAAGTTCATTTTCCCTTTCTAATTCCTTAAAATGTCAATGTTTTACCTCCTGGACTCATAGGGAAATACCCCAAGAGGGAAATATTCCAAACACTTTTTTTTAACAATGTGTTTGTTACATATTTTTTTTTTTTTTTTTTTTTGATTTTTTATCGATTTCAGTATAAAAACAATATACGTATAGTGTCTTGAAATATGAAATTTATTTGTATTCGGCACGAAACCAAGAAAATGCTCGGTAGAACCGAGCATTTCCCCCGTTTCTAAGCCTCATACAAATAAATTTCATATTTCAAGACCTTATACATATATTGAAATGTAAACCTTTTTATCAATTTCATAAAAGTATGATCTTTCAATCATCATAAAAAGGGTTTATAAAAATGATTCTATTTGTGATCAAGTTATATGATTGTCCAGGTTACACGATTAATTAAATAAAGTAACCACGAATAACCAAATAAATTTTACACTTTTTTTAATTATAGTTATCAAGTTATATGATCATCAAGGTTACACGATAAATTTAATAAAGTGACCACGAATAATAAAATAAATTTTACACTTTTTTAAATTGTTGTTATCAAGTTATATGATTGTCAAGGTTACACGATTAATTAAATAAAGTGACCACGAATAACAATAAATTTTACACTTTTTTTTAATTGTTGTTATCAAGTTATTTGATTATCAAGGTTACACAATTAATTAAATAAAGTGACCACGAATAACCAAATACATTTTACATTTTTTTTAATTGTTGTTATCAAGTTATATGATCATCAAGGTTACACGATTATTTAAATAAAGTGACAACGAATAACCAAATAAATTTTACACTTTGTTTTAATCATGGTTATCAAGTTATATGGTAAAATAATACGCGTTGTGTATGATAATGACAGCATGTGCAGACATATTCATACGATCCTACCACACGCAAAAAAAAACATTATAAAATTTGAAATGTAAACCTTTTTATCAATTTCAGAAAAGTATAATCTTTCAATCATCATAAAAAGGGTTTATAAAAATGATTCTTTTTGTGATCAAGTTATATAATTATCAAGGTTACACAATTAATCAAATAAAGTGACAACGAATAACCAAATACATTTTACATTTTTTTTAATTATAGTTAACACATTTACACATAGTTATTATTGGTTTGTTTTTGTAATTGCCGAATGACAAAATGTCGAGGATATCTTCAAGAAATATGCATAATTCAATCTTCGACCACTTTTTTCTTACTTGCTGTCTATCTTTCATTCTTGTATATAAGCTTCCTATCTTAGGAACACCCCTTAATGGGTAATCAACTATATACACCCGTAATGGCCTTCAGAAAACCTCCTGTGACACATAAGTGCTACATAAACAAAGCAACACACTCCACCTCCACATTGCTGCATACAACGTGTGAGAAGGAATAGGTTATGTTATACAGCTGCCAATACTAACAGCTCTTTCATTAGATCCTTTACATAACAAGGTTATACAATCTACACAAATATCAACTGCAAAACGGAAAAATCAAATTATGTATTGACATGTCACACATGTGGTCCGAGTACACAGTTATCGTCCTTTGATTTTCGTTGTCCACGAATATAGTCCTTAGTGTGGACAGTGTGTTACTTGCCAATTTTTGTTATACCCCTTCCAAATTTATTTCTCCATGTTTTATGCCTCATATAGCAAGTTGGGGGGTGAAATGACACTGTAAAAAAAGTTGGGTCATAAATATTAATGTAAAGTAGTGATTAGGTCCAGCTGAAAAAGGTCAAAAATTAGCACTTCGGAAGCTGTCAAAAGATTTCAAGACCCCCTTAACATAAGATTGTCCATATTTTGAGTTAGAGCTGATGAAGTTTTCTATAATTTTGATATAATTTGTCCCAAAAGTAGTACAACACACTGTAAAAATATTATTGAGAAAGCGCAGGTGGTTTTTTTTAAATTTTCATTTATTGTCTAAAAGAAATGCACTACGAAATAACTGTGTACTCGGACCTAAGAGGTGAAATCAGGAAATATAGAATCTGTACTTTGGCAACTTCCCTGAATGATTTGATGGTGCCAATTTGTCAAATAGCATAAAACTAAAGGATTTAAACTTTTATTTGATAGAATTTCTGCAAAAATGACCAATTTTGGCATTATATGGTCAAAATAAGCATTTCATAGCTTTTTCAATTTTGATGCATAAGTGGCATTCTGACTTTCTATCTGACATGTTTTCGTGTGTCAATTTTTGTGTTTCTATGCTTTTATCCAGTTTTATTACTCATTTGTGAACTCTGAATCTACAGAAAAGAAGATTATCTCAGAAAATATGAGCA
Organism: Mytilus edulis; assembly: GCF_963676685.1. Lineage (NCBI taxonomy): Eukaryota > Metazoa > Mollusca > Bivalvia > Mytilida > Mytilidae > Mytilus > Mytilus edulis. Next base: position 43,524,699 of record NC_092353.1, on the reverse strand, counting down.
AAATGTGTTGTATAAATGACCCTCGTCTAACGCCCTGTTTGGATCAAGTTAAATGTGAGGAGCATGGCACATAAAAGTTGAAGTCCATAATAAATACCTCAATAAATTTGTATAAAAAGCACTTAACAATGTCTTTTGTACCTGTTTCATTTCACATAATATCTTTCTTTACCTCTGTAGGATAGCATGTGGTTCAAATATTAAGCCTGTTGAGACTAAAATTGCATGCAAGTTTTTCACTAAAAAGTGAAAAATCTTTGTATCAGACCATACTGTCTACTAAAAAAGTTGAATGTAAGAGCCTTTTTGTGCTCAGATTTATTGTATCATGTCACCTGAGTATAGAAATGATAGAAAAGACACAAATTTTTATTTCCTATAGCTTCAATATGCATTTTTAAATGTAAATATGTGCTACGGCCTAAATTGACCCTAAATTAATTTTAGTCTTACTTGGCCTAAGACCCTTTTAAACTAATATGATATGTTATTTGTAAGTTTTCTTTCCATTTAAAGTACATTAAGTACATATGTAAGGATTATTTATAATCAAAAAGCTTCACAAACTTAAAATTGCTGGAAAATATTACATCTTCATGTAAGGCCCGCTTCATTGGAAAACCTCCATTTTTAGGCACAGGCTCATATAAATTTGACTTTTGAAAAATTATGCTAAGTCTGATATAACAAATGAGTACTCTATTGCTTTAAATACATGATATATTATATATTAAGGCATTTAAAAGTATTTTTTTGCAATATTTAAATTTTATAAGCCCCAAATGTTGATAGTTGAAATTTCTCAATTTTAACGTCTAAATTTAACACGCAAAGTTGAATATAGAATTAATCATATTGTCTATAATATATATCCTATTGCTATGAAACTTTGTAAGCAGTCTTGTAATATATTAAGCTTTAGTCATACCAAGTTTTATTAAGATTGGTCAACTTTTTCTATCCTATTAGGTCCGAGTACACAGTTATCGTCCTTTGATTTTCGTTGTCCACGAATATAGTCCTTAGTGTGGACAGTGTGTTACTTGCCAATTTTTGTTATACCCCTTCCAAATTTATTTCTCCATGTTTTATGCCTCATATAGCAAGTTGGGGGGTGAAATGACACTGTAAAAAAAGTTGGGTCATAAATATTAATGTAAAGTAGTGATTAGGTCCAGCTGAAAAAGGTCAAAAATTAGCACTTCGGAAGCTGTCAAAAGATTTCAAGACCCCCTTAACATAAGATTGTCCATATTTTGAGTTAGAGCTGATGAAGTTTTCTATAATTTTGATATAATTTGTCCCAAAAGTAGTACAACACACTGTAAAAATATTATTGAGAAAGCGCAGGTGGTTTTTTTTAAATTTTCATTTATTGTCTAAAAGAAATGCACTACGAAATAACTGTGTACTCGGACCATGTGGCATTCAGTTCGTAGGAGAAATAATGAACAGAATTAATATTCAGCTAAATAACCATCGACCATTGTACAAATCCAACAAAAACTGTCCCTTCACAAGACATCTTTGCTCAAACAAAAATCATTTTGCTAATGTTTCTTATTTTCCAAATCATAGAAGATAATACTGAGTAAGACCCTATGCGGAAAAGAGAAGAGAACAACTTTTAATCCACCAGTTACACACTTTAGAGGCTGGTGGGCTTAATAAAAAAGGCGAGAAAAGAAATCCACACAAGATAGACGTTCTGAAACCCCAGCAAATCAAACATTTAGTGGTACAAGAAAAGACATAAAGGCAAATGTTCTGCGTATTTTGAAAAGATTTCGAATTTTGATAGGAAAGAGCTGGTGATCATGACAACGCAAAAAGGCCAAGCAGATACATTTATGCATGGTCTACAACTGATGTACAAACACATTGGGATAGTGTAATAGATATATTATTACATGGAGGTATATCGCCACAGGGAGATTAGGAACAATAACAGGAGACTCGTTCAGAGATTTTGGACAAGCAATAAAAGATCAGTATACTAGTAGACGAGAAATCAAAAAGCATGAATAAACGCAATACTAATAAGATATAACTAACAAAAAAAGAACCCAGAACACAAAAAATATTCATTGACAGCAAAAACAGTAACTCCGGCAAAACGAGTCATACAGTTGATAGTTTCTGGAAAAAATCGAAGTCGAACCGGCATGGCAAAAGTAAACCAAATTGTACCTGGAGACTCCAAATATGTCCAATAAAACTCAAATTTGCTTTTAGGTCATTTATGGAAGTTAAATTGCTCACTTGAAACAGTCGAACTAAAAGTTCAACAAGTCGACTAGAACATTTCTTCCTTCTAAATGTCTTTTACTAACAGAACAAAGTGGTTATAAATCTTAAAGGAAGTAAATTAGAGAAAGAAAACATTGCCTACCTATAGATAAGACAGTCAGAAAGGTTAATCGGACAAGCTGAATAATGTATTTTTCTTTCAGGTTCAGGGGTAAATGGAAAAGCTGGTTTGGTTGTTGACGGTCAAGTTTGGGGACCTCTAGATACAGGAATAGAAGAACCGTTATAAAGAAATACAAACAATTTTCCCGATAGCAGACTTCTGATACGTCCAATTGAAACAAAACTCAAAACAGCAAATAAATGTGTTGAGAATAGCAGTTATTACTTCGGTCTTTTGTTTAATTTTGTGTCGATTTACCTATAATTGTTTGAGAGGTGAAATGAAATTTATTAGGGAAAGACTTTATAGAGTGTTTTCTTTGACCATGGGTTGGAAAACTTTTAATTTTAGATAGATGACAAAATTATATAATTTCCAGAAAACAATATAGACACTAGATCAAGTACAGTAGATGCCACGTCCGATGCTCGTTGGATTTTTATGCGACTATCATTCGAGTGAGAGGTTCAGGTTTCAAAATAATCGAATTTTAATAACTGTATCCATACTTAATAACGTGTTGAGTAATTTTCTGTTGGGTTTTTTTTTTTTTTTTTTTTTGGGGGGGGGGGGGTATTATTTACTGTAAATGGTCTAAATAATTGACACTTGCTGAGTTTATTTTATAAGTTGACAAATTCCTTTAAAGTAAACTGAGTTTTTATTCCCCGATTTTGACTTTCATCAGGAATTTTATATTTAACATTGCCATAAAAGCGGGAGGTTTGGCATGCTACAAAACCAGGTTCAACCCACCATTTTTTTTCTTAAAATGTCCTGTGCTAAGTCAGGAAAATGGCCATTTTATATTATAGTTCGTTTCTGTGTGTGTTATATTTTAATGATGTGTTTCTTGTGTGTCGTAGTTCTCCTCTTATATTTGATGTTTCAGTTTTAGTTTGTACCCCTGACTTTTCCAAAAACTTATTGAATCAATTGAAATAGACACTTAAGTGTTTAAAAAGTGTCCAAAATCTTTCGTTAGATAAACTTGAAATTTGAGGCCAAAATCGGCCCTTACCGGACCTACTCCTTTAATTTTAAACATGTAGAAGGAGCGAAAAAAAAAACAGTATGTCCAACTTCAACATTGGTTGATATTTGACGAGAGGACAAAATATTTCATGTTTATTCAGGACAAGAACAAATTAAAAATATTTACTTAATAGGTAGGTTCTGCTAGATTGATGAAAGGTAAATGAGAATACTTTCAACTATTTAGTATACGGAAACAGTTAATCAAATAAACTGTTAACATAGAAATATGCATGTTATTTTAATAGTAAAATGTTTAAATTAACATGGAATACATGAACATTCAAATAGAGAAAATGATTCAAGTTCAGTAGACCATAACGAAAGTAGGAGCTTGCAAAAGATATTCATCCGAGGCTTGGACCTCTTGATGCATTTTATAGGTCCCAGACCGAACATATAGGCAATCAAAATATTGTCGCACATCCTTTTCAAAAGGCTGTGTATAAAAAAAATAATAAGATGTGGAGTGATTGCTAATGAGACAACCCTCAAAAAAAAAAATGACATATACACCAACTATAGGTCAGCGTACGGCCTTAAACTATGAGCAACACCCACATGCCATACTACAAAAACAAAATATGGAAAAGCAAAGGTCAACGCAATTTAAGAGTCGTATGACTATCTTGTAGGGTTACTTATATCTTGACATTTTAGAAATTTTTGTACCTGCCAGGCTACATGCTTAAGCTTGGCGGCCATGTAAATTGGCGAAAGGGATCGTCGGATTAGCCCGGTCAATAAGTTTGTAAACGAAAGTAGGAGCTTGCAAAAGATATTCATCCGAGGCTTGGACCTCTTATTTCATTTTATAGGTCCAAGACCGAACATATAGGCAATCAAATTATTGTCGCACATCCTTTTCAAAAGGTTGTGTATAAAAAAAATAACAAGATGTGGAGTGATTGCTAATGAGACAACCCTCCAACAAAAACCAAATGACATATACACAAACTATAGGTCAGCGTACGGCCTTAAACTATGAAGAACACCCACATGTCGCATAGTCAGCTGTAGCATTCACACTCTGGTCCTAAGGTTGTTGCATGCATTCGGTTTTTTTTTCATTCATTGGTAAAAGACTGCGCTTAGGATACAAATTGGTGTTATATCCAACAGGTATATGCATCAAACCTATCGCGTTTAAAACACTTGCCTGGTGTACCGGTATCTCTTTTACGACCACGCAATCGCACTTAGTCACACTATTAAGCAGTTAACGATAATTTAATAATTTACATATCTTTTCTTTTACAGAGTTCCGCAATCTTTTTAATGAGTGATAATATATTTTTCCAAATAAATCAACGTTTATCAAACTTACTGGATTTTGAACAATACTTAGTAAAGCGTATATGTATGCACTTTAGATAAAGTATTGACCCCACATCAATAGCAGATGTATTAGCCCTGTTTTGATGTCATGCACGGTGTTAATCACTAGTTTTCATGATCTAATATAAGTAGTTTTTACAGTAAATATAAAAAAAAATGTTGAGAGCGCTTTATGACTTTTGATTTGATTGATTGATTATTGGTTGCTTAACATCCAATGGCAATGGGAGATGAGGGTAAAATAGATAGGGAAACATTCAAAATTAATAAGGGTTTCTGCGAAACCCTGTGTTGCGCCTGAAATTGCTGCCGTCAGTGTTAAAGACTGTATTTAAATGTTTACTTTAAACAAAGTGTTCACACGTTGAAATCTCTCGCCTTACTAACCATTGATTTTATGTTGATAGTCTTATATATAAAACTTAATTAGAACTATCACATATCCTTAACATGATCCAAGAAAATGAGATAACGGTCACATAAATCGAACTGGGAATACATGTAAACCTTACAATTGTTCCATAAAGCAAATATGCTTCAAATAAATAAAGTTGACCTATTGCACAAACATAAACACACTTATTATGAAAATGTGACCAAGGTCAGATGAACCCTGCCAGATAGACATGTACACCATACAATAATTACTTGCTTCAAATATAGTTGACCATTACATCTAGTATCTAAGTTGTGTTTCTGTTGTGTTGTAGTTCTCTTATATTTGATGCGTTTCCCTCAGTTTTAGTTTGTAACACGGATTTGGTTTTTTTTCTCTATCGATTTATGAATTTCGAACAGCGGTATACTACTGTTGCCTTTATATGATTATCAAGGTTACACGATTAATTAAATAAAGTGACTACGAATAACCAAACACATTTTACATTTTTTTTTAATTGTTATAATCAAGTTATATGATAATCAAGGTTACACAATTAATCAAATAAAGTGACAACTAATAACCTAATAAATTTTACACTTTTTTTTAATTATAGTTAACACATTTACACATAGTTATTATGGGTTTGTTTTTGTGATTGCCGAATGACAAAATGTCGAGGATATCTTCAAGAAATATGCAGAATTCATTCTTAGACCAGTTTTTTTTACTTGCTGTCTATTCGCATCTTAAATATACAAATATATATACCCGTAATGGCCTTCAGAAAACCTCCTGTGACACATAAGTGCTGCATAAACGAAGCAACACACTCCACCTCCACATTGCTGCAAACAATGTGTGAGAAGGAATAGGTTACGTTATAAAGCTGCCTATACTAGCAGCTCTTTCATTAGATCCTTTACAAAACAAAGCTATACAATCTACACAAATATCAACTGCAAAACGGAAAAATCAAATTATGTATTGACATGTCACACCTGTGGCATTCAGTTCGTGGGAGAAATAATGAACAAAATTAATATTCAGCTAAATAGACATTGACCAATGTACAAAACCAACAAAAACTGTCCCCTCACAAAACATCTTTGCTCAAACAAAAATCATTTTGCTAATGTTTCTTATTTTCCAAATCATAGAAGATAATATTGAGTAAGACCCTAGGCGGAAAGGAGAAGAAAAAACATTTAAATCCACCAGTTCTATACTTTAGAGGCTGGTGGGCTTAATAAAAAAGACGAAAAGAAATCCACACAAGATAGACGTTCTGAAACCCCAGCAAATCAAACATTTAGTGGTACAAGAAAAGATATAAAGGCAAATGTTCTGCGTATTTTGAAAAGATTTCGAATTTTGATAGGAAAGAGCTGGTGATCATGACAACGCAAAAAGGCCAAGCAGATACATTTGTGCAGGGTCTACAACTGATGTACATACACATTTGGATAGTGTAATCGATATATTCTTACATGGAGGTATATCGCTACAGGGAGGTTAGGAACAATAACAGGAGACTCGTTCAGAGATTTTGGACAAGCAATAAAAGATCAGTATACTAGTAGACGAGAAATCAAAAAGCATGAATAAACGCAATACTAATAAGATATAACTAACAAAAAAAGAAACCAGAACACATAAAATATTCATTGACAGCAAAAACAGTAACTCCGACAAAACGCGTCATACAGTTGATAGTTCCTGGGAAAAGTCGAAGTCGAAACGGCATGGCAAAAGTACACCAAATTGTACCTGGAGACTTCAAATATGTCCAGTAGAACTCAAATTTGCTTTAAGGTCATTTATGGAAGTTAAATTGCTCACTTGAAACAGTCGAACTAAAAGTTCACTAAGTCGACTAGAACATATCTTTCTTCTAAATGTCTTTTCCTAACAGAACAAAGTGGTTATAAATCTTAAAGGAAGTAAATTAGAGAAAGAAAACATTGCCTACCTATAGATAAAACAGTCAGAAAGGTTACTCGGACATCAAGCTGAATAATGTATTTTTCTTTCAGGTTCAGGGGTAAATGGAAAATCTGGTTTGGTTGTTGACGGTCAAGTTTGGGGACCTCTAGATACAGGAATAGAAGAACCGTTAAAGAAGAAATACAAACAATTTTCCCGATAGCGGACTTCTAATACGTCTAATTGAAACAAAATTCGAAACTGCAAATAGATGTATTTTAAATGTGTTGAGAATAGCAGTTATGACTTCGGTCTTTTTTTTTAATTTTATGTCGATTTACCTATAATTGTTTGAGAGGTGAAATAAAATTTGTTAGGGAAAGACTTTATAAAGTGTTTTCTTTGACCATGGGGTTGGAAAACTTTATTTTAGATAGATGACAAATTTATATAATTTCCAGAAAACAGTATAGACACTAGATCAAGTACAGCAGATGCCACGTCCGATGCTCGTTAGATTTTTTTATGCGACTATCATACGAGTGAGAGGTTTAGTTAGCTATAAAAGCAGTTTTAATCCACCATTTGCAACATAAGAAAATGCTTATACCAAGTCAGGAATATGACAGTTGTTATCCATTCGTTTGATTTGTTTGAGCTTTTGATTTTGCCATTTGATAAGGGACTTTCCTTTTTGAATTTTCCTCGAAGGTTTTTTTTTTGTGATTTTGCTTTTCCCTGCTTTGTATCAATCGGGCGAGTTTAACAATTTTCAACTGATTTTTATAGTGTGTTCTTATTTTGTTCTGTTGAAAAACTGCCCTAAGTTTGATATGTTCCTGTCCCAAGTCATGACCCTGTTGTTCAGTTTTTGTCGTTGGTTCATGTCTGTCATATTTGTTTTTCGTAAATGTTTTGTTATAAATTGGGACTTTGGTGTTATTCATATCGCGGCCTATTATAGCCGACTATGGTATGTTGTTTTTTCATTGTTCAAGGCCGTAATGTTGCCTACAATTGCTTACTACCACTTAATTTGAAATTCGATGGAAAGTTGTCTCATTGTGTTTATGCAATACTAAGAGGTATACTAGTATGCATATAGTTCAGAAACCATTGAAACACTTAATTGGGGATGTACTCAAGATGAAACACAAATCAAAGAACTACCGAGAAGAGTACCATCATTTAAGAACCATATTTAGAGAAATTAAAAGATTTAAAGTATCAAAGAAAATGCAGGTGGTCCATGGTATGCTCCCGATGTCTTAGTCCTAATATAAGACTACTCACCGCGGCCTTGTGTGGATTACCGGAAATTAAATGGAAAGACCATAAAAGATGAGTATCCTTCACCAAGGATTGAAGTTAACTTGGATTGTGTTTTGTGGATCTCAGCAGTTCTCTTCCATTGACTTCGAAATGGTTTATAATAGAATACTGCATTTCAACTCTAATCCTAAATGGTGTTTTTCACCAGTCAACATCAATGACATTTTGACAAATTAATACATCATCTTTCCAAACATTTTTGTCAGCAAGTTCAGATAATCATTGAGGATTAAGTAATATCTACTGTGTAGTAATTTTATCTGGGGATTAGCCATCTGGGGGTCTAGGGCAGTATTGCACATCACGAGTGTAGAAACTTTTTCTCCCGCCTGAGGCCAAGGTGTGCTGTGGTCAAATAAGGAAATGGATTAGCCAGTTTTTGGGAGGGACAATTAAGATCAGATTATTGCATGAACTTGGACATGCTGTCATTCAGTTAATTTCTCTGTTCTCTGAAAGAAGAAGCATCATTTATTTGAAACTTGGAAAATATTTTGTGACTTTTTGCAAAAGCCCACCCATCTTCCGACCCATTTTAATGAGTTTTAATCATTATTTTTTAATGTTATTATTTTATCATCTTAAGATACAGGATGTGTGATGCTTCACAAGATTGTTTTTATTGTATTTATAGTAGTATTTTACTATTTGTTACTGTGATGTATGATATACTGGTTGGGGCATTTTCTTAACCTCACCATTGCTTTTTAATGTCGTTGTAATTTTTTGCTACTATTGATATTGTTAATATGTCATTCTCAATTAATTATAAATTTTGAATAAATGACACTTTGCTCAACTTGAGTTTTACATTAACAGCAAACTTAGCTCGGCCTCCCCATAGGTTTGTTGAACATCATCTTTGAGAAGCTTGGCTGTCAAAAATGACATTTTGACAAATACATCATCTTTCCGGAGAATAATTTTTAGTTTAAACATATTTTATTTGTTAAAGTACAAATTGGATAAGACACAAGTCAAACAGACTTATGAAGTCTTCTCCAAGTCTTTCTCCATCTCCGGAGAATAATTGAAACAACAGTTAGCGGACTTCAACCTGTTGACCTTAGCAAAATGTAAAAGAATTTAGATCATTCTTCTGTTCGGTTTCGAATTACAGAAATTCATTAAAAACTTTCGTCAACGTCTATATGAACTTTAAAAATCAATTGGTAAATGTAATTGGACAGAAAAATGTAGTAAAGCCTGTTAATTTTAAAGAATACATTAGTTGTCATACTATTTAATCAATATTTTGAAATGGGAATTTCGAGTGATACTAGTAGGTGGGGGAATGTAATAATTTTCTTAGATTTAAGTTTCGAAATAATCGAATTTTAATAACTGTATCCATACTTAACGTGTTGAGTAATTTTCTGTTGTTTTTTTTTTGGGGGGGGGGGAGGGGATATCATTTACTGTAAATGGTCTAAATAATTGACACTTGCTGAGTTTATATTCTAAGTTGACAAATTCCTTTAAAGTAAACAGAGTTTTTATTCTCCGATTTTGACTTGCATCAGGAATTTTATATTTAACATTGCCATAAAAGCGGGAGGTTTGGCATGCTACAAATTAGGTTCAACCCACCATTTTGTTTCTTTAAATGTCCTGTACCAAGTCAGGAAAATGGCCATTTTATATAATAGTTCGTTTCTATGTGTGTTATATTTTAATGATGTGTTTCTTGTATGTCGTAGTTCTCCTCTTATATTTGATGTTTCAGTTTTAGTTTGTACCCCTGATTTGGTTTTTTTTTCTCAATCTATTTATGAATTTCGAACAGCGGTATACTACTGTTGCCTTTATTTATTGTACCCATTTTAACATATAATAAGAGGACTGGAGGAAATTTAATTTTGAACATGTAGAAGGAGCGAAAAAAAAAACAGCAAGTCCAACTTCAACATTAGTTGATATTTGACGAGAGGACAAAATATTTCATGTTTATTCAGGACAATAAAAAATTTAAAATATTAACTCAATAGGTAGGTTCTGCTAAATTAATGAAAGGTAAATGAGAATACTTTAAACTATACGGAAACAGTTCATCAAATAAACTGTTAACATAGAAAAATGCATGTTATTTTGATAGTAAAATGCAAATGTTTAAATTAACATGGAATACATGAACATTTAAATAGAGCAAATGATTCAAGGTCAGTTAGACCATAACTTGAAGCCAGGTCCAGTTATTCTCTAGTTTTCTGCATCACACATTCCATTGACTTACCATATGTGGTTTCCCTTAAAATGGCTTATCACATAATTAAACAAATTTTTGACACATCTGAAAAAACTATGCCTTTGTGTCTTTGTTTGATGTGAGACAATGGATATACAAGCTGATTTGAGAGAATGGTTGACACAAATCAAATATACATGGACAAGGAAATCTAGAATAGGTTTCTTACAGAGAGTTGACCATCAAAAAAACACTATCTTTTAAATCATTTTTATTAGTTTTTTCTGTCTTCTGTGAAATTTGACAAAATGATGTTCTTTCTACATATATAAATGTATACACAAATGCTTTATTGAGATGATGATAGTATATAACAATTGATTAACCTAAAAGAACACATTATTTCCAACTTTTCCAGATACAATAAGTATCAGAACAAATTTTCAGTGTAAGAACTTTATGATTCATATCCAAAACATCAAAGGTCAACTGTATTATCTTTCAAATGAAAGTCACAAATTCACAGTTTAATTCATTTATAAATAATGATTCATACAAAAATAAGAAGTATTATAGTGCAAATAAAATGAAATGTATAACCAAAAGAAATGAATTCCCCACCAAAATGACAATGAATGATACAGTACTACAAATTCCCTAAAATGACAATCAATTCATTTACTGTAGTTCACAATAATATCCAATTCATTTACTGCTTTCAGTTAGGATATAGTTCTCACTTAAAGAATGTACTTCTTTCCCAGTTAGTTATTTTTTTCTGTTCATTCACACCTAGAGCATTAAACGGTGGATGTAAGAAAAGCAGTCAGAAATTTTATCAATATGAAGAAAATAATAGTCCAAATAGCAAAACTTGCTTCATCCATTTTCCACCCACTTTTGTACTTATGATTTCTGGCATATTAAAATATCCAACTTATAAGATATAAATTGAATACAAAGTTTCAAAATTTTCTCCTCCATAGCAATTGAATAATATATTTTCAAGTTTGTCCGCCAGTGAAATTATTTGAAGACACAACCAAAAATGATTGTTTTGCAAAAGTCATTGGGTCAACCAATGCAAATTGAGTTCAGACATATTGTGAACTCTAAATTAAGTGAAGAAATACATAGCAAACTGACATTTTCATTAAAAATGAATTTAACAGATTTTTGTAGAAATTTAAACATGGTAACAAATCTATTAAAATAAAAAAAAATCATTTATATATGTTGGAACCTTTCTTTTTTTACCTTCCCTAAAACTTTTTCCTTTGCAATAAAAATAATGAAAATCCACATCAGAGCATATATTTTTTTGAAATCTTTTTTGTAGAAGTTTTAGATATTTGAATAAAAGTTTTAAGGTCTTGAAACAACACTGAATGAATTATCATGTAATTGCCTTTATGATTTTTCCAGATAATTTATGTAAATCAGGAACACACTCTATTGTTTTTACTTGCCTGATCCAGGACCAGAGATAATAATACTTTGCCAGGTACTCAGATTAACATTGGGAGTCTAGTTGTTTATATGATACTTTCAAATATTCATATAAAAAGCTAATGCTGCTGTTGCCAGATTTGCACATATAGGTCTTGCATTTTGTCAAAATGGGGAACAATTTTTTTCCATTGTAACATGTTCTCCAGAGGATGTAATGCAGAGTTCAATCATGGTACATGTATATAATAATACATCCTGTTTTAATGGAAACTTGTTAAACAAGAAATGAGGTACTAACCAATTAAAATGGATTTTTGATTCAGGTGGTCACATTTATACGTTGGATGGAAACCAGAATACAAATTGACAATATCATCAAATCTAATATATTCAATCAAAAAGTTATGAATTCAGTTAACTTTTTATGCCACTTCAATGCAGTTTTTTATGAAAATTCTGTGAATATCAGTTAGTCTGCCATGTAAATACACAAGGTTCATGCAATAACGAATCAACACATTGTTACAATCTAACATTAATTGGATGGATAAATCACATTTCACTCATATTTATCAGATTTGTTGCATCATTTTGACAAGACAATAACCTACATATTTGAGTAGAGTGTAACCTCTAATTTATTGTCAGTACTAATATATACTGACAATATATCTGTTTGTTAACAGTTTTATTTACATTCTCAACAGATGTTACTACATTGAAATACATTAAAACAACAAAATATCTCATTTGATACGTTTCTGTTGTCGACTTCTATAAATGTCATGTAGAGGTGGCGCTGTCTCTGAGTTTTCATCATCGCTATCTTCTCCTTCTGTTATCCTTCGTTTTCTGCCAAGTGCAATGTCAATTGAGTACTGAGTACCTGAATCTGGTCGGAGAAGTCCTTCAACACCATTTTCTATAATAATTGGAGCTGTCACAAAAAACAAGAAGATTTTGATGTGCTACTTAAAAACAAGGGTATATCAGAGTAATCAGAAAGATAATAATAACTTGTAAAATGGCTGTCAGACTTAAAAGCAATATCAAAAAGAATTTACACAAGCCCTTCCCATAGATATTGACAGAAAATGCAATGCTCAGATGATATTATAACAAACAGGAAATGATTGCCCATTAGATCTGATAATTTTTAGCATGGTTCAACTCAAAAATTATAGTTCCAGACCATATGAAATGAAAAACACTCCTTTATAAAAAAGAAAAATAACACATGACAAGCATACCCAATGTTCAATTGTTATAAATGTTGTTATTGTGTATTTATATATCTGACTGTTCTCGATGCCTTTACTTTTTTTAATCCAATGTTCATTGTAACATGTTCTACAGTGGATGTAATCAAAAGTTCAATCATGGTACATGTATATAATGATGCATCCTGTTTGATGGAAAAAGGGAACTTGTTAGACAAGAAATGATGTACTAGCTAATTAAAATGAATTTTCAATTCAGGTAGTCACATTTATACATTTTAATGGAAATCTGTTGTACCAATTGATACATTTGTCTCACTCTGGGAGAACACGGTTTATTTATTAATTGTTGATGGCTCTGAATTATCTTTTAAGTTATTATAAGTACTCTTACATCGATACTTTAAGTCATTTTTCCGTAAGTTTTTTTGTGATTTGTGCAAATATGATCAGGCAAGGCATTTTCAACTGATGTTTAGCTTGTTTTCAACTGTTACACCACTGCTCCAAGTTAAGAAAGGGTTGAGCTCTTATAGACATATTAAACTCCACAACATTTTAAGTGCCAAAGGAAAGATTAGAAAAATTAGCACTAAGAAGAACAAATAACAGATAAACAGACAGACAAGGTCATACTTCTGTGAAAGTTCAGATAAACAATGATGAGGAAAATGAAATCATGCTTAAAATTAAAAACCAGATGCTTCGAAGGGCGCAGCTTTAAACGACCGCAGAGTTCAAACCCTCAACATTGGGGCAAATATGGACAGAACATTCAAGCTTGATACAGTTCTGATTTTGGATTGTGATTAAATACTTGACACAACAAAGGTTTCTGACACATAATGAATGTGGTCTCAGAACTTAAACTTAAAAACTTTAAATTTTGAATTGGACATTACCTATTATGGTCAAATATCCAAAATCAAAATACATGGTTAGATTCAGCATATCAAAGAACCCCAAGAATTCAATTTTTGATGAAATCAAATAAAGTTCAATTTTGGACCCTTTAGACCTCAATGTGGACCAATTTGATAACCAGGCCCAAACATCAAAAATCTAAATACATGGTTAGATTGAGCATATATCAAAGAACCCCAAATATACAATTTTTGTTGAAATCAAACAAAGTTTAATTTTGGACCCCAATTTGGACAAACTTGAAAACTGGGCCCATAATAAACTAGAGGCTCTCAAGAGCCTGTGTCCCTCAGTCGCTCACCTTGGTCCATGTGCATATTAAACAATGGACACAGATAAATTCATGACAAATTGTGTTTTGGTGATGGTGATGTGTTTGTAGATCTGACTTTACTGAACATTCTTGTTGCTACAATTATCTATATCTATAATGAACTTTGCCCAGTAATTACAGTGGAAAATATTTTCTAAAAAAAGGGTCATTTGAAAATCTTGGTTATGTTGACTTAATTGTAGACCTTTCTTTGCTAAACATTATTGCTGTTTACAGTTCATCTCTATCTATAATAATATTCAAGATAAAACTGCAAAATTTTATTTAAAATTACTATTTTGGGGGCAGAAACCCAACAAGGGGTTGTCTGATTTGTCTGAAAATTTCAGGGCAAATAGATTTTGATCTGATAAACAATTTTATCCCTCCACAGATTTGCTCTAAATGCTTTGGTTTCAGAGATATAAGCCAAAATCTACATGTCACCCCTATGTACTATTTTTAGCCAGGCCACATATTTTTTAAACCAGATAACCCAATGATGATTGTGGCCAAGTTTGGTTAAATTTGGCCTAGTAGTTTCAGAGGAAAAGATTTTTTAAAAGGAATACTAAATTTTTTGAAAAATGGTTAAAAATTGACTATAAAGGGCAATAACTCCTTAAGGGGTCAACTGACAATTTTGGTCATGTTGACTTTTTTGTAGATCTTACTTTGCTGAACATTATTGCTGTTCACAGTTTATCTCTATCCATAATAATATTCAAGATAATAACCAAAAACTGCAAAATTTTCCTTAAAATTACTAATTTGGTGGCAGCAACCCAACAACAGGTTGTCTGATTTCTCTGAAAATTTCAGGCCAGATAGATGTTAACCTAATCAACCATTTAAACCTTTGACAGATTTGCTCTAAATGCTTTGGTTTCAGAGTTATAAGCCAAAATCTACATTTTACCCCTATGTTCTATTTTAGGCCATGGCGGCCATCTTGGTTGGTTGGCCAGGTCACGCCACACATTTTTTAAACAAGATACCCTAATGATGATTGTGGCCAAGTGTGGTTAAATTTGGCCCAGTAGTTTCAGAGGAGGAAGATTTTTGTAAAAGTTGACGACGCCGGACGCAAAGTGATGAGAAAAGCTCACTTGGCCCAAGGGCCAGGTGAGCTAAAAATCTAAGTACATGTTTAGATTCAGCATATCAAAGAACCCCAAGGATTCAATTTTTGTTCAAATCAAACAAAGTATAATTTTGGACCCCGATTTGGGCCAACTTGAAAACTGGGCCAAAAATCAAAAATCTAAGTCATGTTTAGATTCAGCATATCAAAGAACCCAAAGGATTCAATTTTTGTTAAAATCAAACTTAGTTTAATTTTGGACCCTTACACAGTTAGATTCGGCATATCAAAGAACCCCAATTATTCAATTTTTGATGAAATCAAACAAAGTTTAATTTTGGACCCTTTGGGCCCCTAATTCAAAAACTGTGGGGACCAAAATTCCCAAAATCAATCCTAACCTTCCTTTAGTGGTCATAAACCTTGTGTTTAAATTTCATTGATTCAATTTACTTATACCAAAGTTATGGTGTGAAAACCAAGAATAATGCTTATTCTGGCCCTTTTTTGGCCCCTAATTTCTAAACTGTTAGGACCTAAACTCTTAAAATCAATCCCAACCTTCCTTTTGTGGTCACAAACCTTGTGTCAAAATTTCATAGATTTCTATTTACTTAAACTAAAGTTATAGTGCGAAAACCAAGAAAATGCTTATTTGGGCCCTTTTTAGCCCCTGATTCCTAAACTGTTGGGACAAAAACTCCCAAAATCAATCCCAACCTTCCTTTTGTGGTCATAAGCCTTGTGTTTAAATTTCATAGAGTTCTATTTACTTATACTAAAGTTATAGTGCGAAAACCAAATGACGACGATGACGGACGACGACACCAACGTAATACTAATATACGACCAAAAAAAATTCAATTTTTGCGGTCGTATAAAAATGATTGCACAGCAGATCTAAAAATTTCTAGTATCGTACAACTCAAAATAAAAGTTCAAGACCATATGAAAAATACTCCTCAATACAGTAGAAATAAAAACACATTTTAAACATAGTCAATGCTTAATTGTTATAAACATGAAGAACAACTTATTGTCCTAGATTGTGTTGATATCGTGTACTTATTCTTCAGCATTGCATTTTCTCTGACTGTCTGACATCTTTACTAGATCTGTTAGATGTGTACTGATTGATACATTAGTCTGGGAGAACATGGTTTATTTATTAGTTGTTGATGGCTTTGAATTAGCTTTAAAGTTATTTTAAGTACTCTTACATTGATACTTTTTGTCATTTATCATGTTTATCATCAAGTTTGTTTGTGATTTGTGCTAATATGACAAGACAAGACAAGGCATTTTCAACTGATTTTTAGTTTGTCTTCAAATGTTGTGCTGTAATACCACTGCTCCAAGTTAAGCAAGGATTGAGCTTTCAAAGAAATGTTTAACTCCACCAAATAATAAGTTCCAAAGGAAAAGCAAGAAAAGACAACATAAAGAAGAACAAACAAATGAACAGGTGAAGTGATAGACAATGACATTGCAGAATGTCAACTTCTCTGTCAGTATGGTTTTATAATAAAGGTAAACCAGTATACTTGAAGTTATTCAAGGGGGAACATATTCATTTATTAACTAAAAGGTTTTTTGACCCAATGAATTTAAAAATCAAAATGAAGTATAAAATATATAAATAACATCTATATATTTGAGTCTGTTAGAAATCAGTATTTGTATCTTTAAAAACGTTCTTACTTATTTGCTTAAAGCTTTAAAACTTCTTGCATTAAATGAAAATCAGCCAGTTGTAGTCCCTTTTTGAGAACTTGTCATTAATATATCTAAACATGAGCAACACCCTAGCTCAAAACAAATTTGGTGACTAGGTTTTATACATAGATGAGATGCGAGTAAAATGCCATTTTGTGTTAGGCCATTGTTCATATCTAGATTTTACCAACAATCAATTATAAATAACCCAAAATGTTTATTTTGACATGTCCATGACATCAAACCTGACATTTCTGACCAGATTATATCATCTTAGTTATTTTTCTCAAAAACTGACATAGCTCTACAAAGTTTTAATTTTCTTATAAAAAGTCAAGGGAAGAAAAAACACTTTTGTCGTCAGACCTCTTATGTTTTTATAAGGTCACTTATAGGAAATGAAAAATATATCAAATTTCTAGGAAAAAAACCTCTTGTCCTATGTTATTATAGTGTCACTTTTAGAATATGAGAAATAGGTTAAATAATACCTTCTGGTAGAGTCAGATTCTTCATATGTTCTATGAATTTATCCATCATAACAAATGGTCCCTGAAAAAAATATAAATTTCATCTGTAGTTATAAATGGGTAAGGTTTAAAACAAAAAGAATAATTATTTTTATTTTGATGTGAAATAATAAGCCACTGTTTTAACTAAAAATTCTTCTGAATTTTTAATGAGCCACGGTGGTCAGAGTCCAATCCAGGTAGGTTAATATAAAATCAGCTGACTTGAGGACAAATTTAAGTGCTTCTCATCCTTTCACAAAATAGGACTATTATCAAATTTAATCCATTGCGTGCTAGTCGCACAAGAAACAGGAAATGCTTACCTTCTGTAGGACCTGATGCAACTGAGTTTTTTTAAACAGTATTTATTTTGTATTGTCAAAAGGATTACTCGATTTAAAAGTTTTATGTTTTCAATTCCTCTTCCATCATGATCTATGTTGTCACCTGTCTTGTTACTTTTAATTTGTTTTGTTTGTAGACTGTTCCCTAGACTAAAATTTCTGTCTGTGTTAACACTTACATGAAAACATTCTGGAGGTGGTAACACAGTCAATAGGCTACCAGCTGCAGGAGGCGGAGGGAACTCTCCACCAGAGACAGGATGGGAACCAGGCACTGAAACAGAAAGAAGTACAAGTAACATCACTACTTAAAAATTTCTACAGAAAATTCAAATTAGCTTTTTCATACATATACTTTTTAAAACATACTTTAATCAAACATATTTCATAAATGCAAACTAAATTTCACAAATTATTAATCTTTTGCCAGATCCATCTTTCTTTGATTTACTTAACAGGAAGTCTTATCATTAATATAAATGTAAATAGTTTTTATATTTGCCTGTAAAACATTGATAAGAATTCAAATATTGTCTTACAAACAACAGCCTTTGGTTTAAATGGCAACATCTGTTCTATGTCAGGCTTTGGGTACTCTGGTTGTCTTTTATTATCCTCCTCAATCATAACAGCTTTAGTAACAGAACTGGATGGAGCCTGAACTACCTGTTGTTTAACTAGATCCTGAAAGAATATTCATGTTAAACGTATGATAATATTGCATAAAAGGATAAAGGTCAAAGTACTTTCTGTGCAACTAGATAATGTATGTACAAGTATATAAAAGCAATGAAAACAACCGTAATAACTAAATATAGCACTGCACTTTAATAAAAAGATTGGTTATCTTCTGTTCTTTCTGTTCTTACTAGGTTAACACATTTATTTTCTCAACCACATTGATGTTTAAGTTGAAGTATTCGACTATTTTAGTACTTGGATATAGTAATTATGAAATTTTCTTTTATTATTCATCGAGCAAAAAACAAGATTTATTGTGGTACATAACCCTCCAGGGAGATAACTCTGTAAAAATAAGCTTCACATTTCAATCATGTTCCATTGTTAAGAGAATATCAAGCTTCTAAATGATAAAAAAAAATGGGGTTCCTTAAACTGCATTATATCCAGTTAAATTTTTCCTATTAAATATGTGGTTCAAGTTTTTTTTCATTTTTATATTTTTGTCAAAGGGTCAAAGTAAAATTATATTTGTCACAATTGTGTGAAAATTAAATAGTCAAAATGGATTTCAAGGTGTTTGGTACCACCTTAAATTTTAAGTTACAGCAGAAAAAAATGCTGTTTAGTTCAGTCTATACAAGAAGACGTGTAGCTTTTCATCTCCACTTAGTATATTCAGAAATGACAAAGTCCATTTTTTAGTGTTGTACTTAAATTTAAGATATTGATTGGGATTCTCATAATAACTTTACTGATTTTTATATAACACAGTAACTACTAACAAAATATATACAGAAGTCACACCTCACTTTATAGGTGTTAAAAAGACCTTCATAAAGAATATTTCTAAATGTCATATTACTTGATTATAAAGGCCATCTTATGTCATGGGAAAAAACACTAAATTATCGGTAGGCTATTTTCTCCATAATAGCAGTACATAACTCTGAAAAACAATAGCAAGAAAAAACATAAACATTGGTCTAAAATCATCATTTCACACCAACAACCAACCCCTAAAGGAGATCCTGTAAAGGTTTCAGTCATATTAGGAATTTTTTAGATCTTGCAATGATAATTTTTGTTGTTATATTTTAGTTCTATCTATTATTGATTTCGAAATCATTTGGAAATTATGATTTTATAAAATAACCAGGGCAATATCTTTAATAAGAAGCTGTCTGATAAATTTGGTGATCATATAAAGTAAGTAGATCTTGACAGATTTCCCTGGATCTAATACGACAATTATTTGGTGATTTTAGAAAGTAAGTAGATCTTGACAGATATCCCTCGATCTAATACGACAATTATTTGGTGATTATAGAACGTAAGTAGATCTTGACAGATTTCCCTGGATCTAATACGACAATTATTTGGTGATTATAGAAAGTAAGTAGATCTTGACAGATTTCCCTGGATCTAATACGACAATTATTTGGTGATTATAGAAAGTAAGTAGATCTTGACAGATTTCCCTGGATCTAATACGACAATTATTTGGTGATTATAGAAAGTAAGTAGATCTTGACAGATTTCCCTGGATCTAATACGACAATTATTTGGTGATTATAGAAAGTAAGTAGATCTTGACAGATTTCCCTGGATCTAATACGACAATTATTTGGTGATTACAGAAAGAAAGTAGATCTTGACAGATTTCCCTGGATCTAATACGACAATTATTTGTATCATACTAGATACTCCAAAGGATCATTCAGTCCATGTTAAGTTCAAAATTTAACCATTGGAAAAGAACATTTTGTTTTAAAACTAACCTTGACAATGACTTTGGACCAAAAGTGATGGTATTAGCTTACATCATACATGGCCTAAAGTGAGCTGAAAGGCTACACAAATATTTCAAATATAAAAAATGGCCACATATTTCATCTACCTAGCAATACTATTGGCAAAGAGATAATTTACAGTAACAAACAAAATAAACCTTTTCATTTCAAAGCAGACTTAATTTGTAAATTTAGGCTATCTTCAAATATACACATGGAAAAAAGTATTGCAACACCTTGATTTTTCAAAAATTGAAAAATCAGCCTCTTTTTTTGGATGATATATAATAAGATATTTGTATAATATTATTGAAACATAGTTTATGATAACATTGGCATTGAAACGAACAAAAAATGTTTAAAAAAAAATGATTTATATAACCACAATTTTAATACATGTAACAAAATGAAGCGTTTTTTGTACAAAAAAATGCATTTTACAACTTTGACTGTAGTCGAACTTTACAATGTCAGACATTTCAAAATTAATCTTCAGATGACTGTTCACATCATGGTTGATCGTTACACGCCAAAGAATTAGTACTTTGTGCGCAGCCTCCATTCAAACGGATAACCGCATCTTAACGTCTTCTGATTCCTGCCAAAAATCGACTAATTTGTTGCTAAGGTAGCAGCAACCATTTCTGATGAAGGGCATTGTTTATTTCATGATGTGTTTGAACTGGGGTGTCCTTTCACGCACTTCCCGCCCAATAGTGTCCCATATATGCTCGATATGGTTCAAATCTGGGCTACGATCCGTCCACGGAAGATGACCCGAATTCCATTGGAACAATGAATCTTCCTCCATGATGCTAATTTTCAATTTTAGCGAGCTCTGCACTACATTGGATACGGAAAACTGTGTGTCTGTTCGTGAACAAAGGTCTCCGAAATGGTCTTATCGCACGATAACCAGTAGCGATGAGTCAATCTCGAACAGTTCTTGTTAAAAGGTCCCTGTATGCCAAACACTCTCTTTTTTGGATTGTATTGTATGCAAGGGGTTTCCTTCTGACCAACCTTTTTTATGCTTGATTTTCCCTAGCAAATGGTATAGAGGGTCTTCTTTATTTCGGAAGGTCTTTAACATCGTTTAGTGCCATTTTTAATTCTCAAAACGACTTCTAGTGGAATGGTGATGACCAACAATACGTGCAGTTATTACAGCGACCTCCTGCTTCACTCATGCTGATAATCTGTCATCTTGCTGCAGTTAAGAGTTGTCGATGACCCATTACAAGGTGTCAATCACATAACTTTAAAATTTTGGTTATTTAAAGTGTTGAAAACAATGAGGATGAAAACACCTGTTTTGCTGTTTACGGGTACAGTAGCTGCATGTGCAGATAAAAACTTACCGAGTCGATATTTATTGATTAAACTCAGGTGATACTTAAATAATGTTTAAGTAGTTCTATTTTACCAAATTATATCACAAAAAAATAAAAAGTGTTTTTTTTAATTTCAATTTCAATTTGGTGTTGCAATACTTTTTTCCATGTGTATACATCAAGGGTCCGGAAACGGTCATATATGCCAGTCTTGACCTAAACTGAAAGTAGTTTGTCCTAAATGAGTAATTGGGATTTAGGACAAATTTTATTTTTTTACAGAAATAATTTCGGTCATTCAATGTCATTTCGTTGAGATCAAGTTTCTAACATTGTCTAAATCGCCATTTTGAACTTATTTTTTGTTGTTATCCTTTTCCTGTAATAAAACTGCCACTCCAGTAAAGTGTTATAATCCTGAGGGCCCTCCTAATAACTATAGTAGTGCCTCCGGGAAATATTGGCTAATGATCGCTAATCTCTTTACCTGTGTTTTTAATTAATTTTTTTTATTGATCACGAGCTCAGAACTATAAATAGTTTAAAGAAATTAAAAGTTCATAACAACTGTCTGCATTATTTAATTACTTTTCTCAGCTTAGACAATTGTCAATTCTGATTTAAAATTAAATTAAAATTAAATTAATTTACGTAGAACAAAATATTGTTTCACTACAAACACACGTGCTTTGTTTACTAATACGCATGCTTGAAATTCTCTTCCGCAAATTAGACACTGAATCGTAAATTAAAAATGTATTCATGCTAAATTAAACAAGTCCAACTATTATAATTAATATTCAAACACTATTAAAGGTAAAACAGTTAAAAAGCCGACGATTTCCTGTGAATTTGATAAACAAAACTAATCCCGGAAATGAGTCCGGAATTTGTCGTTTTACTATTGTCGTAAAACATCCGGTTATAATATTTAATTTTGTCTTCAAAATCGAAAGAAACGTAAGCGAAGTTTGAGAAGTTTATCGTTTTGAGTCATTAAAATCATTTCATTTTTAAACTGGTGCCTTTCTTTTATTGCTCAAGATCGATTTTAAGGAACATGGTAGGGAAATTTCTGAAGTAAATGCGATGCAACAGTTAAACAAGTTCGTTGATGATACGCGTATGACTGTACATGTATGAGCATACACACAATCTTTGTTTAAAAGGGCACCAACTTTTAAGTTATCCCCAAATGACCGAAATTAGGTGAAAAAAATTCCGGATCCTTGGTATACATGGTACATAAAAGTATAAGCACAAAGAACAAAATTGGAAGTCTGGATACTTACATAATAACCAATAGCTTTTAATTCTGTCTGTGTACAAGGATACAAATCTATGTATTTATATCTATCTATCAACAGAGCTGTGTCTTTGTCTTCAAATTCTTGAACCTGAAATTTATAAAATAGAAATATTTACTTCCGTTGTCTCTTAGGGTTCTGATGAAAATTCATCAAGAAAAGCAATAAAGATTATTTTCTTTTTTTTTATTAATTAACAAGAATGTTTCTCAAGTACATGGATGCCCCATCTGCACTATATAACTGTTTTTAAATCTCTGATTTTTACTTGTAGTTCATTACTAGTCCATGTGAATTATGCATGTCATCTAACTCCTAGAACAAAACAAATAATAATTTGATTCAAATTATATTGTAACAAACCTTTTCTATGGCCTGTGCTCTTCTCTTTTCTACTTTCTGTATACAGGCTAAATCTCCAACTTCAGATTCAAATGCCAAAAATCTACTCCAAATTTCTCTGAAATCAAAAATAAGTTTACAAAACTTGGAACACAGTATGTGATTCAAATATAAAACAGTTACTCTTGGAATTTTCAAATTCATAAAAATTATTAATCAATTGATGTACAACTATTAAGAACCCTAAATCTAATTTTGTATTAACAATGAGAAAGCGAATGGAATTCAAGCAATCAACTATCCATACTAACATAGATTTTTCAGGAAGTATTTGTCCAGATGATAAAACTCGCTCATACAGTACTCTTGTGTTATTATCCTCTGAAAAAGAAAAAAAATTCAGTCAATAGTAATACACCATGTGAAAAACAAAGATATGAAAAATTCTTCTACTTTCTTATCAACAACTATTTTAGAAGTAGAATTTCCAACATTTCTTTGAATCATTTAAGGAAAAATCTTTGTATAGTACAAAATAAAGCATCCTTGGATTTGAAAGCTAAAATAGTTTAAAATATATGTAGAAAGCCATCTCATTCAACTTCCTCTTATATAACATTTTCTAACCAAAGTAAAATATATTTAAAAACAAAACTCAAGTCTATAACATACAAGCTGACTTTCTTAGAAAAGGTGAATTGAAATAGCAATCATAAATCTGCAAAGGAATATGTATATGTATAAATAATCTTAGACAATATGCTGACTTACCATTCAAATGAGACATAAAATCCATGTAACAAAGAGCGTATTCAGGATGTCCTCCGTATTTCTTTAATCCGAGTTCAAAAATCTTCAGGGCAACGTTTTTCTCCTGTTAGGTTTGAATAACAATATTTGAAGAAGTTTAATTAATAAATTCACTGAAATAATGAATTTAAACAGAGACAAGATGTGCTGAAATAACATGTTTACAGACAATACACCTTCGTTTTCTTTGTTACATATGAAAAGTACCAAAAAGACAGATTTGGCCACATTAACTGGAACTTTAAATTCTCTATTCATAAGTGAACAAGAATATGTGTTCATAGGACACCATTCCCTGCTAGTACTATCACATTTCTATATTCAGTGATCAGTAAAATCTGGATCAACACTCAAATTTTGACATTTTTTATAATTCTTGAATAAATCAAGGGCTGTTAAAGGAGTAAGAACCAACTCTTCTTTTCTAATTAAAAAAAATAAAATATGTGAAAGTTTTACAGTATGGTCTGCGCCTAATAAACTATAATGAAATAAACAAAGTAACAAAGTATGACAAATAATACTTTTATTGGGATCATAATACTGCATGTACATATATGAATAGATGGACGTTCAATTCTTGACATCAAATATTCATACATACATATATATGCATTATCTTCAAATACCGGTAGTTTAATGAAACATGATGATATATAGCAATTCAAGGGAGGAACATCAGGCCTGTAGCCAGGAATTTCCAAGGGGGGTTCGTTGGACTTTAACAGTCACAATTTGAACAAAACGTTGACTTTAACAGTGCTTATTTGATTTCAAGAAGGGGGTTTGTCCGAACCCCCTTGGCTATGGGTATGAACATAGTTTAATTTAAAAGGAAACTATCTGTTCACACTCCAATGAATTTTTCAGATTACGACATGCTACTGAAATAACATATGCTACAAAGAATCTTTTCCCACAGTTTAGTCCAACCTTTTGGAGTAAATTCACAAGTGTAAAAATTTAATGAATACTTTTACACCAGGTTATACAGAATAAAAACACTAGTATGAAGAAGATACACACTAGGATATTTCATATATATGTACTATGATAATTCTACACACTGAAAAAATGTACACTTACATAAACCACATTTTTACTAAAGCATGGACTACATGTGTACAACTTAACAGTAAACATATTGAATTCAAGAAAAGTTTGCATTTGATGGGATAAATAAACTTTTATTTAAGTATAGTTAATCATGTTAATATACTAAACTTAAAAAATAAACTTTTGTGTACCAAACTTTTGTCTTAGCAAATATTTGTATTCAAATAAAAGAGAGAAGATTGATTACATCCACAACATATTGAACATTATGTCCAATATCAAATGAAAATTTCTACTGCTGCATTATCATAGCAACAACAATTTAAGCCTTTACTGCTGTCAATTAATCCCTTGATTCTTGGCAGTGAGTATTTACTAAATACTCAACAGCCGCAGGTACACACAAATTCTAATTACTTTGGATTCATTTTTTTTTGTGGGTATCAATTTTCATGGATTGCCGAAATTGCTTATTCATGGATATCTGATTTCGTGGTTTTGCCAATCTCTGTATACAAAGCTTATTGATACCATGTTATTCATTGAACATTTGAATTTCTGATTCACCTGTACTCAAGAAACCCATGAAATTTGGTTTCCAACAAATAATAATGAATCCACAGTATATTATCTCTCACTAACCTTGCTGCAGTAATATTCCATCAATGCTGCTGCCACATAAACTTGATATTTTGTTTTATTGTTTTCTCTCGCCATTTTGAATACAAGACGTGCTGACTTAATCCCTTCTGCTCTTCTGGCGAATTTCATATATTGTATATAGCCCTGTAAGAAATCTAGTTATTTAGTTGTCAACCTACAATTGTTCAACCCCACATACGTTCCCCTGCAAACTCTGTTATGAACAATAACATAATATCTTTTCCTGTTGGAGCAAATATTCCACAACCATTATTTTGTAAGAAAATCACCATATTCAACAAAGGACTGAAATGACAAATGTCTCTGTTTTGATGATTCTTGTGTTGCTGATCATTAAGTCTGTTTAGTATCTTTCTATCTAATTTGGTTTTTGCACACAAAAGGGTAATAAAATCCTCATTTAAGGGCAATCACTAACTATATCGGCACATTTGACTTGTTGGTAGATATTGCATTGCCGATTATTTTTGTTATATAAAGTGTCTATTCCTCTTTCATAACTTTTATCACATAAGGCAAAATGCAAATAAATGGTTTAAATCGTATTTACTCAATAAGGAGCTCGAGTCTTTGGAAAATTGCCTACCTGTAGAAAGTGTCTTGCTAATCATTTTTGTTTATTTAATTTTCTATCTTTCTACTATTATTTTAAAGATACATGGCAAAAATGCAAAAAATTGGTAAAAATCATCATCAAAGGGCAATAACTCTAATAAAGAGTTGACTGGCAGTTTCGAGCATGTAAACTTATTTGTAGAACTTGTTGTACTGATCATTTTTGCGATTTAAAGTTCCCCTAAACTATTATCCCCTTCAAGATAACGGCCAACAAAAATAAAAATATAATGAAGAAATTTGCCATCATAAAATCCGGCCATCATACACATTTCTTTAATTACAGTAGGTATCCCAATGATGACTGCAACAAGTTTGGTTAAATTTGGCCTTATAGTTTCAGAATAGAAGATTTTTGTAAAAGTTCATAGACAAAAAGACAATGGATGCCTCCAGGCCAGGTAAGCTAAAAAGGCTCCAGCTGCTAATTGCCCTACGGAGAAGTTTCTGACGCACAATCTAATAATACAAGGAACACATTTAAAAATCCTTCACCATTTATATAATTATTAATATCAAAAACAGCATGTGCTGTTACATATTCCTAATTTATTATTTTACTCCCACATATATATATATATATATATCATGAAGCTATGAACAGTGGGCGAACTGGTGACAAAAATGACCTCCCCTGTAAACAGTGTGCTCTTCTGACTAGAGGTAATCGATAAAGAAAAACGGATGATGATGTAATTGTTTAGCTTGTTTAAAATTAGCTAGCACAAACCATGGAAGTAATATTTAAAAGGAATAACATTGAGTAATTAGCATGTATTAACGGCCTGTAGAGCCCTGTACTAAAGTCATATGATTTTATCCAATTATAGTCTCAGCAGTAAGACCCCTTTGTTTACTATCTGTGATACCGCGGTTGTAAAATGGCATCTGCAATTTCTTATCAGTCACATGATTTTATCGAGTCCGGTAATTTTAAAGTACCTGTGTGAAATCCGAGGTTTATTAATAAGAAGGTGGCGCTGTATCATTTAAACCTCTGCCTTCAGATGAAGTCGTATGATGTAAAAAAAACTTGAAAAACGGACGAGAATTGTTCAAACTACAGCAGTTTAAAATGGAAAATTGTATTTAATTTAGCATATTTTTGCTTTTTACCGTTTGTTTTAAACTGTTCTAAAAGTATTTTCCGGTTAAAAGCGGATCCTGAGTTAAACAGATAAATACCGATGAATAGATCAGGTTTCACATGATGTTTAACAAAATAATGTAGGCAAATGTAGGCATAGATTTTTTTACTGTTGTAAGTGTAAAGTTAATCGAGATTGAATAAAAGAATATTTACTTTCAAGTATTCTAAATTTATGTATATGTCATAAATGTCATTGATTGCATTATTGAAACTGGACAACTAAAATGGGGATAATATTTTCGTAAATATATATTATTGTGGAATGCTTGTATTAATATAATAAACTATACAGCAAAAATTATAACAAACCGACGAAATGGGCTTGAATCTATCTGTCTTACGGTAAATTCATTTTTACACAAATTAGTTTATGAATCAAGAACTTAAATTGAAGGATAGAACCGTTTAGAATTGTGAATATATTTTAATTGACTATAAATACACGAAGGATTTAGATTTTTCGTATTTAATAAAGGGGGTCCAAACGTATTTTTTTTACAATCATCTTCTTAACTTACGGAAGTGTTTTTTTAACTGTCTGTAAATATTAAAATTGAAATGACACAATCTTGTTCTCCAACTCGTATGTGATAGCTGTCGGTTTAAACTATTATGATCAAACTAACCAATAATAGGGAAAAATTTGACTAAAATAAAAATTGAACGAATGACTCTTTTCGGCAGCGTACATCAACGGAATGTAACGAATGGACTATTCGGGTTACTTCGCACGTATTAACGACAAAAACTTGTCTGTTCGTAGTTCTCCGTGAACACGAAAATGACCGATAAGTGTCAGTGATTTGATCGATCACATGCAGAGAATCAACTTCCATGCCAGATATTGAACCAATTAACAAGTTATTGAAAGATGGGCGGTAACGCAGATGAAACCTTTGAAGTGACGACGATGTTATTCCTTTCAATATTACTTCCATGCACAAATGAACTAAGACGTGTCAACATAATGTGAATATGATAACGAATCAGGTAAAATATTTATTGTTAAGTTTATCACCTCATCGTATCATTATATGATAGGTAAATGTGTGAATTTTCGATTTTCAGTGTCGTCAGGGTTCAAACTTGTAATCATGCCATCCTTCATTATTTTTTTTAAATACTATCCAATGGTCGGAACACCTTGATTTTTTAATTTCTCTCAATTTGTAAAGTTGATTATGTTGCATGATATATATTTTATCAAGGGAAAACATTGATATGCAGCAAAGATTGGCAGTTTTTAATTTGTGTTGCTATGTGAAATAAAGGGAGGTAAATTAAAGTAAAAGAAGGCACGCTTTTTCAATTAGTAAACAATTTAATTCAGATGCATAGTATTTTGTCAAATGATAAAGAATATCGTCGAAACTTACTAGAAATTCATCTAATTTATAAAATATATACAACATGACATACTGAAATCTGAAAAGGGGCAAAACCACAATACTTTGGCTTGAACAAATTCAGTTAAGGGGGGTGAAAATGCTACGAAATTTAGATTATATTCATCTGGGGTCAACAACCAAAAGATGATGGGACATGGAACTAACTACTTTTTCAATTTCATTGTAAAATAAAATGGCTGTTTTTTTTTGGTTTTTTTTTTTGCATTTCTGTTCAAACGTTGGTCTAAGATCGTCATATATTTTCAAATAATATTCTAATCACCTAATTGAATGTTCAAATTATTTTGCAGCGATGTTCTGTATGGAAGGAAGACTGTCATAAAATCCAAAAGTTCTGGATGGCCCTTTAGACTAACTGCTTAACATCAATAACGATGTAAGATTCAAGTGTCTGATCCAGCACAAGTTAAGCCAGGTTTTCCTTGTAATTGTGGCAGAAAAACCACTAGACAGTGTCTGGCATTGAAAGGATATCAAACAGGTGTTTTATGGAATGATTCTCACGTACATATGACAATCATATGCATAGGAATGTAGAGCTAGTCTCTTTCATGCAGCAATTTTTAATTTCCAATATAAACTCCAAAAAGACAAGAGCATAGAAATGTACATCAATGAGAAACATTCTCTGTGAATAAATTCATTTCAAAACTTAAATGTGTCATTAGTGTTGCATTATTTATCAGTAGAGATATTCAGATTCCAGTAAGATTGCCCAACTGAAGGTTTTTGTTGGTAATGTTTTGTAAATCTTGGCTGTTTTGCAAGACAAGCTGGGCCGTGCAGGTTGCCCAGTCGCCCATTCAGTGTGAGACAATATTTTGTTTATATTATATATGAAATCACTGACTCAAGACTGGAGCGGCCCGCCTTTTAGGCAGTTAGTGTGAATCCCCTTATGTTTCAACCATTACATGCAAAACGGGGGGAGGGGGAAGGTTTAGTTTTTGACAGAGTCAAACATTTTTCATAATAATTATACATTGAGATTAAACATATGCTTTCCTATATGTAGTATTTGTATTAAAGTATTGCCAACAAAATTCATCAAATTTGGGATCATAATATTGTTTAAGAAAAAAACCTTACCCCTGTACATCAAAAAAGTGCAAAGTCTTCTTTAACACATGTGCACAGTTAATTCGGATCACATATTTTCTATTCCGATATTATAAGAATTGGAAGGTTCATACCATTAACAATATTCAATATTTTTCTGGGATTTTTTTTACTATCAACATTGAACCTCGAGGTTACATTGTAGTAAAAAAAAAATCCAATAAAAACGTTGAATGTAAATGATATGAACCTTTAAAGTCTTATATTATAGGACTCATGTTTTTCAAACATAATGTGTTGATCAATTATGTTATGATGATTTTAATAAACTTCACATTAGGTAATTTGTCACATATTTTGATTACATTATATCGAGTTTTCCCAACGATACACTTGTTGGTGTGCTCGATCATACGAATTTACCGACATTCATATTAACAAAATGACCCATCTTTGAAAATTCTTGTGACGAAACTACATTTCAGAATACATTAAAAATTGAATACTCAGAAAGCTACATTATTAAGGTTTGAAATATGCAGTCCAATCTGGCAGTTTTTTACACCCCACTATGTTGAACAATAGATTGTTCAATTAACAGCATGTTTGGCAATTAAAAAATCATATATTAACAAATTTACGTTTAACATATACTTTACTTAAAGTGGTTGTATAAAAGTTATATAATGGTTTTGTGTTTTAAGATATATTCATCCCTATGCATATCGGTTTTTATGCGTAAATTGTCTCTCCTTATTTTTGACCTTTTCTATTGTTCTAGCGTCACTGGAAATCCCACTGTGAAGAGAAAGGTGTGACAAAAATGAAATACACCTGCATGATATTTTCATAATAAATTTTCATTTAATACTGTAAATATTTTAATATACATAACATTCTGTTCAAACAGAATATTTTGTGTAATTCATATATGAATAATAACCTTTTGAATCTGAAATAAAGATTATCTTATCTTATAAAAAAAATCTTTCAATAAGTGGAAATAGAACTTTGAAAGGTACAGAAAATATGTCACATGGCATGGCATATCAAAATCAAGCCTAGTGCCATATTAGATTTGTTGATGATGACAAAACTGTAAAAAATGTTTTACAAACAAAAAGACAAGAGTTTAAATCAGTATACCCCTAATTTGGAGTGGGAATATAATAATTGCAAGCAATTGCTTCAAGACAAGTCCTTCTTTCCATACATAATAAACAGCTGCTTCATGATCATGAGTTCAAGGAACAATCTGACACTGAAGTGAAGAGAAACAATTTTAATAACTATATATATTTTAATTACCAAAGTAGGATCTGTGTCCTGCATGGCAAGAAATCTTTTATATATGGTGTGCACCTTTTCATACTTCATTCTTCCCTGTTAAAAAAAAAGGCATGACAATGTACAGATTGATCTGCGATACAATTGCATAATTTTTGTAGGTGTTTTGCTTATTTTACCTTTCGTGAAATAGTCCTTTTGAAATTCTTTTCTTACAAACACTCATTCAACATATGTTAGCATTTGTCATGCATTAAGTATCTGTATGAGAAATGATAAACAAACTACAACTTATGTTTGCATATATTGTGAAAGCACTTACAATCATGGGGGGGGGGGGGGGGGGTACTAATTTGTTGTAGCTTTGACCACAAATTCAAATTTGCAACAAAATGTAAAATTTTCATTTAAAACTAAAATGCTCTAATAATATCCAATTTATACCTATATCTAAACTAAAACGAACAAAACACATATGTTATGAGTAGTCCCTTTTTAAATAAACATGTAAAATAATATACACTAACAATAAAACTACTGCTAACAGTGCAATGCTCAAACAACAACTGACCATCCTATCAAAACTATATACAGATATTTCTCTGACATGTCTGATAACACCCATGCTGTCATCAAGCTGTTTTCTATCTATGATCTAATACCTATCCCTTAATCTCTTAATCAAAACAAAACTGCCAAGCTGACAAGCTGACCTTATCATTAATGAAAATAAAACCAGGGGGAGTTTCTCTAACATGTCTGATAACACCCATGCTGTCATCAAGCTGTTTCCTATCTAATACCTATCCCTTGATCTCTTAATAAAAAAAACCCTGCCAAACTGACAAGCTGACCTTATCATTAATGAAAATAAAACCAGGGGGAGTTCAACCCAAGGAATTTATCAAAATATGTATAAACTATAATTCAATTTTTAAATTACCAGAAATCAAAAACCCACAAATTCAGGTAATTTGAAAATCTACGGAACTTTCTTGTTATGGAGTTTTATTGAACTTTTATGAACATTTCAGTATTTTTTTCCTCTGACCCAAATTAATAGGTTGGATTTTGAGATTAAAAAGGTTTAATCATGCCACATGTTCATGCGCCTGCCAGTAGCCAATGTTAATTTTTTAGTTATAGTTTACTGTTTTTGTCACCTTCAGATTTTGTGTTAATATCAGATCTTTGATAGCCTCTGTCAAATTGATTTACAACTTTTCTCTATATAGATATTGGTGCATTACAGCTAAAATTTAGTATTTGGCTTTTGTTGGAGACTGTATGTTGACTGTTAACGGTTTTTACTTGTATTTTGTGTCTGGATTCTTCAATGATCTATATATCCAACATCTCCTTTTATTCATGTGTGAATTTAAAGGATTTTAATTATCAGAACCATATACATCTTACTGTTATTTAGTTGTTTTACTCACTTCTTCAAAATCAGCGTAAGCAAAGAACAGTAACATATTACTTTTCATCAATGTTGTAATTGACCTTTCATAGATTGCTGCAGCTTCATCTGCAAACATTTTACCGGCATTTTGGTCCTGCAAAAATTTAAAAGCAACTACCAAATTATGCTATATCTTATATTAGTAATATAATGTTAGTTTCATATGCTGTAAATTCAGACAATTTCTATTGCTTTAAGAGGATAGATCTACTTCAGGGAGACAACTCTTTAAATCAGTTATGCATTTGTAAAATTATAGTTTCAGCAATGTATTTAAAGCATTTTCCTGAAACAGATTGGAAATAGCCGATATAACCTAGAAGCTTAGAATATATATTATATGAAAAGGGTTGACACAAACGTACTGATGCTATTAAGAGTTATTTCCCTTAACATAGATCTCCCTCCTTATTACATTTGTACTGCAAAAATTGAGACTAGATTTATAGGTGTCACAAAAATCAAAATTCTAATTAAAACTGTTGATTACAATAATTGTAAGCTTTTCCAGAGATTTTAATAATAAAGCTATAATTTTTATGTAGTGTTCAATAAATCACAATAATAACTGCAAACAGAAAGTTCTGAATTTACAGTCATTTTAACTGTTAAATCAGTAGAAATCAGCATAAAGAGACTTATATTCTACAATAATTTAACTTTGGATAAAATAAGTCTTCTGATTGGCTCATAGTGCTTTGAATATCAGTAAATATACATAATTTTGTCATGTGACCGCAAGCTCATCATCGTTTTTATCATTACTTAAGTCCTTTTTAGAAGTAAATTATAATGAATTACTTTAATATTTTATCTGTCTATTCAAAATTCCATAAAAAAATAAAATGCTTCGCTGAGCGCAGCCTGATATTGTATGAATAAAAACTCGGATTGGAACACCACGGACGATGTGTTAGTTGTACTTCATATATCAATTATAGATTATAGATAACGCATTTGTTTTTTAAGTCTGTCGGCTTTTTCATGCATTTTCTGTACACATGTTCACAACAAAAAAGGCTAAACTAACTTTGTGAAAGTTATAATCAATGTCAAGTGTTTCATTCGCCAAAAATCTTGTGCGTTTCTGCGATAAAAATCATGCGCAATTTTGTGAATGAAAGGGGAAAGTAAATCCTTACGCGTTGCATTCGCGCATGTAATTTGCATATTAACCCAATAATTTTTATATCACGGCCAGTCCACTGATACTGACATTATCAGCGAGTACACATCAAAGAAAAAATGTACAAATTACCGATAAATCAATTTATAAGAAGGCATGAAATGGACAGTTTCACAACTAAATATACTTTAACCTTTGTGTGCACATGTTTTTACCAACAGTTTAGCTTAAAAAAGATATGAAAGTGCTGACCTACAAGTTAAGAAACCTTCTTACTAATATGAATGAAAAGTCAATAGGTTGCCTAGGTGACATAATGACCTTTTGTCTCACATGTTAGAACATTTGTAAGACTATCATTCAAAACTCAAATATAAAAAAAAACTTATCAAAATGTCACAATGTGTGAATTGTTTCAAAACAAAATTAGTAATATCATATATGTGTGAATTATAAGTCATAATTTATGACAATCCTTTAAACCAAATTCTTTTTAAATGTTTTATGACAACCCTTTTATATAAACATTATTTATAATAGACCATGGGAAGAAAGTGATGACGCACAAATAATGTTCACTTAAACCAAAGTTTAGGACGGAAATGCATCAAATTTAAAGGTTGTCTATTACTTGGTTTATTTTTGTTCTCCTTTTTGAATAATAAATCTTACTGATATTGACAAAGCTTACCCCTTTTTCTGTTAAAATCCTGCTTGAATGTTCCAAATATGATGCTGCTTCATACCAGATGTCAGGATGATGTCCCAGACAGAGCAAACACTGCTCATAGGCAAACATTACTGAAATACAA
Source organism: Mytilus edulis (assembly GCF_963676685.1). Classification (NCBI taxonomy): domain Eukaryota; kingdom Metazoa; phylum Mollusca; class Bivalvia; order Mytilida; family Mytilidae; genus Mytilus; species Mytilus edulis. The sequence continues at coordinate 43,489,620 of NC_092353.1, read as the reverse complement.
CATACAGATCATTTCACTGTAGGGATAACTCTTTTAAAATAAGTGGACAAAAATGACCATGCTTTGATTTTTATTTGGGATTGCAATGAAAAATCACTCAGTTTGTTCAAGTATCAAATGTTAAAATAACTACATTATTTATTTTTTTTGTAAGGTAGGATAAACAGTAGAATTCAGACAAGTAAAGTGGCATTTCATTATCAGCCATAGACTTTTATACCATTTTCAGAATATTTGGCACTGAAAGTTAAATTGCTTGAATGCCATAGTTTTTTTATACCATTTTCAAAATGTTTGGCACTAAAAGTTAGATTGCTTGAAAGCTATAGTTTTTATTCATTTTTCAAAATGTTTGGTACTGAAAGTTAGATTGCTTGAAAGCCATACTTTTTAAACCATTTTCAGACTGTTATGATAAGTCACTTATGTACTGAAAATGAGGTGATTTGTTGTTAATAAAAAACAACACAACAATAACATCTTTTATGTGACAATGAGTAAGGTGTAGAAAATAATCGACTTCATCTCATTTCATTAGAATACAAAATTTTTAGTACACATGTAAGCTATTTTGATTTATTTTGATGTATGATTTTTTAAGTTTCTGAAATCAGAATAATGATACTTACCTCTCCTGGTAATAAGAGCATGGTCCTCTGTCTTTAGAGGATTGCTTTTTTCCCATGAAATATATTTCTTCCACAAATCAACCTAAAATAAGTTTTGACATCTTTCATCTAAAAAATTTGTAAGGGTTCCGCAAACCCAGTGTCTCGCCTACTTTTGCGGTAAATCACAGGCTCAACAAAAAAGAGGAAAAAAATCAATAAAAATATTCCACTTAATACTATCTAATGATTGTAAGAAGCTTTTGTCCAAGTTTGGTAAAAATTTAGGATAGTTAATGAATCTAATAAATGTATTGAAAACTTTAATTGCAGACTGTATGTAATGTTAACTGGAAGAAAATCTAAGTCTATTTAAAAGTAAAATACAGAAAATAATGGAGTTATCTTTTTACAAAATTTACTTCTGGATACTATCTTATGATCATAAATAAGCTTCTGTCCAAGTTTGGTACAAACCCAGGATAGTTTAAGAAAGTTATTAAAATTGTAAAAACTTTAACCACAGAGTGAATGTAATGTTTCCCCGCAGAAAAACTAAGTCCATTTAAAAGTAAAATATGGAAAAAATGGATTTATTTTTTTACAAAATTTACTTCTGGATACTATCTTATGATCATAAACAAGCTTCTGTCCAAGTTTGGTACAAACCAAGGATAGTTTAAGAAAGTTATTAAAACTTTAAAAACTTTAACCACAGAGTGAATGTAATGTTTCCCCGCAGAAAAAACTAACCACAGAGTGAATGTAATGTTTCCCCGCAGAAAAAACTAAGTCCATTTATAAGTAAAATACAGAAAAAATGGAATTTTATTTTTACACAATTTACATCTGGATACTATCTTATGATCATAAACAAGCTTCTATCCAAGTTTGGTAGAAATCCAGTATAGTTTAAGAAAGTTATTAAAATTTCAAAAACTTTAACCACAGAGTGAATATTTTTGGACGCCGCCGACAACGACGGAATGTAGGATCGCTTAGTCTCGCTTTTTCAACTAAAGTCGAAGGCTCGACAAAAACATAACTTCCAATTTATGAAATTGTAAACGTTTTATTTCTTTATCCAGTTAATTATAAATAATTATATTTTAAAAGTGACTAATTAATAAATGAGCAAAATCTTATCAACAAAATAAATTCTGTAACACTTAATAAGACAATTTCAATGAGTCTTGATTTCAATTATGACAGAAATCAAAAATTTTTGTACAATTTCTCTTATACAGTGTATAATCTTTACAATCAAATGTAGTATAGTTTGATGGGCGAATTCCTTTGAAGACTGACCTGTGTAGCTTCTTCAGGTATATTCATTGGAGGTATGGACGGCATATTTTTATTTATTCCTCTCGTCACTGCCTCATATTCTTTAGCAACACGTCTAGAATTCATATACTCTCTACCTCTATCTTCAGTCATTTTCTTGGCTATCAGTGGATTAATACTCTAAAATAGAAAATTAAAACTTTCGCTAAAAAAAATAATTGAATATCGATAATTTCATCATGTTTATTTTTTCATAACATTTTTTATCAAGTTGTACATGTATTGAACATTATCATCATGCTTGACTTTTATACTAATGTATGCCATGTATTTGTTAGCATTTTTTTTTTATGCTTTTCTATGATGAGGGCCTTCAGGAAGATTTTTTATATACTGTGGATTCATTTATTTTCGTGGGTACCGATTTTCGTGGTTTGAAGAAAACATACATATTCGTGGATATTTAATTTCGTGGTTTTGGCAAAGTCTACACTCATTCTTTTAGAAAATTTGTATTTCGTTGAACATTTGAATTCGTGGTTCTCCAGTACCCAAGAAATCCATGAACATCAGTATCCAACGAATAATAATGAATCCACAGTAGCTTACTATGTAACCCTCTTAATATATAAAGTATTGTTGTTGTTGATAAAGAACATTACAGGTGTTTATGAACTTTCTGCTTTGCATAATTAACATGAATAGAAATTGGTTTATTTGATTGGATTAATGTAATTTTCTTACTGTAAAGAGGTTTATTTTGACAGAGTTTAAATTTCTATGTCGGACCCTGATTGCCAGGTTTCATTTTCACATTTTTCTTGTCCATGTCTTTATTTCAATATACATTATTCTTTTGAGAAGAGAATAAACTAGCATTTTTATATTACTGGCAAAATTAGTAAAAATATACCCTCACAAAAAGTTTTCACTTTACAGTATGCACTAATACAATTTCATAGCAGTCAGTTTTATAAGCTGTGTAAACTTGAGTGTGAAGGATGAAATACAATTTTCAACATGCAAATTTAACAAATTTTATCTTAAAATGGTAAACTGAAAGCACTTCATCATCCCTCTGCAAATAACCAAGTTAAAATGAAAATCCATAGTCAACATAGAGAATACTTGAATCCTCTGTCCTTTCATATATATTAGTTTATTTTAAGTATTTTATGGATTAGTTGTGTCAAGTAAAACCACCTGATACCTTCATAAAACTATATCTGAAATAAATTGTCATACGTTTTCATAAGCACAATATTCCTTCCAGAAAATTTCTATATTAATCATTGGGTTGACAACTCCTCTCTGGTAGACCTTCCGTACAGCTGTTATTCTCTGGTTTTCTGCATATGAACCAACTGCTTCCCTGTAAAACAAGAAAATTATTATCAATTTATAAAGAAACATGGTAAAATAGCTGTTATCTAATCCAATTGCTTTCCTGTAAATCAAGAAAATTATCATCAATTTATAAATAAGTAAATGTGGTAAAATAAGTAGCTGTTATTTAATCCAACTGCTTCCCTGTTAAAACAAAAAAGTTATTATCAATTGAAACATAAGGTAAAGTGGAAGCATTGCTGTTATTTAAGACAATTCTTACCATAACTTGCAGACAAATCTTAAATGATTTATACATAATTGTTGGGTTTATATTCATGCTAGAATTTATTTACAATGGAATATGGCAAGTCGCTATGAAGTGAATTTAAAGCATAGCAGGGGCAGATCCAGCCATCCATTCCCAAACCAGAATAAAGAGATAAAAGGCAGGTGGGTGTTCAACCATATGTCCCTATTCAAATGCATTGATCGTCCAAAAAAAGGGATGTTCCAGTCCCAAGAAACCCCCTCTTGATCAGCCACTGTATAGCATCTCTGCAGAATGACTGATTGATTGATTAATTGTAAGCTTTTTTTATTCAGTACAGAATATCACAAATATATTCAGAAAGAGAGCATGCTAGTGAAGTATTTTGTTGTAGACCCTCACCCTAATAATCGACAGGCTGTATTAGCAGAATGACATATTCACTTCTGAAACAAACTAGATTTGGATGAGATATTTTCCAATGCTTCTAATGGTTGCATACTTTGAACTGAAGCAGCAAATGTCACTTCAATTTTGTTGTTGTTATACAAGGTTAAATACCAGACCAATGATCTCCATCAGTTGACACAAGCACTCTACTACAAGACCTTTGAGAGGGTAAAACACAGGTATCATTAAGAACCAGATTTTAATTAGCATGTTCTGTGTTGATGGCCTTACTGTGACTTTTGACATGGAGAACAGCAATACAAGTGCTCTCCCTTTGATTATTGTGGTTTTTATTTTGCTACATGCATGTAATAATTTTGTGTAATGGATGAATACCCCAGGCCTTTGTTTTTCTATTATGTAAAAATAAGCGAAAATTAATGCAGTAATTGTTACCATTTATACAAATATATACTTACACAGATTTTAAAAAGTTAACATAGTCAGCCCAGATCTGATATGACATAATATCCATACCCATCTTGTCTAGGGCAAAGTCGTAAGCCTGGGCCATCTTTTCCCTAAAATGAATAATACTTCACACAATAATCCAATGTATAGCAAACTGATTTTTTTAGGCAAAAATTCTTGAAGTTTGTGTTTTGTTGATGTTTAGTTGTGATATTTCAGCTTTATGTGTTTTTTTATAACTGTTTACATTTTTGTGGAAAATGTTGTGTTTAACATTGACTTTTCAAAATACTAGTAGTAGACTAAGCTAAAGACATAATGTGCTCCCCTCTATTTCAACCTGGTCAGTATTCTTGGCTTATATGCTAAACACATTATTCATATTATAAGCTGTCTCTCAATTTTTAAATCAAACCAGGAAAAAAATATTCATTTTGTGATCTGTAGTATGTAGAGAAAAATTCTTATACTATTTACAAGGTTTGTAATAACATGAGCAACATGAAAGGTGCAACATGTGGAGCAGGATCTGAGACCACCGTAAGTTTTTGGTGGGGTTCATGTTGCTCCAGTTTTCTATGTTGCGTCTTATGTACTATACTTGTCTGTTTTTTTTTTCTTTTTTAGCCATGGCATTGTCAGTTTATTTTCAATCTACAGATTTGAATGTCCATCTGGTATTTTTCGCCCTTCTTTCATATTCTAAAGAGTCTACCTATAAAATTGATTATGATGTATTACCTGTAAGATGGAAGTGAACCCTTGGTATCTTTGATGTAGTTCAGATACAGCTTCCAAAGGTCTATGTTTAATACTTTTACTAAACATCTTTGAAATAACTGAAAAAAATAACAATAGCATATTAAAGGTCATCATATATTTGGAAAAAATATTACTAAGCACTCATATTGGACTTAAAAAAGACATGTCATTTGTATTTTAAACTGATTTGAATGTTTTTTTCTGATAACTGTCAATATAACACCTCAACCAATTGATGTGTTATTTTTAGAACCAAAATATTTAATTGTTTTAAAATAGCAAGAACCAAATTGTATAAGTAGTTTAAAATAGCAAAACCAAACTTAAATTGTTTTATAATAGCAAACACCAAAAACTGTATTCAGTTTAAAAAGTAAAAAAATGTTTAATTGGTTTACAACATAAAAAACCAAACTGTTTAATTCATTAGAAATATAACAAAAAATACTGTTTAATTTGGAAGAAAGAGGCAGAGCAATTTGGAAGGCTACAATGACGTCATCAATATACATGAAGGAAAAGCAAATTGGATTAAAGATACTACAGACTAGCTTTAGAATGGTAGCTCTTGTTGGTCCTATACTATTTTTGGGGGGACTGTCCCCAAATTGTAAAAAATAATACCATGAGTACCTAAGAACTACAGTTTGGCAGCTAACTACAGATATGACATCAAAAGTCAATACAACATTATATAGAAAAGTGAAAGATACCACAAAGCCTCACTATGACTTCAATATGAAGAACAGCAATAAAAGCACTGTTATCTGTCAGGTTTATCAAGAGTGAGCTTTTATACGATAAAGTAATCCATACACCATATGCTTTCTTCTCCAACCATTACACCAACTGTTCAAGGCCAATGAGAAATGATAATCTATATATTTCTTCCTCATCTTATATATCAAGTTCTTCAACTCTCTTTAAAAGTTTTTGAATAACAGGGGGAACATATTTGTTCTTCCAATGGTGCAACCCACCAATCACCTGTTCTGCCATCCATGTATAAATTAGGTTTTAATTCTTAGCAAAGTGAAAGTACCAATTAATACATCTTTAGATTTTCTACATGGAAAAAAGAGAAGAGTTTATTGGATTATCTCCCATCGACACTTAACTGTAATAGTGTAGATAACAATCTTAGATTAGTTATCTTTTAACAGAGGAGGATATCATAAAAAAAAATTAAAATTTTGCAACTGCAGATAAACTCAAATATAATTTTCGCTTTGTACTTGATTGTAAACCACCAAGCTCAAGAGTCAACAGAAAGTGGAAAAGTCAATAAGATACTTTGTTCAGTGGTTGTCGTTTGTTGATGTAGTTCATAAGTGTTTCTCCTTTCTCGTTTTTTTTTATATAGATAAGACTGTTGGTTTCCCTTTTTGTGGCTAATTTTAGCTTGCTATTTGATAAGAGGCCAGACTCCATGCTGAAGGCTGAACTTTTACCTATAATGGTTTATTTTAAAAAAAATTGTAATTTGGATGGAAGTTGTTTTATTGGCATTCATTCATTCCACATCTTGTATCTATTTATCCTTCATAGTCCTGATAAAACATGGTTTGATAGTACCATTCCTTTAGAAGTTCCCTTATCTTTTTACATCTTTAGATCTTGCAATCAAAATTTCATTAAAAAAATCACAGATTTAACAATTTCTTAACATTTGAAAGTGTTTGCCATTTTCCTACCTTTTCTACTCTTTCAAAATTCTTTGCCTTTAGCTGTAAAATAAAGACATTTTTTTTTATATAATAATGCCATTTTCAAGCAGTTGTTTCTCTGTTTACAACATTGATACATCTGATATAAAGAGCTTGGTCCAGATTAATTTGTTAAGACCCTTTCATGGCTGTACAATTTGATCTTCTACTTAACAAATTTTTAATAGGTGGCTCTATTCTGCACACTTCCAGTTTAACCACAGCACAAATATTTGTCATTAATCTTGTCTGTGATTGTCCCCGTTCAGTTTTTCATGATCTTCAAGTCTACTGAACAAGGTTATAACTGGTTGGTCTATTCTACTCAATATTACTTAAACAATAACACATATTCAAATCATTCATCTATAAATGGTGTGGTTGTCATGTTTGGTTTTGTTCCTGTCTACTTAGAAATTCTTGTTGATGTCAGATCTCTATCTTCACTGATGAATTCAACTGCAAATTGCATAGTCTTGTGACAATGGAATATTCTGCTTGTCATAAGGATTGCTTACTTGTTGTCCATCATTAGAGGCCTATTTCTGACATCTATACAAGACGTTTATACATGTACAAGTATTTGCATTGTAGACAGATATTTGATTAACTTGTTGTGTAGGATTGCTGTCTAATTTACATGATATGAACAATTTGAACTGGTAATCACGAAAAACACAATATTAATAATTCAAAATAAAAAATAAATTAAGTAAAACAGAATAGAATCAACAATTCAAACTTTTTCAATCCACTTGAGAATTTTTTTTCAAAACAAAATTCTGATAACATATAGTTTCTTGCATTTTTTAAAAGGTGTTATGCTGTCTATTGCAAAAATAGTGACTAAGAAGATATGTATTTCCTCTTTTCTATATTACAATTAGGACAATGTCCTTTTCTCCTTAGTATAATTGTTCCCACCATGAATCATGCCTATTGACACTTTAGTCTGACTGTTACCTTTTTTTCAATTAACAATCATTTCAATTTCCAGATTTTTTTCATACCATTCAAAATTGGTATTTTGTATTAATACTAAAATTTCATAGGATGATATCTATATAACTTTATTTCTATTTGAAATTCTACAGCCTTTGAATCTTGACATTATAACTCTGGGTTCAAAAATTAATATGAATGTCTGTGTATCAATTGCCTGACAAAAAATATGTAGGTTTAGGAACACAAAGCTAAGTAAATAAGGTGTTAATAGACTAGAGGTACTGGGAACAAAACTCACAAATTGATACTGTGTTTCCCCCTCTTGTCATCCTTCCAACAAAGTATTGACCTTGACCACAATGTTTTCAACTTCATTCGTCAATAGACTCTCTCTCTCTAGTATTGGGCAAGAATTATAATACCACATAATTTATAATCTTGAAGACTTTCAAAGGTTTTTAAGTTAACATAACTTTGAATATCTAATTGGGATGGAAAGTGGTACACATTTAAGTTAAAAGAGTTTTCTCCAAAGAGTTTCTTTTAAAAATCATTGAAGACAAACTGTCAATTTCGGACTGATCTGGTCTCTCAACCAGTACAGGATTTTGAACTACCCCCTTATTTTTATGGTACTTATGAAACTGAAATTCAAGACATTTACCTATTATTTACACCAATTCTGTGTCTATAAAAGTCATGAACTGGAATTATCCCGATATAATAAACTATTGACATTTCATAAAAAAAATATTTAAATGTCACATAACCTTCAGAGGTTCTGAGTCACCGATGATGTTGTAATCTTCTTTTATGTAGGAAAGAGTATCAATACAAACTAGAGGCTCTAAGGAGCCTGTGTAAAGCTCACCTAGATCTATGTGAATCTTAAACTAGAGGCTCTAAAGAGCCTGTGTCGCTCACCTTGGTATATGTGAATATTAAACAAAGGAAGCAGATGGATTCATGACAAAATTGTGTTTAGGTGATGGTGATGTGTTTGTACATCTTACTTTACTGAACATTCTTGCTCCTTACAATTATCTCTATCTATAATGATCTTGGCCCAGTAGTTTCAGTGGAAAATGTTAGTAAAAATTTACAAATTTTATGAAAATTGTTAAAAATTGACTATAAAGGACAATAACTTCTTAGGGGGTCAACTGACCATTTTTGTCATGCGTGACTTATCTTTAGGTCTTACTTTGCTGTACATTATTGCTGTTTACAGTTTATCTCTATCTATAATAATATTTCAAGATAATAACAAAAAACGTCAAAATTTTCTTAAAATTACCAATTATGGGGCAGCAACCCAACAACCGGTTGTCGGATCCATCTGAAAATTTGAGGGCTGATAGATCTTGACATGATAAACAATTTCACTCAGATTTGCTCTAAATGCTTTGATTTTTGAGTTATAAGCCAAAAACTGCATTTTACCCTTATGTCCTATATTTAGCCGTGGCAGCCATCTTGGTTGGATGGCCGGGTCACCGGACACATTTTTTAAACAACATACCACAAAGATGATTGTGGCCAAGTTTGGATTAATTTAGCCCAGTAGTTTCAGAGGAGAAGATTTTTGTAAAAGATTACTAAAATTTACGAAAAATGGTTAAAAACTGACTATAAAGGGCAATAACTCCTTAAGGGGTCAACTGACCATTTCGGTCATGTTGACTTATTTGTAAATCTTACTTTGCTGAACATTATTGCTGTTTACAGTTTATCTCTATCTATAATAATATTCAAGATAATAACCAAAAACAGCAAAATTTCCATAAAATTACAAATTCAGGGGCAGCAACCCATCAACTGGTTGTCCGATTCATCTGAAAATTTCTGGGCAGATAGATCTTGACCTGATAAACAATTTTACCCCAAGTCAGATTTGCTCTAAATGCTTTGATTTTTTAGTTATAAGCCAAAAACTGCATTTTACCCCTATGTCCTATATTTAGCCGTGGCAGCCATCTTGGTTGGATGGCCGGGTCACTGGACACATTTTTTAAACTACATACCCCAAAGATGATTGTGGCCAAGTTTGGATTAATTTAGCCCAGTAGTTTCAGAGGAGAAGATTTTTGTAAAAGATTACTAAGATTTACGAAAAATGGTTAAAAATTGACTATAAAGGGCAATAACTCCTTAAGGGGTCAACTGACCATTTCGGTCTTGTGGACTTATTTGTAAATCTTACTTTGCTGAACATTATTGCTGTTTACAGTTTATCTCTATCTATAATAATATTCAAGATAATAACCAAAAACAGCAAAATTTCCATAAAATTACCAATTCAGGGGCAGCAACCCATCAACGGGTTGTCCGATTCATCTGAAAATTTCAGGGCAGATAGATCTTGACCTGATAAACAATTTTACCCCATGTCAGATTTGCTCTAAATGCTTTGGTTTTTGAGTTATAAGCCAAAAACTGCATTTTACCCCTATGTTCTATTTTTAGCCATGGCGGCCATCTTGGTTGGTTGGCGGGGTCACCGGACACATTTTTTAAACTAGATACCCCAATGATGATTGTGGCCAAGTTTGATTAAATTTGGCTTAGTAGTTTCAGAGGAGAAGATTTTTGTAAAAGTTAACGACGACGGACGCAGGACGATGACGGACGCAGGACGACGACGGACGCAGGACGCAAAGTGATGGGAAAAGCTCACTTGGCCCTTCGGGCCAGGTGAGCTAAAAAAATAGCAACTCTATCGTTGTAGACTAGAATTCAGTTCATGAATGAAATCTTGTTTTTGGTGATCTTACTATAGCTGATTTGTTATCTATGTAGTTTTTTCTATCCCTACTATTTTTTTTTTGAGAGAGATAAACAAAAGTGGGTAAAAATCATCATTCAAAGGCGATAAACTCACACAAGAAATGAGCTGATAATTTCATGATTTAAAAATCACTCATTTAAGTTCCCCAACTGTTTTTAACATCTTAAAACAATTTGAGTGCACACACTGAAATGTCTAGCCTGTTTTACTTATCATTAAATTCCTGATGAAAGTCTGGGACATGGTGGTCTTGCTAAAACTATCACATTAACTTGACATAAGCAATTGCCTATGAAAATGGGGGGGGGGGGGGGGGGAGGGGGCACAGTCAGATGAGCCATGCCAGACATCTTAAATTATTCAATACACCAAATATATTGTTCCAATTGATAAAAGTACCAGAGAAACAGATCAAACCACAAAATCTTAATATTGACCAATAAACCATGAAAATGAGGTCAATGGCAGATCTGCTAGACAGACATTGATGCAGGATTTTCTTGCTGTGTTAAAAAGATCCAATGGTGGCTGTTTTCTGCACTTTGTTCTGGTTGACACATTCCCATTTCGATTCTTAATCTTAATCTTAATCATTCCATAAACCAATTACAGTTTACCTAATGACTATATTATCTAATAAACTAACAGAGTTATAAAACTTATCATTTATCAATGAACCATGTAAGAGGGGGGATAGGAGGGGTCTTGATCCCGAAATCCTGGACTTAAAAAAAAACGAAATCCTGAGGTCCCGAATTTAAATAAAGCAAATCCCGACATCCCGAAATCCGAAAAAAGGATTCCCGGATCACAAAAGGGTCAATCCCGAAATCCCGAGCTTAAAAACACCCGATCCCAGAGTCCCGATAAAGGTCCTATCCCCCCTCATGTAATAAGATCAAGGGCAGATGAACCCTACCAGAGAGACATGTGCACCTTACAAACATTCCATATTCAAATATAGTGGTCATATTCCTTATACGATCTAAAATATGTCTACATGTAAAATTATTCTATCCCACATATTGAATTGATCAATAACTTAATATCATCTGAAAATCTGATGTACGTAACCATGAAATTTAAAATAGTTCATAAAGGACAATGAAAATGAGGACAGAATCAGGGTTAACCCTCTTATTAGCTTAATTACTTATTAGTTTTCAATTTGTTATAAAATAAACATGATTGAACAGGTAATAGATGTACCATAAAGTTGGATGCAATGTGCACTATTCAATATTTCCTTCAAAGAATAAGAAAAGTTTAAAGAAATATGTTGATGACAAGAGTGGTAAGCTTCATGTTTTACACAAAAATATCACAGTACCGAAAACACCTTGTAAGAAACTTTGGGGCTATTAAAACAAATATTGCAAAAACTCATTTTGTATACTGGTAAACTTTAAAATTTCACATGAACAAAATTAATAACCTTGGCAAAGGGAAACAACTCTAACAATTTTCATGTACTTGTTGTTCATGTACTTGTTGTTCATGTACTTGTTGCCTTCTGGTCCATTATAAATCTGTCCACTCACTGACAAAATACTGTTTCCGTTGTCTCAAGAAGCACATACAAGAACCTCAGTTGAAAGTTAGCTTGTGTCAATATAAATGCATTGAAGAGTGACGAAAATCAATAACTGGTCCATTGTAATTATGCAAGATGTCCACTGACAAAATCTATTTTCTATGACTTTAAGTAACTTGTCAGAGGTGGATTCAGAGGGGGCCCATGTCAACTTTTCATAAACGTTCACAAAAAAGTAAAATTGGCTAAACAATTTTCCTCAGTACAAGAAACAGTTCAATCAATATTTCATGTTATGTCTTGATAAATGAGACAACATATTCTATTACTCTGAATAAAAAATTAAAATTCAGGATCCTTTTGAATCAAAATTAATCATGAAATTGTACTACAAACAATGATGACCTTACTGAATAGTAGTTGGGTACAGATTCTGAATATAAAGTGGGATTTAATCAAATAGTAATAGTCCAGTCAAACTATGTTTCAACCTCAAACTAATTGCAACAGAAAATGTTTTAGTTATAATCTATAGCATTAAGCAGTAAATATACACAGAAAAAAGTCCCATAAAATCTAACTTGAGGAAAACTCAAATTTTACATTTTTAATTTATGGAAATTAACATTGGAAAGGGAGATAATCCGCAAAATTTATTCTTTTTTTGTCAGTTTTTGGTTGATTTTCTTAAAAGTCATGTAAAATATGAAACTTTGATGAGATTAATAGTTTGTATTTGACTATATTATGTAATCTTCTGCTCATGAAATGTCAAACCAACGTGTTATGGGTATTTTAAATTTTTTTGGCACATTTTCATTAAAGAAAGACATTGCAAATCTATGGCTAAAAAAAATGTGACCTTTTTCAAAAAATGATGTGAATATTTGGTATTGTTTACATATGTTAATTATATTTTTTCAGCATCTAACTTGTTAAAAGAAAGTTTAAACCACAAAAAGGAGAATTTATTCTTAACTTAAGTTTTATTCAATTTGAGATTCTTTACCTTGACATGCTGAAAAATCTAATAATGGTCAAATAATGAATTATGAAATCTAGGTTGAAGCTTAATAAAAGATATGAAATCCTCAGAGTTGTTTGTTATACTCTAAAGAGGCTAAATTATCAAGAATGAAAACATTCTGTTGAATAGAAGTGGAAAAGTTATAATTTTGTATCAATTTTATTGATAGTTCTGCATTTTTTGCAGAGTTATCTCCCATATCAATGCAAATCTCCATAGGAATTTTTGAATCATGATTTTTTTTTAGTTTTCTTCAAGTTAGATTTTATGGAACTTTTTTCTGTGTATATTTTGGGTTTAATGCAAAAAATTTAAACTTAAAAATCTTCTGTTGCATTTACTTCAAGGTTAGGGTCAAATTATGCTAGATTGACTGGACTATAATGAAAACTATTGGAGAGAAATATGTAACAGTCGATTCAATAAAGCTAAAAATAGGTCATCTTCATATATTTGGAATTGATTCTGAGATAAAAATGTTAAATTATATACTTATTTTTTAAAGCATTTACCAATCAAATGAATTAAAATTTGACTAAACATGACCTAGAAATGCCCCAAAGACAATTTCCAATTATCCAACTGGGTAAAAATAATGTACCCCGAATAAAGGTCTACGACTCTATATACTAATAATAGTATACTTATTGTTATAGTGTCTGACAATCAGACAATTGTGTAGCCAAAAAACTTACCGTTCACGAATGAACCATGAAAATAAGGTCAAGTTCAGATGATTGCTGCTAGAAAAATATGTGCCTTCATAAACATTACAATTGTTAAATATAGTAAATCTACTGCTTATAGTGTAGAAACAGACTACCTGAATAATGAACTATGAAAATGAGGTCAGATGAAATTGGTCAGTTAGACATACCAATCTTCCAATCATAGAATACATCAAATGTAGTTGAATCCCCTAGCGGCCTGATTATTGTATCCAATAAAATGGACCTATTCATGAAGACCTACCAAGAAACCATTGATCAATAGACCACAAAAATTAGGCCAAGGTCGGATGAACCCTATCTGAAGGAAATGTACCCCTCAGAATTTTCCCAAAGAAAACTGAAAGTTGATTTGCTAATAGTATCAAGAGAAGCATTAACCATGAAAATGAGGTCAATCAAGTTAACATTAACATACGTGTCTTCCCTTCCAGTTAAAAATTCATTGTATTGGACCAAAATTCTTACTTGATTAATAATTTGTCAAGGTGTAAACTATACAAGAAGTATCAAGTCAATATCTTCAAGTACTAAACAAGAATGTGTCCTAAGTACACGGATGCCCCATCCAAATTATCATTTTCTATTCTGTGGACAGTGAAAATGGGATAAAATCTCTAATTTGGTATTAACATTAGAAAGATCATATCATAAGGTACTAAATTTCAAGTTGATATTATTTGAACTTCATCAAAAACTACCTCGACCAAAAACTTTAACCTGAAGTAGGACATACATAATGCCCATAAAAATAAATGGTGAATGTGTCCATGGGACATAAATGAAGCCACCACTTGCATATAATGTTATAAAGGGACATAGCTCATGAACTGCATAAGAGACATGCCCCATATTTAAACTTGATCTACAGTTAATGGTGATTTAAGCATTGTGTATACATTTCACAACATTTAGTTGAGGCAAACTTTAAGTTAGAAAACCAGTAAGAAAAAATCCAGCAATGTGTCCATGGAACATAGATGATGCCACTGCTTGCATATAATGTTATAAAGGGACATAACTCTAGAATAGTAAAAGTGACGCCACTGAAGTTCATATTTGATCTGTGTTTTGTGGTAATAAGCATTGTGTATAAATTTCATAACATTAGGTTGAGGCAAACTAAAGTTAGTGCATGGAAAGAAAACTAGAGGCTCTTAAGAGCCTGTGTCGCTCACCTTGGTCTATGTGCATACATGTATTAAACTAAGGACACAGATGGATTCATGACAAAATTGTTTTTAATGATGGTGATGTGTTTGTAAATGTTACTTTACTGAACATTCTTGCTACTTACAATTATCTCTTATCTATAATAAACTTGGCCTTTTAGTTACAGAGGAAAATATTTTGTAAATATTTACAAAATTTTACCCAATTAATAATAAAGATTGACTATAAAGGGCAATAACTCCTTAAGGGGTCGACTGATCATGTTGATCATGGTGACTTATTTGTAGATCTTACTTTGCTGAACATTATTGCTGTTTACAGTTCAACTCTATCTATAATAGTATTCAAGATAATAACCAAAAACGTCAAAATTTCTTTAAAAATTACCAATTAGGGGCAGCAACCCAACAACCAGTTGTCAGGGCAGATAAATATTGACTTGATTAACAATTTAACCCCTCGTCAGATTTGCTCTAAATGCTTTGGTTTCAGAGTCATAATCCAAAATCTACATTTTACTCCTATGTTCTATTTATAGCCATGGCAGCCATCTTGGTTGGTTGGCTGGGTCACTGCATACAATTTTTAAACAAGATACGCTAATAATGATTGTGGCTAAGTTTGGTGAAATTTGGTCTGGTAGTTTCAGAGGAGAAGATTTTTTAAAGATTACAAAATTTACAAAAAATTGGTAAAAAATGACTATAAAGGGCAATACTCCTTAGGGGTCAACTGACCATTTTGGATTTGGTGACTTATTTGTAGATCTTACTTTGCTAAACATTATTGCTGTATACAGTTTATCTCTATCTATAAAAGTATTCAAGATAATAACCACAAACGGCAAAATTTCCTTAATATTACCAATTCAGGGGCAGTAACCAAACAACCCATTGTCAGATTCATCTGAAAATTTCAGGGCAGATAAATCTTCACTTGATAAACAATTTTACACCTGTCAGATTTGCTCTAAATGCTTTGGTTTTAGATTTATAAGCCAAAATTTACATTTTACCCTTATGTTCTATTTTTAGCCATGGCAGCCATCTTGGTTGGTTGGCCACTGGTCACCTGACACATTTTTTAAACTAGATACTTGAATGATGATTGTGGCCAAGTGTGTTTAATTTGGCCCAGTAGTTTCAGAGTGGGTCTCATTGGGGTCTAAGCGTGACGCGGGATTGCCAATTTTTTGTAAGCGTGACACATGAAAGTCAAATTATTGTGTCGTGAAAACGGGAAAAGAGGTCTTGCGGGACCCGGGAAATGACAAAAAAATGAGAATTGCTTACATATATAGTGTAAGCGGGATACGGGAATCTGACAAAACAGTAAGCGGGATCCGAGATCGGAACCCCCCAATGAGACCCCCTTCAGAGGAGAAGACAGACAACAAGTGATGAGAAAAGCTCACTTGAGCTAAAAATCAACATTTTTTTCATTTGTAAAGGAGCACAACATCACCAGAATTCAAACATTGGGATGTGTTTTTAGGTAACAAACATTGTTTATATGTTTTCATAACATTTGGTAGAGGCAAACTGATGTTAGAGAAACAAAACATTTAGCATTTTTTCCATTTGTAAAGGGGCAACACTCTAGAACAGTTTTAGTGAAACCACCAAATTCTTAAATTTGGTCTGTGTTGTGTGGTAATAAGCAATGTGTACAAGTTTTATAATACAAGGTTGAGGCAAACTAAAGTAAGAGAACTGAAACAAAAAAATCAGCTATTTTCCATTTGTAAAGGGCATAACTCAAGAGCGGCAAAAGTGATTAAGCCTCCAAAATTTCAACTTGATCTGTGATTTGCGGTACAAGAATTGTGTACAAGTTACATAACATTTGGTTGAGGCAAACTAAAGCGAGAGAACAATCATCAATTTAAGGTATGACCATGCAGATGGACAAGGGTAAAACTTAATCCCCCCTCTGCATAAAAAGTGTTGAATACTGATTATCAAAATGAATTTGTCAGTCCAAGAACCATAACTCTACACAATATTGTCAGACCAGAACAAAATTGGAACTTGATCTGTAACTTCTCATGATAACACTATATACTAATTTTCAAATCAATTTCTTCCAGCATGAGAAAGTGATTATTAGAGTGAATATATTTTGTCCAAGGACCACAACTCTGCAAAAAATTATCAGACAGGAACAAAATTCAACTTGAAATGTTACTCATCGTGATGATATAATATGATTATCAATTATCAAATAAAAATCTTCAATAATGACAAAAAAAGGGCGGAAAACTGATTATTTGAGTCAATTTTCTATGTCCCAAGACCATAACTCTGCACAAAATCATCAGACCGGAACAAAATTCGAACATGAACTGTAATTTGTCCCGATAAAACTACATATCAATTATTAAATTGATATCTTCAAGGATGTAAGAAACAAGTGTGGAAAACTGATTTGCCGTACTGACGGTTGGACAGACAAACCGAGTGTAAACCTAAAGTTCCCTTAGACTTTGTCGATAGGGGACTAATAAATATTTGAAACTGATTTTTAAAACTAGTATGAGACATTGCAGATATAAATCTTTGATATAAATTTCAAAAATGTAGGTGTGGGAGTGCTTTCTTGTAAGCAAAATGCAAAATATTCAATTATGCAATATCTCATGTTTAAATTTATATTTCCAAAGGGTATAACTCCTTCAAAAATAATGGTTGGAAACTAATTTGTCAAATTTTTCTCTAGAAATTGCACATATAAACCTGTCATATAAATTTTATAATCCTACAAGAAATGTAGCTGCGAGACACTTTCAATGCAAAATACCATAATTATATTTCTAAGGGAGCATAACTTTTAAAATAAATGTTTTGAACAGACTACAAGATTTGACTTAATTCATAAAATTCTGGCAAGGTTTGTTTCAGTGAGAGTTCTTACAAGAAAGAATGGACATGCACCAAAGCCAATTATTCTATGTCCAGGGTAACGAAAATTAAGGAATCTTTCGCATTGTATATAGTTTCAGGGGAGCTAATTATTAATAATCAAACAAGTGTTTGATTTCTTTGACAAGCCAAATATCACTGGTTTATAAGCACTGTCTCCATTTTTTTGTTATGGTTTATTATTATAACCCTTCATCAGTAT
Organism: Mytilus edulis; assembly: GCF_963676685.1. NCBI lineage: Eukaryota > Metazoa > Mollusca > Bivalvia > Mytilida > Mytilidae > Mytilus > Mytilus edulis. Next base: position 43,471,481 of record NC_092353.1, on the reverse strand, counting down.
ATGTTCTTTTAGCAACTCAAAGGTGCTGTTGAATCATAAAACTTCATACAAAATGGGTAATGATCTGATCCTACTAGTATTTCATTTAAGCTTACCTGTTTCAGCATATGAACTCATACAGGAATGTAACCCACTGTTCCTTAAATATTGTATATAATCAGTCCATGAACCCTCATGGTTTGGATTAAATTGTATGTTAATGTTTATCAGATTTCTAAAGCAGTGTTTTTGCTCCTAAATTATGTTTCTAATCATGTCTAAAGACAACTTTCTTCTTGACAGAGATGTTTTCTTTTTGATAATACTAATTGTTTGTTTTTTTGTTTGTTTGTTTCAAGTTTTGTTTTTAATTGACATAAGCTTTTTGGTGTACAAGATATTTTTGTTTGCTAGTTAAAATATATACTGCACAAGCATTTAACAATAAACCTGAAATATGTTGTATGCTTCAAATAGTTTACATATCAATCAAAGCAACTGTGAAATGACATTAGCATGAAAACTTTAACACCGATTTAATATATAATAAAACCTGAAAATGAGAATGTCAGGAGACAGGTCACTGTATAAAGATATGTTCATTTTAATATGGTCCTGCAGATAGAATATAGTCGACATATTACTTAAAGTGACAAGATATTAAGTGATCTATTTTTGTTGCTTCGAGTCAATATTCGAACTCTGTTTGATAGCTGTCTCAATGACAATCATACCACATCTCCTAATTGTATACAAAGCACAAAAACTTAAAAACAAAAAGGTCACTGGGAGTCTTGCAAAGACCAATATTGATTCCAAAGAAACTGACAAAATTAAACTGACCACTAACTTCCCAAGTTACCGAACCAAAATAACAATTGAATTATGTCAACCAAAAATTTTATATCAATGAGCCATCTATAGATTGTTTAAAACTCCTTTAACCATAAGTTATGGTTTTTTTATACAATCATACCACTGTTGTCACTTACTTATCCGAAAACCTTTGTTTTGGGCAAAACAAACAATACTAGGCCAAAAATGGATTAAGGTGGTACATAACACTACAGGGAGATAACTCTGTAAATCTGCTGAATGTTTTAACCACCTTATATTGTTGTGAAATATAAGCTTTCCAGGGGCGTAGCTGGGTATTTAGTCTACTGTAGGCACCAATGGTCAGGGGGTCTTGGGCCGCTGAAGGCCCCCAGCAGTTCCTACCTGCTTAGTAATTTTGAATAATTGTGGCCATTACATGCAGGTTTGAGAGTACTCAAAATTACTGGAAGCCAGTTGACTGATTGTTTTTTTTACACCCAGTGTCAAATATTTATGCAAGTTCAGGACTGTTGAAATTTTTCTTTGCAATAAACACAACTTGGAGCTAGATCCTGTAATAGTGTCGTCCAGGACGAAGGTCTGGAAATTTAAAAATGACATACATTGGAAAATGAGGGATTATTGGATAGGAGGAGAAATTTTGCCTTTCAGTAGACCAACTGCGAACTCCTCAAAGAGTTGCATTCTCTCTACAACTAGGCATCAGATTTAATTTCCCCATTCTGATCAGAAGTGGCTGCGTATTTATACATCCTGCATAGCCAAACGGACGACCAACATTGGCAAGTCGGGTGAAGACAAAGTGGAAAGCTAGTTGAAAACTAACAACAACTAATTAAAAAGCTCATGTGTCTAAGTTGAGGTTCATTCAAGTTTTTGTTGATAGAGGTGAAATGATCTGAACCAAAGTTCTAGTTTATAGTTTCTATATAAGGTAAAATCGTAAAAACATTCAATTCTATCCAATATTCCATTCATTTCACTAAGGACGAGAGACTAGTGTACACATAACATTCGATAATTAAAGAGTTTTGACAACTTCACCGGCTTTCATCTACAGATAATGTTTTTTTTTTTTTTTTTAATAAAAAAAAATATTTGTGAAAAAAAATGTGTAGGCATGTGCCTAAAGTGCCTAACGGCAACTGCGCCCCTGCTTCTCAATGATCAAAATTAGTGTTTGCCAACCTGCTATATATCCAATGAAATTTTACCGATAAAGTGTGTGGTTCAAGTTTAATTTTTTTTATATTTTTGTCAGAGGTTCAAAGTAAATATAGTTTCAGAAATTAAATTTTTAAAAAATTAAATGATCCAAATCAGTTTTAGTCAAGGTATTGGGTACCACCTTAAAAATATAAATTTGAATTGATCTATGCGTGCACACACTTAAGCGATCTGAAATGTTGACTGGTTTCACTTATCATGATTGAATTGATGTTGCAAGTGTGTAATATAAAGGTATGATTTTAAGTTAGTATCATAAAAACTGAGGTCAAGGTCAGATGAACCCAGCCAGACATACATAAACAACTTAGCCTAATGCTTCAAGTATATGAAAAACCAACCTGATTACAAAAATTGACTTTTGACCAATAAACCTTAAATTTGAGACCTGCCAGACAACATGATCACCATGCAATCATTCCATATACCAATTATAGTTGATAAATTGCCTATGAAATATGATTAAGGACAAAACAAGTAAAAACGTAACACTGACCAATAAATCATGAAAATTATGTCAAGGTCAGATGAAACCCGTCAGAGGAACATTTACACTACAATTAATTTCTAAACACAATATATAGACAAGTCGACCTATTGGAATTGCTTTGAGTACCTGAAGTGAACTTCACAATGAAAATTTCACTTTGATAACTGATCCATGAAATGAGGTAAAGTCAGGTGAACTCATCAGATCACCAGAGGTAGATAAAATGTAGGCCTGGGAGCAACCCCCCTTATTGAGCAACTTATATCTGCTCACTGTGTGATGGACATGAAGACCTTGAGAGGAACTCAAACACCATATAAAGTTACCTTGTAACTTATAGAAGAGGAGTATTCCACGACAAAAAAATTATTTTCAAGCAGTTGCTGAAACATGAAAACAGCATCATTGACAATGAACATATGACAGACGGAAACTTCTTAACATAAGGAATCTGCATACGAGGTACATGTATGTTTGGAGTTGAGTATGGCATTCATTATCACTGAACTAGTATATATATTTGTTTAGGGGCCAGCTGAAGGATGCCTCCAGGTGCTGGAATTTCTTGCTGCATTGAAGACCTATTGGTGACCTTCTGCTGTTGTCTGTTCTATGGTCGGGTTGTTGTCTCTTTGACATATTCCCCATTTCCATTCTCAATTTTTTTATACACATTTGACGATAACAAGTCAACTGAAACAGATTTGTTTCTATAATTAGCAATTCCCTATGAATAATGAAAATGGAGCACAGTGAAAGAAATAATTTTTACCACATTAAGAAAAGAAAGTCTATAAACAGCTATAGTTCAAAGCCCAATTTCCACCTACTGTACAGTTATACAATGTTCAAAGTCATCTGTTTTAATTCACACAGTATTTTGACCTCATGGACCTATTGACATCTTTTGTTTATTTTTATTTGCTGTATATGTGTCTGTCAATGGTCATTTTGTAGTGTAAAGGCTCAATCATGTAGGACATGCTACAGAATTTAATTTGAAATTTATGAATGGATTCTGCAAATTGACATTTTACAATGTTTAACCATGTTTAACCTAAAACATTTTTCTGTTTGTGTGTAATAAATATGCCTCAAGCTACATTTGTACTTCAATCAAGATAATTCTGTCATTGAAGGCTGAAACCAATAAAAAATTCTATACTTGGAATCAAATGAAAGCTTCCTTAAATTACTAATGCTTGAAGCTATCAATTGATGAATACACATTTGAAGCGGAAAATTTCACACATTCTGCTTCATATAAGAAATGTGCCATAACAATGAATTGTAGCTTAAAAATAATTTTCATAATAAGTTAACAATATACATGTTGAATACATGTGTTTGATACTTCCAAATTTGTGCATTTTGCACCTGTAAATATATTCAGCCTTGTGTGAAATATTCCTGTTAAGCTGGAATTTAAAACACAATTAAAAACAACCATTTGAATATGTCATTGGCAATGTTTATTTATGTACCATAACATTACCCTTCTTTTTCATGTTTTTACTTTATATAAATTAAATAAAATTATAAATAAACATCTACACTGATTACTTATCATCATGCAGTTTGAATTATATACATGTAACACAAAAAAATGTAAGTGTTAATATTATAGTTTTTAAAATATTATGTTGAATGCTGAAATAAAGATTTTCAATTAAACACTTCCTCTCATTCCATTCATTCTAACTAATACCTGTATACCAAGACTTATTTATAAGAGAATTTATTGCTTTTAATATATCTGTAAATCAAAAAGGGATTATCCCCCCTTTTAGTCAGGTAAATGTTGCTAGTCTTTAGTTTTCCATTTGTGTATTCTTGTCTTTTCTCTTCTGGCCATGCATTTTTTTATATTGATTACACACTGATTAAGTTTGATTTTAACTGGTTGAACACACTTTTCGAACTAATCACTATTGGCAGTATTGGGATTGGTGTCAAATGTTTGGTTCCAATTGGTCCAAAGGCTTTTAAAAATGTCACCAGCACGTGTTATTTCTACAAGATATAATATTGGCTCAAGAAATATGTATCGTAGGAGATGTAAATCCGACGCCCATTATGAAATTCCTCAATAACAAAATAATGGGCTTTAAAGGGGCAGTCCCGCACTATAAGTCAAATTCACTGATTTGACTCTAGTTCTCATATTAGATTTAAAACGATGTAAAACATTGATCCAAATTATAAAGTATAAAATAAACAAATAAAAGGGCATGGGCAAGATAATATTTAGCTTCATTTTGAGAGTTTTTTAGTCTGGATTCCATCTTATTAACTATGGAGAAAAAAATTAGCAGATGGTTGACAACTCTCATTCAATCACATTCACAAGTAAATAAGTCAACAACATATAAAACAAGAACTCTAAAGACTTTGTAAATGATTTATATTCATCATGTTCATCAGTAACAATGTAAAGTTACTTAACAGACCTTTTACCCTCAGTATGATATCACATGACCATAATGACTGCAATTGCAAAAGATAAAAAGTACCTTATAAAAATATGCAACTATAAAAAAGCATTTAAAAACAGAAATTTAAATCAAAATTGAATTCAACTACAGTATAGTTAATTTTCAGCACTTTAAGGTCATGTGACATCAATAGTAAAAACAAAATTTAAATAACCTCTTGTTCTATGTAAATCCTCCAATATTTTCCAGAAGTAGGAAACTGTTCTACAAGCTGTTCGTAGACTGGTCTTGCATTCTCTATAGGTTTCATCTAAAATTCAAAAAAGGAAGAAATGATGAGTTTTCACAATTGAAAACAACAAACATACAGTAAAAATGTCTTACATTTTTGTTTTTATTATTTTTTCTTAATATTGAAAGGAAATACATGAATAAGTAATCAAGTATAATAACAAAAGTTATTATACATGTAGTAGTATACTTTTAAATGATCAGTTATATTTTGATATTAATCATGAAAACGGTTAATTTATGCGAACAGATTCAATTATCATGATTGTAAGTTGTTACGATATATACCTGCAAGTCTCTTATTAACAAGCTCCATGATTTTTTAATAGACATGGTCAATTTATGACAATACAGATTCAATTATCATGATTATTAGTTGTTACGATATGTACCTGCGAGTCTCTTATTAACACGCTCCATGCTTCTGTATCGTAAGATTGTGTACGAATTCTCTTTTCAGCTTTCTTCAATTTGTCAGGGACATACCCCACTTGCTGAAAAGTTTTCAATAAAAATAATTGATTAAATCCTTCAACTGCTGTATTGTTAAATAAGTTTAAAAGCTTAAAAGGGGTCTATGATACTTTTGTATAATGTATGTTTATGTTAGAATTGAAACTATGACAATTATAGGCTTGTATATGCAGAAAGCATAGTAATACATGTATATATATAAAATATTAATACAAGAAAATTTGACATTGTAGTTTTCAATGTCAGTTGTCTTGAATAAAATAGTTTTCATTTAAATTATTTTCACTGATTTAAAAGGAAAGCTATTGAATGAAAACCAATCTATACAAATGGTATTATCATCATTCATGACAATGGTTCCAAAATGATTAATTGCTTGAATGTTTCATCTCTTTTTGGAGTTTTTCTCATCATGTTCAGTTTATGTTAATCTACCAAGTCAAGTGACCAATTTACAGCTTGTTGGGGCATATTTTTATTCTAAATTTTAAAGGGAGAGTGAGCAATATTGAACCCTTACAAAATAAAACTTTTCTTGAATAATATGATTTGGGAAGACTATTAAAAAAATATACATGTATGCTCAAACAAGCTGCAAATCTTATCCCTTTTGTCACAACTTTGAGTTTGAAATTGTTTATACATGTATAATATATGTGCAATTATATATTTTCTGCTAACCAACACATGACCAATATAAACTTAAGCCAATATGAATAATCCAGTTTTTAAGTTTTGTATTTTTAAACATAGTATGCACTTTATAAATCTTTATTTTAAGGTTGATGTGGACCCTATGGCTAAAATGGCCGTATTTTCACCTCAAAATTTAATCTGAGTACAGGCAAACCTGTGCATTTTGAGAAGTTTTAAGGCATAGCATGCCCTAGATAAATAGAATTCAAATGCATTGTATGATTTAGAAAATTCATAACTTAACTGAATTTTACCGTACACTTTTTTTCGTCCCTGCAGAAGATGATAAAATTAACAAACAGTTGAGTTTACCTTGATATGGTCCACTCAGGTACCAGTGGCGGATCCAGAGGGGGGGTTCCGGGGGTCCGCACCCCCCCCTTTATTTTGGCCGATCAATGCATTTGAATCGGGACATATGTTTGCACCCCCCCTGCACCCCCCCTTTGCCCTGGGCTAGCACCCCCCCTTTCGAAAATTCCTGCATCCGCCACTGGGTACACAGTTTAAATAACCAATTATTGTCAGGTATCTATTGTCCATCTCATGTCCATGTGAAACAAAACAGCTCACTTCAATTATTACCTGTGGGGAAGTTCTCAAACCTGTTTCCCAACTTAGTTTATTTTGGCACCTTCTGGAGGAATGAAAAAAAGTGCACGGCAAAATCCTGGTAAGTTTTTATTTTTCTAAAACACAAAACATATTTGAAATTTATTTATCTAGGGCATGCTATGCCTGAAATTTTTTATAGATGCACAGGTTTGTCTGTACTCAGAGTAAATTTTGAGGTGAAAATACGGCCATTTTAACCATAGAGTCCACATGAACCTTAATATCTAGGCTATGGTGTATAATATTTCCTTGAAACTTATCCAGACTCAAAGGTTAGTATCATGATCTATTCTGTACATTTTTAGGTGAAAGCAGCTATCTAAAACAAGTCTTCATTCTTAACCACACATTGGCATGTAAAATTGCTTTTAGGCCAACAAGCCAACTGAGCTGCGGGCTTTTGGGCTCATATGTAAGTTGATCGTGAATGCTGCAGACAAAGGGTCCAGGTGAACCTTAAGATATACATGATATAATGCTTAGCACTACATTATATATATTTTAAAGGGCACTGATTTCAAAACATGTTGTTAAATGCGTGGTTAAATGGCTTTTTATCGTCTGAATAATTTATAATACAGCAGTGTACGTAACGGTTACAGCATATCCATTCGTATCTTCAGACTCTGTCGCTTTATAACCAGATAACTCAGTGGCGGATGCAGGAATTTTCGAAAGGGGGGGTGCTAGCCCAGGGCAAAGGGGGGGTGCAGGGGGGGTGCAAACATATGTCCCGATTCAAATGCATTGATCGGCCAAAATAAAGGGGGGGGGTGCGGACCCCCGGAACCCCCCCTCTGGATCCGCCACTGTAACTAGCGTGTCAAAAGTCGTGGGTATAAACAAACAAGATGTCGCGTTGCATTGACGTTCTTACCTCCGGTGGCATTGCTGCCATGATTCAAATAAATAACTACAACACGTAAATAACAAGAACACTTCTACGGTTTCATGTTAACTATTTATTTGCAGTAGGCATCGCGTGTGTCCATGCATTAACAGCTTTTTCAGGTGCTTGGCTAACCGGCAGACATTCGAGACATGCTGCTCGTCATCTGAAACAAAATCGAATTTGATTGGTTGTAAAAACATCAAGGAAATGTCTAAAACAAATAACGTTATTTCGATCTTGTCCCCAATTTTCTTATTTCATATAATAAATAGGGAAGCTATAATTTAATAAATATTTAATAGAATAAACTCCTATAATTTTTTTTGAAACAGGACAAATAAACATTTCTATTTTAACATATTAAACTCAGAAATTTGGTATATGGACGGCTACTATTTAAGTAAGGGATATAAGCCGATAACAGAATGGACTGTTAGAGGATTTAGAGGCTTATAAATGTCTTACTTAAAACATTGTTTAACACGTGGAAAAAGGTAAAATAAAAGAAAAAGCAAGCAAAGATTTATTTTCCTCAAGTTTGAAAATTGCTTTGTGAATAAACTTTCTTTTTATTTAGATATATCCTACATGTTGGCCCCCTTAAACAGTAGCTCAACTTAAAAAAAAATAGACAAAAAGAAAGTACAGCTAAAGGTAAACAATATGTATTGCTTCATGAAGCCCATGAAGTATAAGACAAAATGTATCACTATGCGTATCATGAATTTTGTATTCAAAATCTATTCAGATAGTCTTCATAATTTCAGTGGGGATTACTAAGAGAATATAGTCAAAGCAGCTAATAATGGTAAGTTTTATATATATATTATATTCCAAAATGTAGTCCTCTCCTATAAGTTTGTTGTTTCTTGAATTCTCGGGATTTATTTTTTACTACGTGAATGAGAGAAAAAAAGAATAGCATATGAAGATGGGTTCTTGTTGAACCATGCATATCGAGTGCACCGCAGTCGATTTTATTTCAAATATATAATTAATATGAATAAACGAAGACGATGACTTATCGGGAAAAGATGTTGTTCTCGATCGATTTTTATCATTCAAACTTATTTAACTTGAAAACGAGTTCACGGACCCCTCTTTTTAAAATGCCATTTGGTTTGATTACGCGAGAAGATAATGGGTTCCAATTTTCATGAAAACGTAAACAGTGCATTTTTTTTTAAATTGGATAAATATACAGTAAACAATTTTGTTTTTTCTACATTCATGAACATTTCATAAATATGAGTTATTTTTGAATAAAAAATGTATACATTTTTAGGATATTTATAAAATACAGATATAACAAATTATTCATCTATTAAAACAAAAAAGTTTTGTCTTTCTTTCGAAAAGAAAAATACGGCCACAAATCCGAATTTTGAGCAAATATACAAAATTTCGACCTCATTTTACTCAAAAAGTAGCACATGAGAAAAATGGCTGTGGTAGAAGTATTGGTAGTGTTACAGATCCTCAGAGTACAGATCAATTTGAATTGTTGTGTTGGAAGGTTAATAAAATGGTTTTTTTTTTATTGTCATTTAATTGTTCTTTGGATGTTTGGTTGTATTTGAATTTAAATGTTGTTTCTTCATAGACAGAAAAAAATATTACAGTCATTCCTTAATTAAAATAGATTTGTGAAAAGGAGATGTACATACATTAATTTAAGGAATGACTGTAATATTTTTTGTCTATGAAGAAATAACATCAAAAATGTGGTGCACACTGATAACCCGCGTAGCGGGTTAAATAAAGTGTGCACCACATTTTTTATATTATTTCGAATAGGCAGAAACTGAAAGTATTACAGTCGTTTCTTATAATTTAATTCTTAAATCCATTCAGGGCCGTAACTACCTATGAGGCAGGGGAGGCACTTGCCTCCCCTGAATTTTCTACACCAAAATTTTTTTTTAAGTACTAAAATGAAATATTGACAATATGTACACGAAGAACTTGAATTTATATTATAAACAATAAAAGTTTAAGTTTTAACAGTGTTATCATGTTATATGATATATATCTGTCATTTTCCGGATTTTTCATCGAAAGTGAACCGTTTCAGTATTTGTTTTTTTTTTTGTGTGGCCGTCCGTTAAGCTGGTTATCAGCTGACTGCCACACCGTTTGTTCATAGAGTTTGAGTGTAGTGTAATACAAGCGGATTCCAGTTTAGCCGTCCGTCTGTTATTCAAACACATGTATATGAAAAACACAGATGAAACTTTGTTTTCGACAATTTTGAATAAAAGTTAACTATTTACATTTATTTACCGGCTCATTGAAGCAGAGGAAGTTCCCTTTGTATTGTGAATCTTTTGTGATATTAAAAATTCGTTACCGGCTGAATCAGCTGTCATTTTTTTTAAACGCGTCTCCAGATCATACGAGAACATTATGGTCAATGCCTGCGTAGTTAAACACTCCCATTCCGACGGTTGTAGCAGGGACTTTCTATACTAAGTAAATTTTAGAATTGAAAGTCCCTGGTTATAGTTTTACACATGTCTGTTCAGCTTTCAACAATATTGAAATTCAAGGTCCTCGATAAAAAAAAATATCTTGCGATCTCTGATCTTGCTTTATTTTTTATTTTTTACCTTACCAGTTTGATTTATAACAAAAATATCTTTAAATTCAGATAATAATTGTTTGAAAAAAAATGCTTCCAGGATCCAGCAATACTGATGTTTCTTAATCTTAACGTAAGGAAAACGAAGGAAAACGGGTTATTTTTAGCCATATTGTGAAAAAAAAATCCGAGTTTTCAATGTATTTAGTCATGGTTAATAATTATAGGTCAAAGTACGGCATACAAGACGGAGCCTTGGCTCAACCGAACAGCAACCTCAGCTTGTTTTTTGCAAAAAAATTGATTCAGTCAGGTTCAGGCAATACTGATGTTTCTTAAAGTAAGGAAATCGAAGGAAAACGGGTCATTTTTAGCCATTTTACTGAGAGAAAAAAATCGGCGGGGGCTATCTTGGGGGCCTCAATCGGCGGTCCCAAAACCCTGCCTCCCCTGAATTCGAATCCTAGTTACGGCCCTGCCATTCTAAACCGGAGTAAATCATGAAAAAATCTTGATGACGTCACGGTCACATGGCAAAATTGTGTATATGGGCCGATATAAAACAACTTGTGACGACGTCAGCAAATCAGAGCTAGATGCTTTACATCCAAAATCAAATTATTGTAAATTGTGACTCTGATGTTTTTTAAATAAGTTGTTAAAGCGTATTATTGTGTTTGTTTATTCTGCATATAAAACGTAGAATAGTCGTAGTATATAAGAGGGGGAGGACAGGGGTAAGGGAGACAGGGAGAAAGGGGGTAGGAGAAAGGAGAAAGGGGGTGGGAGAAAGGAGAAAGGGGGTAGGAGAAAGGAGAGGAAGGCTGGGAGAAAGGAGAAAAAGTTGGAGAAAGGAGATAAAATAAAATATCTCTCCTTTAAAAAAAAATTCTAATATTTCAAGAAAAAATTTCTCAAAAGGAGATGTTTTATTCTAATGGGAGAAAGGAGAACGGGGGTAGGAGAAAGGAGAAGAGGGGTGGGAGAAGGGAGAAGGGTACCCCCCTGTCCTCCCCCTCATATAAGGCTTTAGCGTGGATGGGTCGCGATGAGAAGCCGGGTAGTAGTCGTGGAGAGGTCGTATTATAAACGTGGATGGGTCGCGATGAGAAGGTAGTAGTCGTAGAAAGGTCGTAGTAACGTCGCTGTGAGATCGTAGCGTAGTATTTTCGACTAGAAACTAGATGGCACAGCGATCTTTGTGATCTGACTTCGATCTAACTGCGCTCCAGTCCTACTACTACGACCTGATTTCTCAACGTCCTTTTTTAAGCCTATAATACAAATAACGTATTATTATGTCATGTCCTAATAAAAATACTGATATGTGATATGCACTCAGGATATGCACACATTAGACACATGATGCTCATTTACGGTTAATATTATCTGACTTGCATATTGGAAGAAAGTGAAACAACGTAGCCTGGTTGTGGTAAGATAACCGACTTTAAATAAACAAACACTATCAATGTATATCACTGCATATGTTTTAAAAGTCATTTATATGTATAAGTTACAGGGAATTTGTAAAATCACTGGACTTATCAGTGATTATGTATAATCACTAAACAGTTTCAGTGGTTATGTAAAATCCCTGACAGTGGCGGATCCAGAAATTTTCATAAGTGGGGGCCCACTGACTGACCTAAGAGGGGGCCCGCTCCAATCACGCTTCAATGATTCCCTATATAAGCAACCAATTTTTTTCCCAAAAAGGGGGGGCCCGGGCCCCCTGGGCCCCCTCTAAATCCGCCTCTGCCTGAAATTGTTCTAGGGATTTTACAAAATCACTGAAAATAGAGCTAGGGATTTTGTACAATAAGTATAAAGTGTTAATGACTAAAAGGTAGTAATCCGATATCTAGACCACTGTAAATTTACTTATTTTTACATGTCAAGTTTTGGATGATAGCTACTGTTACATAATTGCCCTGTCTCTATCAAATCTATTATTTTGTAGGCAGCAAATCAATAATTAAACACTTATTTGCTTTTTGTATATCAATTTTGATGAAACCTTTAATTGTGGGTATGTTAATTGCTCTTGATTTAAAGACATCTGTGTCTGAGCCATCGTTTTATAGTACAGTATGTCAGTTGTATAGTACATGAAAACTGCTTACTTAATTAAGGCTAGATTAATCTCAAACTTATTGAGTGTTACTGTTGTAGGCTTTTTTTCACAGAAATTCTTTTTACAAATGAATTAATTCATTTTACAAATTCCCTGAATTTAATCAGTGATTTGTAAAAAAGATCTTAATTATTTCAGGGATTTTGTAAAATCACTAGTCAAAATCAGGGATTTTATAAAATCACTAATCAGTTCAGTGATTTTACAAATTCCCTGAAATTTCAGTGATTTTACAAAATCCCTGATTTCACAAATTCCCTGTAACATATACATGGTACATATTTGCCATTTTACAGGTTTCCTCATTTAAAAAAAAAAAGATACTGTACTTAATGCCCATTTTTTTTGTATCAATTTCAGAACAGTAATAAATGAAACATTTTACTCTTGCATCAACATGTACTTAAATTATGATGTTGGTAATGTACCTTTAATTCCTAGTCACAGTTATAGTCTTCGTATATAAAAGGATGTAATGGCAGGAATCTCAGGACTGGAATCCAACACAACAGGATCAGCTGAGCTCTGGGAAATAATCTGCCAGGTTGAGCAGTAGATAATTGGTTAAGTTCTGGTATCAAATCCAGTAATTATATCTTATATCTGGACCTTTACTTCATTCCTCCCAGTCTTACGGAAATAACAACCATCCATTAAAATATATCTCGCTATATCTTCAGAGGGTACATCGATCATAGATGCAATTAAGTGTCTAACTGATATCCTTTAATAGTTCTGGAGATGCTCCAGGGTATCCCTGGAGTAGATGGGGGGAATCAATCTACAAAACTAAATCTTCTAGGTCCAATGGACATACAGTTGATCTGTAAGATGAGTATTTGTTATCCATAAGTAGGAATTGCTCTAAGAGATGCCAAATTTACCGTTTGGAAACATGGTTTTGCATTGCCGATATTCCTCCATATCCCCATTAAAACAATGCCAATGAATTAGATGGTTTTCCTCTCGGAAAGTAGATAATGAATCTCGGGACATGGTCTTTAACAGCTTCTTAAAATTATCTCCTCTGCAATGTAAAACTACAGGTAGGCGTGCCTTTTTGCTATTCTCAGTTCTTTGCTGTTTGGATTATCAGAGGAGTCTAATCCCCATTCCCCAACTGCCACCATTCTATTTACACAGATAAGCATCTCTAAATCTGTAATCCACAAATTCAGGACACTCATTTCCTCTCCTTTTTTTATCCGTGGATGTATTCCAACAGTCGATATTATTTGTCAATCCTTTCTGATTTCTTCCATATTTTCTCTTGCTGGCCAACGTCTTTGAAATACACATATATCCCTTCTAAGTGTCTGATTTGGAATACTAACTCACCATCATTCAACTTATAGATCGGCTTGTTGCTTAATCATATCCAAATGAAAATGCGAATCAGTAACCATAATAACATTTTGAATTGATAAAGGGGTACTTTGATTTCATATTTAATGAGGTTATCTACGTTTTCAGTTCCTTTTAATAATAAGGCAAACATTTTTCAATGTACCAAAGAATATATTGCAGATGGAGGGATACAGCATGCATAACCTCTACATTTAATCTGTTTTCCCTATATTGTAGAATTTCAATAAAGGTATGTCTGTCCTGTGAAAGTCAGTTGATTAGTATTGTTTAAAGGCATCATCTGTTCGTATACTAAATAGTCTACCAGATGTTTTAGTAATCGCGCAATAAATAGCGTTGACAGAGTTCTAAAAGGAGACCATTCATTAGTTCTGTCCATACAGACTGTTGTTCATCCTTACAGTTGTGAAGCTAAAGGCAATGGTTTTCCAATATTTCCCTCTCCTCTGACCAAATTGATTTTGATAAGTTTTACATGAGGTTAGTGCGTTAGTGTTTCTGGGCAAATGTGTGTGGTATACATAAAAGTCATAAAATTGAGGATAGAAATAGAGAATGTGTCAAAGAGACAACAACCCGACAAGGACCATATAACAGCCGAAGGCCACCAATGGGTCTTCAATGCATCGAAAAAATCCCGCACCATGAGGCGTACGTGCCTTCTTACATTATTAAAACGACTTGCACATACCAGACATAATTTTGCCTTGCTCAGGTTCTTGCGTACTACTGCATTTAATCTTTGTATCTTCCTCTAATCTACCGCATTTAATCTTTGTATCTTCCTCTTATCTATCTGGATTTTCACCATTAAATGACATAATCAAGTCCATCATCCATACTTAGAATGAATTAGCAAAACTTGTTTTACTAAATATATATACAAATAGTCCAATAAACAATACTTGAGATATCTGCTGTACATATAGTAGGACGTCATTTGTCTTTTTCGCACACCAGTTTGTCCCCAGCTGGACCTGTTATATAATGTATCAAAACTATCAATACTTTTATCTTCATGGTTCGGTATTAGAGAGTTTTGACTAAACAAAGGAAAGGGGGTAGGAGAAAGGCGAGGAAGGCTGGGAGAAAGGAGAAAAAGTTGGAGAAAGGAGAATTTTTTTAATTTATCTCAAAAGGAGATGTTTTATTCTAATGGGAGAAAGGAGAACGGGGTAGGAGAAAGGAGAAGAGGGGTGGGAGAAGGGAGAAGGGTAACCCCCCTGTCCTCCCCCTCATAGAAGTATTTCTCTGTCAAAGCACAGTTTGAGTCTATCATGATGCAAAAATTCCTTTCTTTTCCTGTCTTTAATCTTCAGCAATACAGGAACACAAAACAAACACATACGCGGGACCTTTCCACGGAAATTTTATTTTCAGAGATATCCCTACTTGCATGGCTGTATCTATTCTTAATACAACCCAGCAGAAAAAGACGTCCATTTGACGTCTTTTTAGGTTGAATTATGGTAGCGATGTCATATTACAAAAAATACGTCAAAAAGACGTCGAGAAAACTAAAGATGTTGTACTTACGTCTTTTTAAGAAAATAAACTCATCATTAATATATCACGATACCATTTTGTACTTACGCCAGAAGTGCGTATCGTCTACAAAAGACTCGATCATCAGTGACGCTCGAATACAAAAAAAGTTTAAAAGGCCAAATAAAGCACGAAATTGAAGAGCATATTGAGGATCAAAATACTTAAAAGTTTTGATAAATACAGCTAAAGTTATATTTTCCTGAGGTAGAAAAAGCCTTAGTATTTCAAAAATTCAAAAGTTGTGTAAACAGTTAAGGTAGATGGGGTGTCTAAATTATAATCCATAGATTTTTTTTAATAATTTGCCTATATGTAGTTTATATTATGCTTAAAATTAAAAAAAAATGGGTCACCGGGCTTATTTTCAAGCTACACGGTGTTTTAAATTGACAAATTTTGTATAGATTATGCATGGAAAGCCAATTTTCTGCAGTAAAGCGTAATCTACACCATAGAATTTCGAGATTACATATTAGAAGATGGCTTTAATAGTATGCCTTCGGTTAAGAAAAAGAAAAAATGTGGTCACCGGACCCGTTTTCTTGCTACATTATAAAATAGGTAAATTCCAAACTCATTCTAAAGTAAAAGTACTTTAATCTGAATTATCTGCCCTTGCATTTGCGTTGCCTCCACTTATTTGGTAAAGTTGGAACAAAATTGATCGATCAAAAATACAACCATAAATATGATAAAAAATGTCATTTTCTATATTGAAGTTGAAGTTCTTACACATGAATTACATACTACTCTAAGACTACTACTAATATTTGCACATTCTATTAAAGATCTAGACCTTGTTTTCTGGTATTTTCAAGACACCCTATCTACCTTAATTTAAAAAAATGACCATTTCAATGATAATTCATGTCAGCACAGAATTTAAATAGATACTAGGAATAGTCACGATCTTAACATAAGTATGACGTCCCTCTCGTGCAGCTGCTTCAGAATCCGCGACATAATTCCAACGTCATATCAAATAAGTCACATTAAACTATATAATTGATATATCTACTCGTATACGTAAGTTACACTTTTTTTTAGTAATATATTGTATATATAAATCAATCTGTGTGCATTTTTTACTTGACCCTTGGACTTATTATAACAGAGATGATAACGCAACGGTAACTATCAAATTTCTGTAGTTGTGGTTTGTATGGGGGTTTATATATCCAAATGAATGCTTTCAAAGGGAGCTCCAGAGTGTTAGCAACCAAATTCTGTTTTGGCTCTCTATTGAGTTTTTTTCATCATATCTATTGCATATCTGAAATGTTGAAACATAGAGTTGACAATCCACTGTCATTCCCTAAAAATAAACTGTTTGTCTTAATTTTTCAAGGGTTTTATTATTTCGTTAATGACCTGCTGATTGTAAATCATGACAGAGATGAAGCATATTGCATGTCTAATTTTCCTTGGTAATCTTGGTGCAATAGCATTTTCCCAAAAATATAACATTTCTGAATTCGAGTAGAAATTTCGACTGCCACAGATGTCTTACAAATAGACTTATCATCTGCAAGTCTTGTTTTGTATTGTAGGAGAAAAATCGTCGGATAATATATAATAACAGTGCCAAGATCTATATGTCATTCGTTTGCGCTTCTCTCAGTTCGGTATCCGTAAAATGCTTTTCTTCTGTGGATGTGATATCTCTAATACTTACAGAGCGAACTGTTACTGGTTTAAAAAAGACAACATCTTCCTCATAGATGGACCACTGATTTTGGCTCTGGTACAGTATTTATAACCTCCGCATGGAAGATCATTAGGTGGAATACTTGACAAGTATGAGTTGCATTCATCAAGTGTATCCGGAATTCGAGACTGTGTTCTGCGTTTGCATGTTTGTTTACCTGGACTACTAGTATATTGAACTATCAAATTACATTATGATAATCGTAATTCCTCAATCCAAACAGCCAGCTGAACTTCGACATTCTTGAAATTTGATAGCCAAGTAAGGCTATTATGGTCTGAACGCACAACGATCTGATCGTGAAAGTTACAAAAGCTATTAACTTCTTTCGAGTTTTGCATTATTTATTTTGAGCTGGTGTAAGAAGTTTACTTGAATTGATTATTGTTGTCCTTTTCCCCTAGGTCAGTACCGACGTTATTGTCGAAGGCATCAGTATCGAATATGAAGGTAGCTTCTGGGTCGGAATAGGCCAAAACGGAAGACGTAATTTTTAATTGATCAAAAGAGATTTCCTGTTCATCAGTCTAGAGGTACGATTTTTCTCCTGTTAATTGATGCAAAGAAATAGCAATTTCAGCATAGTCATTAATGTACTCTCTATGGTAGTTTGTTAACCTGAGAAAAGGTTCAAGCTCGTTCTGTTTCTTTGGTCTTGGTCAATTTTTTACTGTCCGCATATTGTTTACAATTTTTCCTGATAACTTGACCTCTTTTTGAAATATGAAGCATTTTGACAGTTTAAGTTTTAAATTGCAGAACTTAGAATTTCTTGTCCAGATACGTTCAAGCTTTATCAAATGATCACCAAAGCTGTGATCTAGAACGATGACATCGGTCTCTATCTGCCAGTAGCCATATCTAAAGTACTCGTATAACTACTTATAATTTCAATGTATCCATGCAGGACACAGTCTTTGGCAAATGAAATACATTCTTAGTCGTTACTTTAATTAACGAAAAAAAAGTAACTCAGACTATCATCTTTTTTCCCAAACTCAAACAGAACAGGAACATCAATCGGAGATAGAAGGTTGAACAACCCCTTATCCAGCAATTGATTTAAGTTTGTTTTCTTCTTCATTTTCACATTAAAGTAGAGTTCTGTGCATTTGATGTTTAATTGCTGCTGCTTTTCCTTGATGTATTTGATTATTAATGTTTCCATTTAAAAATCCTACATCCATATCTCCTCTAGCAAAACTATTTTGAAATTCAACAAGTATTTCAGCAATCTTGATGCTATGATTTATGTCCCAAAAAATACTGTTCGAGTATACAAATCTTGTAGTTGTTCTAGAATTGAGTTCTTTCAATTTTTTGACTTTATATTTACAGAATTTCAATCCTTTTGTAAAGCACGAACGGTCATTTTCAATTTTAAATGACAGCAAACATTTTCTTTAGTGAAACTTTGATCTTACGAGATATTTTGAACATCATATTTTAGGGACGAACTGACAGAAAGTCTGTAACTTACCTGTTTCCCATGTCTTGAAATTCTGTCACAATTGTAATCATACGGATATCGGCATTGACAGAAACTCTGTCACTATGTTATTTTGGAACTTTCACCCAAATAATCACCATGATCAGTTGCAATATTGTTTACTTCCATGCCAGTACCAAATTTATTACCTCCTTTCAAACTGTCTTTGTCAGTCTCATTGTTTTATCTTTAGAAATTAAATTTGAGAACAAATTTAAGGATCCTCTGGGAATGGAATCGAAAAATTACGAATAGATATTCTTTTCAAGTGTGAAAAACGTCAACCAAATTTATTCATAATCGGGAGCGTCCTTATTAAAATAGTCTTCTTCTCACAACGTATAATACTTTAGCTATTTGACCAACGATGTTTAAAAAAAAGACAACGAATTTAATGTCATCTTAAAGTCTGTTCAACTGGCAAGAATACCCCTAAAGCGGACAAGCAGTTTATTCTTTAAATTGCTGTCATTGAATATCAAGAAAGAAAATAAATTCCGAAATTAATTTGAAACTTTAATACTCAATAGTTTTCCTAGAAAATATTCACATCCCTTGGGGTTTGTTAGTGTACGTCCAGTTGCATATATTTTGAATGAATGTCGGAACAATTGTGATGAAGTCGAATTTCTTCCTTCGAGAATTATCTAATTGATGTATAAATTTGTGATTTTACTATGTTCATAACTTCGATGAACCGAAGCAAGTTATATATCGACCTGTATTTAAATCAAATTGGTTCTCTTCTTCTTCTTCTTTTTCTTCTTCTTTTGGTATACAATAGTCTATTACATACTGTTGGCATACGTGGACTAGTCTATTTACAAAACTTTTACCCCAATTTACACAAAATGTATGTTTCTTTCTTATGTTCAATGTATACATGTATATATCTTAAATTGCAATATAGTTTCGTAACTTTCTATCCAGGCGTATAAACGAATCGTCGACAAGTGCGTACATTTTTTTAAATCAATATTTCTGGTATGTTCCAATCTGTCCTTTACTATTGACAACGAGTATATATTACATTTTCCCAAATTAACCCTTGGAAAAAATATGTAAATAGATTTTTATTTCTTCAAATCTTTTTTTTTTTTGGTATTATTTATATTTTTATGAATAATATTCTTTACACCAGAAATGTTATTTATAAACAAGCGTATGAGTTAAGTAATGCATGACTAGTATATTATATCACTTTCGGACACGCATGACAGAGATGTATATTATACACCTGATAGTTCAAAATGGAAAGTTATAAGTTATCGGCCGTGTACACTGATCAATACCTACAGAAGTGAAACGATGCATGAACTTGCAAGCCCGACAGGAAATCGCTTGAATACCTGGACGTGTCACCTCACACCCCTCACAATACCTTTGGGTGTAATACCTTTAGCCATGCTAGTGATCAGATGAGGGAAGATCAGAATTTATTTGAATAAAGTTTATTACTTTGAAGAATTATGAACAAATTAGATTTTCGAAAACAATTTTCACGGAACACTTATTTATGATTTCAACTTTGACTTTTTCACTAATTCCAATATTAACAGTTTAAAAATAACAGACCATGGTAATTTAAAAAAAAAATAACAATATTTTCCGTATCATGTTAGTTAGTCGGATAAAACAACCCTACGATTGACAAGATATCGACACGCAATTACGACTACATCGGTTACTGTAGTTTTGTTCCTTTGTGGTTTATAGACATATCGTTATTATTAATCGGGAAAGAAGACAAAATGGCCGAACGCAAAGAATTGATACTCTAAATTTAAAATCGATGGTGATCTCTTATCTAGCGGAATAAAACTTTAATATCTATGAATTTGAGCATTTTTATACAGAATGAACATAATATCAATTTTTGATTTTTTTGCGAAGTTTCCCTTTAATAGGGAACAATAGACCTTTCAAATTAGATTTTGGTTGAGTGATTATAGTATCTGTTGGAGTATGAACTAATTGCAGGCTATGGGTTGAATAAAAAAATTTGAGAATAGAAATGGGGAATGTGTCGAAGACACAACAAACTGTCTTTTTCTTAATACTTATTCAGGAAAAATAAAGCGCATACGTTAACAACAAAGATCTTCTTTTTTTTTTAAATGTAAAGACATTTTACATGTCTAACTTGAATGTTTAGTTTGTCGACGCCTGCGCTCCATGTTTCCTGGTCCTCAATTTGGTTGAAAGCTGGCCGATTTGTCTTTTGGTAAAGTCTGTTATCTTGACCTATTAGGAATGTAAAAATCAACGCTTAAGAATAAAACTTTGAAACAAATAGTTATTTTTAACTTTCTCACATGTCTTAAAGTCAACTTAAAAACATTTTTCATCTTCTTACATTGAACTTTATAATCGGCAAAATATGACCCTTACCGAACTCACCCCTTTTGTTATTGCACCAGACGCGTGTTTCGTCTACAAAAGACTCATCATGCAGTGACAATTGAATAAAAAAATGTTAAAAACGCTAAATAAGTCAAATCTTGAGCATTGATGACCAAAAAATCTTAAACGTTTTGCAAAATACAGCTAAGGTAATATATTACTAGGGTAGAAAACTTTAAAGCCTTAGTAATTAAAAACAATATAAAGAATTGGAAACAGTAAGTTTATAACTATGACCATATCACATATGATAAATCATGTCTACACAGAAGTGCTGACTATTGAGCTGGTGAAACCCATAGCAGTTAAACAGCACTCTTATCTACACAACCTTTAAGAAAAACAAATGTTGCCAAAGTTGTACCAACTATATTTGGTGTGTCGATCTAGATATAACCATCTGTAGCTAGCTCATGTGTTCTTTATGCGAATTCCTCCAAGGACTCTTCTTTGTCTTTTTGGTAAATCTGGCATGATAAGAGTCTTTTCACAATATTGTAGTGGTCCCTTTCAAAATCTGCCAAAATGTTCATATTTTTTTTTACATAGTAAGCTTTCATAATTAGTTTTTATTGACTACCGGCACGAGCTATTAAATGTTAAGACTTTATCTCTCAAACATTCTATGAATTTGTATAGCTTTGCTAACTTTCCACTTATTTCTATCAGCTATAGTGTAAAATTGCAAAAAATAAGATCGCCAGTCATTTTTGCCGTCATATGTTGACATCTTTGTGCTGTGGAACCTAAAAACTGAATGGATGTGATCATTATCATTAAGCTTTCATTTCAGTAACGGAACAGGGCCACCCTTTCCTCATTAACTGCTATAACTTTTTATACTTTAATCCATGTTTTTCTTGATGTTGAAGTTGAGCCTGAAGATTTGAACATTCATATTTTTTATGTCTTCATTGTGTGTGTTGCACATTTCCCTCATTTGTTCAATTAGTTTTCTTTCTGGTGTTTTTTTTTATAAACGTCCTTTTTTTTTGTAAAAAAATAAGCCTGTGTTCTTTTAGGAGTGCTTTACTCTGTTCTTATTTTTCAATTTTTGTTTGTATTAAATCTGTCTGCAATATTATCTCGACTTTTCTACTGACAAAATTTTATGACGTTGTGACTCAATATAGTGTTTTACAAGACCTCTTGGTCCGCAACTGCATCTACTGAGTCCTCCAAACGAATAATGTTGTTAACAGTGCAATCCACGATGATTACTAGTAGCTTGTTTATATTTATAGGTTTTGCCTTTTTATCTTAACGCAATGTTAATAAATATGCGTTGTTTTTTAATGAAGTGTAACGGATTGTCAATAAAGCTGAAAAGGGAATTTTGTCGTTTTGAAAATTTTCTAGGTTTGTTTGGTTTTATATTATAGGTTAAACACATTGATATCATCGTTTCCGTCTGTATAAGGATGGCGGGTTTTTTTGTGTCGATCGAACCAGTAATTTAAATGATTCACCCTTATTTCACTTTCAATATAATTATTTATTTAACTGAACATGTCTAGTAAATTCGCAACCCAGTCCTATGAATACGATTCAATGAGGTTAAATATGCATTGCAAGTTGATGTTGAAGATAGTTGTGTTACTATTTTTTCTTATTTTGACAACTTTTGTTCAAACTGACAGCTTGGGACAAAACATTCTTTTAAAATGCCACTTTTATTGATACTTGAAACTAAATGAAATTGTATTTAAAACTTTTGTCTAAATCGTACTTGATGCCTCTTAAAAGAACTCGTTGGCTTTTGTTTTACAATTTAAAAAGGGATTGATACTGGGGAATGCTATTATCTGTACCGAAACTAAAGTACAAAAGTAGTTGTTCATGTTTAAATTAAAAATATCCCAGTAATATAGGTAAAGTTTGACAAAACGCCACAATATATATATATATATATATATAGACATGGCTGCTATCTACATCCGTGAAATGATAGTCACATCTGTTATTTAAAATTTATACTATGTTAATTTATTTGTATATGTCTCTGTACCATTGTACTTTGGTTTACGAGAATAAAGATATATATATATATAGTAGCTCAGTCAACTATCTAATCTTAGAATTACAACATTCAATGACAATAAATAACATAAGTATACCAAATAAGCCGATATCTAAGTGTGACTACAAACAATTTTTACAAATCTAAATTTAGGCGATAAACACAATTTACCAAAAAATCCCAACATATTTAACAAAATTACGTCACTATTAAGCTTGCCTTTTTTTTATTTTCCAAAGTGAAGGTTAGTGAAAAGCATGCATTTAAAATGCACGCTTTTCACTAACCTTTAATTTTAGTAATTAGCACTAGCCTATGCACCATTAGTAACGAGTAAGTAGCTATTATTGCATTTGTTCTTCTACTAGGGCAAATAGTACATCTTATTCATATCATATCTCGGTTTTCATTTTGTTCAATGACGTACGTGACAGCTACGAAGATATGACGGCCAATATGACATTATTTTAGCAGCAAATATAGATCTAAAATCAATCTTTTTTTTTATAACTTTCGAAATTAGTAGCACACTTTATAAAACTAAATCATACATTTCATAACCTGTCTTTAAAAAGTTAGGATTTTGGAATCTTTATAATAAATAAATGAATTTCCTTTACAAAAAAACATGAAAAACAAATGAAAAAGGTAGAAATATCTTCCAATCACGACTTCATGATTACTTTATCAGTATAGTATAATAATAACTCATTTATCATAAAAGGGCCTTTCCATAGTTTTTTCATGTCAACTTCCTTGACTAATGTTAGTTATTATTTTTAAATATATTTATTTATACCTGTAAAAATTAAATTGGTCACAAAATATATGATAGGACATTTTATATAAAGCAGTAATTATCAGATATATCTTTATAGACGGCTTATTTGGTAGTTTGTCCATTCATCCGTAAAGATACATATCGGATAATTGCTGCTTTATATAAAATTATAGATAATATTTTACAACTGTTCGATTCTGTTTGTTTAATCTCTAAAACTTTTCATTTATAAATGTTAACAACGATTTTTTTTAAATTACATTTATTTCTTGTCACACGATAGGATTTCCAGTTTAAGGTAATTGAAAATTTAAAATACGAGGGTAATTTTTAATGACTAATTTTGAGAAGACTTAAAATCTTTTATTTTTATATCAAGGATATTATTCAGTTTTCTCGTGATATAAGGACATGCACTGTTTTGGCAAAAATCACTGAACTATACACCATACATATAGATGGAAATATATGTTCAAGATAAAACTTGGCTAGAACGTTTATTTCACTCTCTATCTATAAATGTATGTGTTCCAGACCATATAGGACTTTAAAAAAAAAAAACGCATACGGACTTCCTGATATTATGAGGTTGGTCAAGTTATTAGATACAAATTTATATCGCAGATCAACGTAACTTATAGGAACACTAGCTGTCAAATTTATGTTCACCGATTTGACTCAATTCTCATATTAGATTTATAACAATGTAAATCATTTATACGAATTATAAAAAAATATAAAATATAAATATATACCGAGCATGGGATCGATAATATGTAGCTTCGTTTCTTATGTATTTTAGTCAAGACGCCATCTAATCAACTGTTGAGTTGACCCCCAAAGACCTCCAATTGCCATACACGCGAACGCGTGACGCGATATAAACACAACAAAAGATATAAATAGATAGCAGACTCGTGCATTTAGATTTTTCTAGGTCTGTATAATTTCATATTATAGCCTAAAAATATATATAAATCATCGTTTATAACTGTATAAGAGTGCATTTCTTTCTAACCAACATTTTATAAACGTTGTGTCGCGTTTGTTGTTGTTTTCTAAATGCTACAGAAGGAGAAACAAATACATCGTTCAATAAGTCTTACTGACCCTGTTTGAACTTTTAATAATTCATGCACATGTTGTTACGAAACTAATATTTGTTTTGGTCACTTATTTTTTTTACGCTTTGTTGACGTGTTTTTCAAACAATATATCCTTGCATCTCCACAAAACTCATATCATTTACAACAAATCATTCATTTTTATGTATAATATCACCGAATCTGTGACAAAGCACTTTTAGGGATGATCACAGTCATTCAGCCATATTTTTTTTCATCAAAAGCCGTCTTAATTTAAATGTTAACCAGTATGATGACGTTGAATTCGCATTGGATATTTCGATCTCTTCAAAACCTTCAATTGTTTGTCTTACTATAAACAGGGGTCAATATATGCCACTGCCTGCAAAAGATTGGGTTATATGTATGTACGTAGCTCTATTGAATTTTGATATTTTATTCCTTATCCTACAATTTACGCCCTTCATTCTGTAAAACCCGTTTTGAAGAACCTATATATACTTGCTAGATTTTTATATTCAATTGGTTTACTGGTTCCGTTTCGAATAGGGAAATAATTCTAACACTCATAATTATAGACAGAAACGCTAGCTCCCTGTACACAAGACAGATAAAATGTTTAGCTTAGCGCAACTAGATAGGACCTCAAAGGTCGACCGCTGAACAGTGGGGGCAAGCATTGACACTACATTTAAGGATGATATACAGCTCTGAATTTGGATTGTGATTACTAGTAAAAATTTGACACAGCATAGGTTTCTGAGACAAAATGAATTTGGTCATAAACTGACAAATTTGAAATTGGACAGTAAAAACCATTATGGTCAAATATCTAGAATCTAAATACACAGTTATATTCATCATATCCTAGAACACCAATCATTCATTATTTTCATAAATTGATGGACAATATGAGCTACGCAATTGTATACAAGGTATTAATATGTGTTTATGGCACTCTTTTCCTGAACATTTAGGGCCGTAGCTCCAAGTTCAATCCCAACCTTCCTTTTATGGTATGGAACCGCTCCTAGAGCCTCAGTCTGAGTTAAAAAAAAATTATCATGGCCGAGTGAGGATACAAAACGCAGCTACGTATATAGCCTTTCATGTAAACGCCTGTTCTTGGTCCTTTGTAACCACAAACATTTACATAATGAATGAATAATTTATTTATGGTTCGTTTCAGAGAACCGAGCTAAGTTTAAACATGAAAAACATAACGTATCTTCCAATCAGGTAAAGTTCTGCCACGTCACGTGATATCAGTGGGCCGATATCAGTAACATTTCTGTTTGACGAACTATGTTTTATTTTAGGTAAGTCTTTCGTATTCTGTCCTTTATGATGTAATATTCTCTGAAAAATAAAGTTTTAAAATATTTCAGCATATGTCTCGTGTATCTTAAATAATTTTGCGCATTTTATATTCTGAATAACATTACCCAAGATATACCAAACTGTACAAACAAGCACTACGTACGTCTACGAACTATTCATTGGCTTTATTAATAAAAAATAATTTAACATAGCCGATATGTTTACCTAGTTGCTATGGTTTGTGTTGGATCAGTCATATTTTTGAAATCCATAATGTCTATTGGAGTTATATCTATTTATAGTCTGTAACATTATCTATTAATAATTTAAAAATTCCAATATAGAGAAAATGTTTTAAAATAGTACGGGGGGTTTTCCTTTTTATATTTTTGAATATTTTGAAGAACGTAACACAAGAAGTAGGACGAAAGACCGTCTAAACCTTGACCCAAATAAAGAAAATGATCAGATATATAAAGTACCACCAACGACCATGAAATAAAACACTGATAGTAAACATAGAGCAACCGTATGTGACTAACTAGGTCGAATCGCTACTTCGAATTGCTCCTTCTTTCTATTTATAAAATAACTAAATATAGTTGACCTTAGGAAATTTTCGAACTGAAAAAAAAAAAATGAATCATCGGAAATTTGATATTCTGATTACATATATTCTAGATAGTTTTTTTTTCCCATCTATCCCAAAAATTATATCTGAGAGTTTATTGTGTATTCAACGGGAACAATCGTTCCGTATGGAACTCGGACGACTGTTACTCTTTTACGGAAACAAAATTTGTATAGTAGGTTAAATCTATTTTTATATATATATAAGTAAAAGATATAGGGTTAGTCGCGATGTCATTCCTTAGAACTTCTTTATTGTTAATTGCATGACTGCTGGGTCACATTTACTTACTAGTATTATCTTTGTTTGTGTTGTTCACCCAATTTTTACGGATATATAAACAACTGTCTTATAAATGGGTGGTTAAGCTTGCTATAAAACCAGGTTTAACGCCCCATTTTCTACGGAAAATACATTTACTAAGTCCCTTTTTTTCTTTATAAGCGAATAAGTCATCCGGCATGGTGTTAAAAAATATTTGGGTCTTACCAGGTAAATACTATATCGCTCTGCTATTAATCCAAAATTTAAGAAAAAGTATTCCGTTCACGTCGACTGTCGTCATATGACATACCTATTGAACATTCATGATGTAATGTTTGATCAACCAATAAAACACTGTATGCTATTTATAGTCGATCGTATATATAGATCAAGGAATTCCATAGTTATATTAATAGCATTTATACTGCACTCGTTCTATTTGAGCATTCAAAATGCGTTGCCTGTATATTTCTATGTCATATACAGTCACTGACCTGATATCACTTTACCTCATGAATATTTAAATAGAAATTGCCGAAATAATATTGAATTATTCATACGACCTCTTCAACCTGTTCTTGTTTCAATGCATACAACGATGCGTGGAACGACTCAACATTGTTTCTTTTTCAATTATTGGAAAAAACATATTTAATTTATTTGCAACCTATAAATCATTATGTTTTATGCTTATGGTTGATATTTAAGTCCATACTCAAACGATTTCGTTCACCATCGAGTGGTGGTTTCAACAGGTAAATGTAAATTTCATTGTGTTGTATATTTCTCCGCGAGCATGATGTGAGGCCTTTTTAAAGGGTATTTCCCCCAATATTTAAATCAAATAAATAACCTTAACGCATCAAACAACAATTGAAAATGTTTTTTTTAGATTGCAGTATAAAGACAATAATAGCACAGCCTCGCATTTCCCCGTTTCTAAGCCTCATCCTTTATGTCGGTGATTTAGAGACAGTTTAACTTACGCGTCAAACGTTAACACTACTTTTAACGCCGTTTCCATTCACATTGTTAACGTCATCATATCTTCTGTTAACGTTGTTCTATTGTTATGTATCATGTTACTATATTGAGTTGAGATTATACGATCAAACGAACCAGACGTTGTTTTACTGCCTGTCCAGACTTTAAGTTAACCCATCCGTCACATTGGTGCCGTGACCAGGATGTGACGGATGGGTTAACTGATAGTGTTAGAAGCACATGAGAACACACTACATTCAGGTATAAATATCACTCTAGCATACAGAAACAAACATTTTGGATTCCGAAATTAAGACAGTGCGTGAAATCTATATTGATGAAATGTGTAACGTGCCGAAAAGTAATCGGAAAATCTTATCCCGCACCAGAAATTACACCATCACATCTTATACATGGACGTAGGATAACAACTTTACCGTATGTATCGTCAAATAGTGCTATTGACAATCTAAATGTATGTGAATTAACACACACAAACTTGAACAATCAAGCGATACGACAGAGACAATTGATTGAGAACTTCTGGACAAGATGGAAAGGAGAATATCTTACTTCATTGCGAGAATATCACCAAAGAGCTGGAGTCGACGTTCGGAAGATTAAAGAAGGCGATGTCGTTCAGATACACGACGAATCGAAGCGCGTGCATTGGAAACTTGGAGTTGTGCAGGACACTATTAAAGGCAAGGACGGTTTAGTTCGCGTTGCTATGGTGCGTACCAATTCAGGAGTTACAAATCGACCCGTGACGAAACTCTACCCATTAGAAGTCAACAGCATGGAATGTTATCTGAGACGAAGTGAACGAAGAAACTAACGTGTGTGAACAGACTTGTTAATTTTTCTTATTTGTGAAAAGACTGTCAAATTCAAAGAGTTTTTTACGTAATCTAATAATTTAATATTTTTTTAATTATTTGTGAGATCAATCTATTTTTTGTTCTTTCCGCATGCCACTATATATCACAGCTAATGGACATTGCATCTGGTGGCCCCGAGTATGTCGGTGATTTAGAGACAGTTTAACTTACGCGTCAAACGTTAACACTACTTTTAACGCCGTTTCCATTCACATTGTTAACGTCATCATATCTTCTGTTAACGTTGTTCTATTGTTATGTATCATGTTACTATATTGAGTTGAGATTATACGATCAAACGAACCAGACGTTGTTTTACTGCCTGTCCAGACTTTAAGTTAACCCATCCGTCACACTTATATTGTTGATATGTCAAGTCAATGCACTTTTATTGTCTATAGAAACTACATATATATCGAAAGAAACATCGGTGATGTATAATTTAGCGTACACAATGATCCTTGACACGTGGGTTTTTTGTTCTATTTAGAATGCATTATGACGTCACGATTTTTATTGAAAAAGCAAGCATAGTACGTACCGATTATCAGGTTGTCTGCATTTTGATATCGTAAAATATCAGCTGCGAGACATAATATGAAGCTTTTTGTCGAGTAAGCGCAGCGAACGAGATCAAAAAGCCTTCATATTATGTCGAGCAGCTGATACATGTATGTACCGATTATCAGGTTGTCTGCATGTTGATATCGTAAAATATCAGCTGCGAGACATAATTTGAAGCTTTTTGTCGAGTAAGCGCAGTGAACGAGATCAAAAAGCCTTGATATTATGTCGAGCAGCTGATATTTTACAATATTAATATGCCAATAACCTGATAATCGATTTATCGGTCTGTATTTGCGTCTTTTGGAAGTATTGTCTTAGTTTCACCAGCAACCGGAAGTTGACTTGATAAGTTCGGGTCAAACTTATCAACGTCGGTTCAAACATTATGACGTCGCTGATATGTCCGGGTCAAAGTTATTAAGGCCAGGTCAACGTATTTGACGTCACAAAGCCGTGATATGGAGTTTTATTAAGAGTTGAGCAGATTGATATAGACAGTTGGACGACCGATAATTTACAATATTAATATGCCGATAACCTGATAATCGATTTATCGGGCTGTATTTGCGTCTTTTGGATGTGTCTTAGTTATACCAGCAACCGGAAGTTGACTTGATAAGTTCGGGTCAAACTTATCAACGTCGGTTCAAACATTATGACGTCGCTGATATGTCCAGGTCAAAGTTATTAAGGCCAGGTCAACGTATTTGACGTCACAAAGCCGTGATATGGAGTTTTATTAAGAGCTGAGCCGATTGATATCGACAGTTGGACGACCGATAAGAAAACATATCAGCCGTACGAAAACATATGATCTGACTATATATGTGTGGTATCTTTTATGAGTACTAGAACACACCCGTGATATCGCGGGTCCGTGACTGAATTAAAGTATATAACTATGCGCAAGCATTATTTTGGTATTAGTATTGTCATCTGATAAATTCATGCCGATTATAAGATACACAGTTTTCTCTGCTTTCAAATCTTTCTGTTTGAACCCGTCGAACTTGAACTTATCAATTATTGGTAATATTAATTATTTGGAAAACAAAAGGTCCTGGAATGGAGTATTTTTTAATCAAAAGCATTGTCCTATATTAGTTATAAATAAAGTTGAATTCTTTGATTCGCTGTTTTACGTCATGCCCGCTAACAAATTGAGAAAACTGTACCTATACGCCTTATTTTTAGTCCAGATTTTTAGTATTCGTATTGTTATCTTAGAAAGTCTTACTGATTAAAATAATACAATAGGTAACAATTCGACAATTTAGTAGTGTCAACCCTGTGATTATGACCCGTGTATATAGCATATTAATCCTGAATACACCGTTTGTTGGTGCGCCTGTCAGATGCGGAACGTACAGATAAGGTTATAGGTAACAGGTGATTGAGGTGAATATACTATTGATATCGGTATCGGACTCGAACCGGAACTTCTTAATTATTGGCAATATTAATTACGTGGAAAACAAAAGGGCCTGGAGTGGTGTAATTTTTAATCTACACCTTAGTACTATATTAGTTATATATAAAGTTGAATTCTTTGATTCATCGTTTTTACGTGATGACGGCTGACAAATTGGACCTCGTAATTTTAGTATTATAGATATGTATTAACCTGTTCAATACATGTAAAAATTAACTCAAATTTTTCTTGGTTTTCGCACAATTAACTTTAATATAAGTAAATAGAAATATATGAAATTTAAACACAAGGTTTATGACCACAAAAGCAAGGTTGGGATGATTTTGGGAGTTTTGGTCCCAACAGTTTAGGAATTTGGGGCCAAAATTAAACTTTGTTTTAATTCATAAAAAAATGAGTTATTGTGGTTCTTTGATATGCCGAATCTAACCGTGTATTTAGATTCTTAATTTTTGGTCCCGTTTTCAAATTGGTCTACATTAAGGTCCAAATGTTCCAAAATTAAACTTAGTTTGATTTTAAAAAAAATTGAATTCTTGGGGTTCTTTGATATGCTGAATCTAAACGTGTACTTAGATTTTTTTTATTATGGGCCCAGTTTTCAAGTTGGTCCAAAATTAAACTTTTTAATAAAAGAGATTTATAATTGTTATAAATGGTGACTAGAACTTAACATGAAAAAAAGAAAAGAAAAGTGAAAACTTTTATTAACACAGGGAGGATATCAAAGGAAAAATTTCACAGGTACTTGTTTCTATTCATATGTATAGTCGACCTTCCCATGAATAGAAACAAGTACCTGTGGAAAATTCACATTTAATGGTCAACTTATTAAATGAAAGTAAAGTCTTAAGACATTTTAATTTAAACTGAAATTGTTCTTCTCCTTGGGTCGTCTTGATTGACATATAAAATTTGTTGTTGTTGTACAGGCGGAAACCCAGTTGAAATTTGAAATTAAACTAAAGAAACGGAACCCTTTGACTGAGAAGGTAAACAAGACGAAGTTGGTAAATTTGAATTGTTTAAATCTGTTTCTATCGGCTTTAAAAGATTAATTATTGTGCCTAATTTAATATTTTATTGTCGAGCCTTCGAATTTTGACGAAAAAACGAGACTGCGATCCTACATTCCGTCGTCGACGTTGTCAGCGGCGTCCACAAATATTCACTCTGTGGTTAAAGTTTTTGAAATTTTTATATCTTTCTTAAACTATCTTGGATTTCTACCAAACTTGGACAGAAGCTTGTTTATCATCATAAGATAGTATCCAGAAATAATGTTTGTACAAAAATCCGGTGTATCCGTATTTTACTTATACACGGACTTGGTTTTTCTGCCAGTAAATGATTACATTCACTCTGGCCGAGTTCACTTGAAACTCTACAATCGACTTCAGAGTTAATAGATTATCACGTGAACGCACTAGAGTTAATATTCGGAACAACTCTGAGTAACTCTAGGGTCGAGTTCACTTGAAACTCTCGAGTTAACTTTACTTACTCGGGTTTCAACAAAACGATTTTACTTGAACCACTCGAGTTAACTCCTCGTACCCTGGTTTTAACCCTAACCGAGCCAGGGTTAAACTCGAGAAACTCTTGTATGACGTCAAACCAATGAGAATATTTTTATTTTTGATGCTTGTTCAGGGCCTTACCCTAGAGTTGCAGTTAGAGTTGTTCCGAATATCAACTCTAGTGAGTTCACGTGATAATCTAATAACCATGAAGTCGATTGAAGAGTTTTAAGTGAACTCGGCATGTGGTAAGGCCCTGACCAAGCATAAAAAATAAAATATTCTCATTGGTTTGACGTCATTCAAGAGTTTCTCGAGTTTAACCCTGGCTCGGTGAGGGTTAGAACCAGGGTACGAGGGGTTAACTCGAATGGTTCAAGTAAAATCGTTTTGTTGAAAACCGAGTAAGTAAAGTTAACCCGAGTTAGTATTTAGTCAACTCGAGAGTTTCAAGTGAAATCGACCTCTGTGGTTAAAATGTACGTGTGAACGAGGCATTAAACCGGTTCTTTTAATGTTGTATAGTGTACTGAACGCACTTGCTTGATCGAAAAAAAATGCACTTCAAAATAACAAGCAAGAAACAGAAAATGCATTTAAAAATTGCCAAGAAGAACAATTCTAAGTATATGTATACGATTAAGGTATTCAGAATTATAGATTTTCCAAACCTGTTTAACTGTTAACGTTATACTGGTATGTAATTAACAGTGATTAAAATAAGAACATTTCTGACTTTTGTTACAATACTTTATATAGGTCTACTGGATTATTGTACAATTCACAAAAAGAATTGTACTTAAGACCCATAATCATTTATCAATAACAATCATGGCAATTTACATATTGAAAAAAAATGAAAATATAGGAATGTTTTTAAAAGGAAATTGGCTTATTTGAAAAGTCTTAACTCTTGTTTATAATCTGCCATAGGCATTAACCATTTAAATGTGTTAAGACAGATAATAAAGAAAAGAATGGGCTCTTATCTCAAATTTATTTTTAAACAGATAGACTTGCAACACACAAATTATAAGTAGCAGGATACTCTTAATTGCTATGGGGTAGCTATATTTTTTTATGTTATTAAAATTATTTTATAAATTTTTAATTTCAGAAAAAACTAACTCCTGAAAGAAAAAGCTTTGATAACATGGTGGTTTATGTAGAACCTCCCGTAGATAATGGGGACGATCGTTCTCATTTGCCTCAGGCATCGAGATCTGGAATTATCTCTTCAAAAGATTCTGATCCAATACAATTGTCTTCAAAAGTTGAATGTGTTAGTCCACACAAATCTGAATTAATGGAATCATCTGAAATCCACGCGAAGCGCACATCACTACCATGCCAACAAGAAGAAGAAATCAATATAATGGTCATGTCATTACGTTATTTTAAAGAGCAGGAAGACAGGAGTAGTCGACTGCAATTACAGGATAAAAGCAAAAAAAGCATTAATACTCATAAAAAAAGAGGTTCCATTTCTGTCGATGAGCATAAATCACTTAACGACAGGATATCTGGGTTTCTTTTCATAATCACTACTATTTTGTCAATTATTACACACCAATGGCAAAGTTGCTTAGAGAAGTGTAAAGATCACCAGAGGCATACACATATTTGCTCTAGGAAGCGTAAAAACGAGCATACAAGTACATGTCATAGCTTCTGTCATGACTGTGGTCATAATTCCTCAAAAAGTCATTTATGCAAGTGTAAGTGCTGTAGAGATGTTATTGGAGAACTATTTAATTGCTTGCAGAAATATTTAGTCTTTATGCATTTTACTAGAAGGGACTTTGCACTACTGTGTGGTTATGTGACCTGCAATGCGGGACAGTTACTTTGTGTCAATAATGTGCCTAAACCTAAACGTTCATTAGTCAGAGACCTAATTAATGGAAACAACAAAAACAATGACAATTGTAAAGATTGTCAAAGAAAAAGCCCTAAGATTTCACCTATTCCCTTACTTGTTGGACAAGTGAAACATACAGTAAATAAATACTTCTTATATTTTTATTTCCTTTCATTCGTTATCAAACTTTTTTTTATATCATCAATACTTTTGGTAAAGGTATCTTACATCCAGAGTCTCAAAAATAGAAATGAAAGAAGACAAAAATATACAATATATGTTTCTAGTTTGGTTCTAGTTTTATATTCCTTAAATAGAGGCTATCTTCCTGAAAGACAAAATAGAAAAATAAAAAACAAGGAAAAATCATCTTTGTTAGAAAAGTTTGAACATGACTCCAGATATAGAGATTGGGGAAAAGGGCAGTCTACAGTTATATTTAGCAAAGATAAACTAATGGATTTAATAAGGGAACTTCAAATGAACTATAAATCCAAAAATATCAAAGGATTTCTTTACAGCATAATCAACCATATTGGATTAGCTAGAAACATTGATATTCTATCGTATCCAGTAATTAGAAATGACATGACAAGTGAATTAATGAGAATCGCATCTCTACATAACTTTCCATATGACAATTCTCCGAGCCTCATACGTCTTGCAGAGTCAGGATTTTACTATGAAGGTAAAGGACGTGAAGTTATTTGTTTTTCTTGTTCTATTAAATTTGATGGTTGGTCACACAAGTCAGTTCCTCTAGAAATCCATAGACAATTATCACCAAACTGTGCTTATTTGAAGGAGAAATTTTCTACATCTCAGTCTGCAATTACAGTGAACCAACTAGAATATTCAGATGCACATATGAATGCTGCCACTGCCATTCTGAACACAGAAATAATAGGTAAAGGATTATATTGCTTATATTTCACCATCTTTTCTTTTATTCCTACTATAAATGTATTAACCACTTTAAAGTAACTTGCTTTTATTAATTAAAACTTTATGCATACAAAGAAATATGAGCTTAAAAAATTCACTCCTGCGTTTGTTTGCAGACTACATTTTTACTTTTGTATTATTACAGAGTCCTGCCATACTCATAATATAAATTAATATTATAAAATCTATTTTATATTTCCTCT
The DNA here is from genome assembly GCF_963676685.1 of Mytilus edulis. Lineage (NCBI taxonomy): Eukaryota > Metazoa > Mollusca > Bivalvia > Mytilida > Mytilidae > Mytilus > Mytilus edulis. The sequence continues at coordinate 43,435,814 of NC_092353.1, read as the reverse complement.
TTGCTTAAATTGATAATAATAAAGATAAATATCAGTCTATGAAATTTATTGTAGAGGAGGACTCGCGTCGCCAATGCACAGATACAGCTAGCGCTGCACCAGTAATTTCATCATATTCAGCCCCAGTTGCTTCTAACGGTAATAATGACAGTGGAGTTTTTGGATCATCTCAACCTTCCCAAAGCACCAACTCAACAGATGCTGCTAACCAATTTCAGTACAGCCACATGGTAACATCAGTATTTAAAGATAGTGGATATGCTAGTAGTGGTGGAAATTTCCTATCAAATCAGTCATCATCTAGTTATGGCCCAAATCTAACAAGACCCCAACTACCTTTGGCATCAGAGAGACCAATGTCAAACCAACATAATGATGTTATCCCTGCATCTAGAGACAGTGCAACACCACAAAATAATAGGACGAACACAATAAAGGAGAAATACCCAGAATATATACCTATAGAGAGGAGAAGAGCTACATACAAGAACTGGCCGCAAAACTTGGACTTTCTTCACCCACTTGATCTATCAGAATGTGGATTTTTTTATTCAAGTAAGTGTTGCTTGTAAGATTAACACACTGCATACATGGCATACATAAATAGGTAGTAAAATCCTTCTTCATACTTATCAGATTTGAACCATCATGAACAATCATTGTCCTTTATTTTGCCTTTTTCACTAATTCTGCCAGTATCAGGTTTTGGGATGTGAGGAGAAATTATCAGCAATGTCAAAATGCATGAGGAGATGGAATCAAGCTGATTTTTCTCAGGTGTGAGACTTTATTAAGTGAGTCTGGAAAGACCAGACATAGCATGGTAAACAGATCATCAGATTTTCTGGGTAAAAGTAGTGTAAAATGTCAACCACTCGACACAATGTGAAGTTTTTTTACTCCTTGGCTGTGCTCACTTGTAAAACTAGATTCACATAAGTTGCTCACTACTTTTTTTTTCAATATTTATGTGGAGGAAATCTGATACAGTCTTCAATATAAGCCCAAGAATTTGCATCAAAAAGATGTTGAATAAAAAGTGAACTTATCTCCTGCACCAGTTAGAAAACACAAAATTTTCAAATTAAACTGTCACATCAATTATATTATGTTAGTTCACAGATGCCACATGGTTTCTTTTTCAATTTATAGGTAACAATTGCAAGAAGAGATAAAAAAAAATACACAATACCAATCAAGAAATGTATCTTTTTTTCTTAATATGAGATTTTGATTTTTTTTTTACAAAACTTAATTTTTTCAATAAATTGCAAGATTAAAATATTAAAAAAAACAATATTTAAAAATAATTGGGTTTTCAAATTAATCTTAAAAGTCAGGATAAACAACATCAAAGGATATTTCCAAAATAAGAATTAAACACCAAAAATTAAAAAAAGGGGGGGAGGGTCAACCCCACATGTGCCTGTGCGTTTTCCTAACACTTTGAAAGTTTAACAATTTTGTGTTTTAAACATCTGTTTGTTGTAATAATATCTGTCGCCTTATCAGTATGAAATGATAGATTTATAGCCCTTCTTATCCATTTTATTTTGTGCATGGATGTTGGACTGGATAATCTATTCTTCCAATTGAAATTGAAATGTCCTGCAAAGTGATTGTTCTCAATGCAGTTTCTTTATATTAATGTTTTTTGTCATATTCATGATGACATCCATACCATTTTAAAATATATTAATATTAATTTGATAATTATGATTTAAGTGAAAATTTAAGGGGTCCATTGTTTTCTTTCTAAATTATTTTTATCGATTAGTATTACACACACAATGAAATCATTGAACCCCCTCCCCAACATGTCTGTAGTATGTCTGACAGTATTTGTTAAATCCAGATGTCAGTGTCACATTACAAAAGCAATTTCTGCACAAAGGACAATTATTTTTAAGGGTTGATGAATTTATTTTGTTGGGGAAACAAACGACACCTTTTCATTTTGTATCTACATTGTATATCATGATGAATAGTTGTGATCATGGATGATTCAGATTTTAATTTATAGTTTTTTTTTCAAAAGATTTCGGTGACTGTGTCAGATGTTTCCACTGTGGTATTGGTAAGTATTTTTATTGAGTTTTATTTGAAAAAAATAATAAAAAATATAGGTCACCAATGAATTAAATAATTTATTTCAATTTTAATGCAAAAATATTGGCATTTTTCTTGTTACTTAATATCAACTTCTATAGGTTTCAACCTAGAGTCATCAAAATTTGTAAATGTTTACCTGATTGTGTACTCATATAAATAATGTTTGCATATTTTCTATATACATTTGTATATGAGACTCCTTTCAAAAGCTTTCCTGATGGAGATTTCTTACTTTGGATCATTTTATTTGTTTTAACTAATAGCTCTTGTGAGTCTTTTTGCAAATTTAGAAGAATCTTAGTATAATAACATGTTCATTTGAGTCTTTGCCCCATTTTCTAAGTAGAGAATGTCAAAATTTCCCTAAATAGAATAGTCTCACAGAGGATTCAAGTGGTGATAACAAGAGAGGTGCTAACATCTATTAGACTATGACAATAATGCATTTGTTGGATGTAAATGCTTATTGTATTTAGCACATATAACTATATGTGTGGATTTTTGTTATGTTGTTTCAGGCCTGCGAAACTGGGAATCTGATGACAACCCATGGGTTGAACATGCTCGTTGGTCAAGGAAATGTCCTTACTTACTACAGAGAAAAGGACAAGAGTTTATTGATAGTGTTCTTACAGTACTTGGGATACAAACCGTATGTAGTTTGTCATGCATGAATATAAAAACTAAATTCTATTACTAACAAGCTTTATATTAGGCATTAGGTATTATTGATTCTTTCACAAGGCATAGTAAAACAAGCATGAATTTGGAAAAAAGACTCCATGTAGTGGATTAAAAAATTGAATAAACACAAACAGTGTTACCGACTTAAAAAAATATTTATTTAATCATTAGCTTAGCAGAAAATGTTACCATGAAGTTTTATATTTGCTTTTAATCCAATTCTTTCTCTTTTCGAGAATAATAAATTTCATAGTTTAAACATTGACTTTCTTAAAGCAACTAAAAAGATATGACACCAGTTCTCTATTCCTCTTACCTTGTTAAGTGATTAATATGATGTTATGATTTATGTCCCTTCAACAGTTTTCTTCTTCTTTTCCTTTACTGTAGTACCTGCATGCACATGTAAACTCTAAGCTTTAAGAATAAAAAAATATTTTCAATCCAATCAAGCCAAATAAGCAACATGTTTCAAAAGAGAAACATTACAATTAATATGTTTTTACATTACTTTTTGTTAATCAGGATTCCGAAATAGAACAGCAAGCGGCAAGTGTAGCATCGGAAACAACCATGCAAGCAACATCTGGATTTGTGTCAGGTAACATAAGATGTTCATTTATTGAAAATTGCCAATGTTCATATACCTATTTTCTTACTGCTCGTCAAATCTACTGAATTTTACAAGATTATTAAAAATCCAAATAAACTCAAAATTTCTAAGTAAAGTCTTGTACAAAATTCAGCCATTGTAGCTGCTACTCTTCAATTTTATATTTTGTGAATAAATCAATTATCAATCCATAAACCAAATTTTGTAAGAATCTGTAGATTTGATTAGTTGCAAGAAATAGCATATCAACTGAGGTAGTTTTCAGGTATTCCCCCACACGCGTAACATTTAATAATTGTGTACTTTTTATTATGTGAATAAATTTTAGAAAAAAGAGCGATGTGTTAGAATATTTTATGACTATTAACAGGTTCAGATGTGCGGGATCCTATTGAGCACCATGCAGCACAGTATATCATAAGAGAACAGATATTTGGTGAAAACAAAGACAGACTGGTGAAAAAGACTATGAATCAATTGTTGCAAAACCATGGTAAATAGATTAAATATAGATTCTACCACTCAGTGTATGTAGTAAGATATGATATATCTCCATTTAAAATTTTATCTTTAAATATGAGGCTTGCCTTGTGAATGGAAAAATATTTCATCCAACGAGATAGTGGCATGTGTTGAAATTTATGTCCCTTATGACTTTTTAAGACAAATGTTATCATCACTTGGTGTCAATAGTTTGTTATCCTTTTTCTTTTGTCTGTCTTTCTGTTAGCTTTCAAAAAGATCAAGGACAAAAATATTTCAAATGTCAATTTCTATATTCTGTCTATTTTGATTTATTATATTTTTTTACCATTTTTTTTTTTTAAAGATGAATCATATTTTCAAATTTTTATTGTCTACTCATTAGAATATTTTTTAGACATTAAAAACAGAAACATGCTTCAATTTAGAAAGCAATGTGGGGATAACAGTTAAACATTATATTTGATAAAAAATAAAGATTATCATTTACCTAACGTACTTAACTTGAAAAAATACATTAAGAAAGAAAAATTTCTTTTGATAAAACCCACTATAAACATTTTTTTCTTTTTCAACAGATTGGGAGAAAATAACAAATGACATGTTGGTGAATGCTTTGTTAGAGTCCAAGGACAATATAGAAACTAAAACAGACCCGGATGATCTGTCTGAATTAACAAAATCTAATGATACATCCACAACGAAAACAGAGCAGAAACTTACTACAGAAGCTGAAGACAAACAAGGATCTAATGGTTTGTTTGATAATTTTGTTACAATTTGACTAACTTTGCCCTTAAATTGTAGTGACATGAGTTTTTCTGTATGTTATTCATTATGTATAGGTGTTATTCATCCAGTCAATTGATATTTAAGTTGATTAGGCATCAATGGTGTCCAGCTTAATAATGTTGACATAGTTCATGATACAATTGCAATAGCTTTATATTTGAACTTTGTATATAGTATGACATATACTTATTGTTGGAAAATATGGTGACTGATTAGATTGTCTTTGGTTAACTGCTTTCTCATTTGTATTAAACTATATTATATCTCCTCAGTAAAAAAATATAAGCTTCACGATAAATATTTTCCATCAAGTAAATTGGGAAATAAGTGGATATTTCATAAGTAGTTACATATTAAACAGAAAAATAAAGAGTAAAATTGATAAGTTCAAACTGCTTCAAAACAATGATAAAATTATTTACTCCCAACAGTGGTTATATTAAAGATGATCCATAAAACAATCAAATCTCCAACAAACCAAAAGAGGAAAACAAACACTGTCACTGTGATTAATACAGTGCAACAGATTCACAAAAGTATGGATTCATCTTTATCCTTATTTTGAGAACAGTAGTATATATTTATCTGTATTTTCAGAGGAAGATCCTGGGAAAATTCAAAAGGAAAATGAAGATTTAAAGGACTTGTATACATGTAAAATATGCTTAGATGAAAGAGTTGGCATAACATTTGTGCCGTGTGGGCACTTGGTTACTTGTAAAACCTGTTCTCCGAAAATAAGAAGATGCCCTTTATGTCGCACATTCATTCGTGGAACAATCAAAACTACAATTTGAGTTTCTTTGTATCATAGTTAATCTAGTTTATTTTTGCTGTTTGGAAATTGGATTTTCAGAGTTAAACTGTTTTTGTGTTTATTGCTATACATTATTGTAAATTAATATACATTATAGAATCAATGTTTATAATGATTAAACATATATTTTTTTACTACATTGTACTGCAGAAAAAAATCAGTATACCGAATAAAACTTCAGGTTGCTGTTTTACATTTAGTGCTAGGTCACTTAATCCATTGAAGTATTATGTTTTCTGGTTTGTTTACTGGTTCTTTTTTGTTGTTGGAGTTTTTCAATTTTATGTACCATCAAGCAAAACTTAAATAAAAAAAAACAATAATATGTCAGATGAAACAAATTGCATCAGACAAACTCAGTTCTTTTGTTGTACACAAAACTGGAAAAACATAATATGAAGTACTATAAATTCAATAATTATTGCGAGGTTTTTATTAATGAAAATGGGTGAGAACACACATTCTGATATGTGATACGTATATCTGATTTTCTGTAAATCGTAATAATTAATCTTACACTTTTGTCTATTCTTCAATAGTCACAATAATGCATGCACACAATAATAATAATAATGATAAATTACTGAATTTACAATACTTAATTAGAATCGAACATACTTGTTTTACAGTAGAGTCACACTACAAATTTAAACAATATAAGATTCACAGATATTCAGATTTCTTGATTGGAGAAATCACACCGATTTACAAAATGTTTTAAAAAAACTACCACAATATAATAAAGTTGAATCCACAGAATCAATGATACCAGCAAAATTAGCAGAGAATCGATATGTTCTGGGACATATCAATAAACCTTTTAAATGCTTATACTTTAGTAATATTTTACCTTTTAGATTATTAAAATTTACTGAGAAACTTTTATGAAAAAACAATTCAGTATAAAAGACCCATCTGTACTGTAGATGCATGAAATAAAAATCCAAAGTACATAAATACAATCAAAATTGGTACTCATGGAAGACAGTTTCCACAAAAAAGAAGCATCCTATTGGTATATGATGCACTATTTTCCATTCATTTGTCCATTTGAAACGTTGTGGGTACCCAGACAGACTTTTTCAAATGGTTGTCAAAGAGTCAAAGTTGAAAGAACTATTGCTTATCACAGTCGTTCTTGTCCTAGATTTTACTAACTCTTCTGTATCACACCTAAAAGGAATAATGTCTGCATAGGTTAAAATTTTGAAACTTTGTTTCATTGTTTCAACAGGCAATTTTTTCTTTGAATTTTTCTTATTACAATTTTCATCTCAATCTTAATTTAACTTTTATAGATATACTGATTTATAGAACCTTTAATACGAAAGACTTCTTTTCTTTTTCTGATTGCTACCCACAGAATTAAAAGAATCTATTTTTTTGTGAAAAAAAAATTTAAACAGAAACAACCTCTTAATGCTTTCAGTACATTGAAAATACAACTTTTAAAGAATCCAAACTTACAGTACAGTTTAAAAAGACCACGAAAATAGGGTAAAAGTATTTTCAACATTAAATTTAAACTCTCAAAAGAATTCCAAATTAACATTTTCAATGCAAAAATAAAACCAAAAAAAAAACTAGCCAGTTTAAAGAAAAAAACAAGGCCTACAACTTTAACCAAAGTAATCCAAACCAATCAAACATATACACCTGAAAAATCAGTGCATTATTTGTTGAGAAAGAGGTACTCTCTTACAGTTACTTGTTTATAAGTGTTGCTGTCAAACTAAAGCAGTTCAACTTCATTAAAAAATACTGTGGATTCATTTATTTTCGTGGATTGAGAAAACCTTGCATTTGCATGGGTATTAGATTTCGTGGTGCATACATTCTTTTAGATAATTTGTACTTCATTCAAAACTATGATTTAATTTCGTGGTTCCCTTGTCCCACAAAATCCACAAAAATTGGTATCTAACGAATACTAATGAATCACAATTTATACATTTGTTTTCATCGATTTAACTGTTCAACTGGTCGGAATATTTCATTCTAATTGACCTGTTTTAAAACAGTTTTTTTTCTCTCAGTTGGCCTAAAAGTTCTTAAGACCATGCCATGCAAGACTAAGTATAAGATTTTGCCATCATTTGTCGTCATAGTCCTTCCATCCATCTTTGTTAACATTTAAACATTTTTCTATAAAACTACTTGGCCAAATTTTTCAGCAACTGATTGAAATTGGTTTATATATTTTTTCTCGCCTGCCCTGAAAGTTTAGAAAATGCAAGACACGAAGAGCGGTATACACTAATTTGTAATGCGGGGTTCACACATTGCCGATTATTGCTCCCGTTTGAGATCACACAGCGATACGACACGAAAAGTGAAAAAGTCGGATTAGTATCCTCAATTATCTGGAATGTCCTATTATTGTCTGAACGCAGTCGTTTTAGTTCGTAACAGATTCCTACTGGTCGGGAAGGGTCCGAATAGTTCGGCAAAGCACCCCGACAGTTAGGTGCGTCCCGTAACATTCGGGGAAACTAAAGCGTAACATTCGGGGAAACTAAGCCGATTTTGTCTAGTCGGATTACAATCGTCGTGACAGATTCTGCTGTATCGGATCGAATTCCTAACAATGTTCTGTGTATTCTGGACGGTGTCCTGTGGAACGGGAACGATTTGGAGAAATTTTTCATTACTGTTTTTCTGCCGATTGAGTCCAGATTGCATCCAGATCTTGTAGATTGCGAACCGTTTTTGCCGAAACCGTTCCGAAACAGTCCCGTTATTAATTCGAAATTCGTCAATGATACCCACGTCAGTGTCCCGACAATTACAGAATACAATACGACTGAGACCAGACAAAGCCGTTTGCAATACGATAGAGCGGACCATGATAGGATTACGTACCGACAGTACCTGATCATCCCGAGTATGCCGACAGTTTTCGAACGGATAACTTCCGTCAGCGTCGGTTCACTGTCTTGTCACTATCTGATCTGTGTCGGATTACATTCGGTAGAATCGGGACGCAGTCGTGACAGACTCGGTCGAATTTTACCTGGCGAAAGATCCGCATATACAAATCGGATTAGAAGCGGATTTAGAACGGGATTATCGGGATAAATTCGCTTGGAAACGGTTGAATATCGACGCTTCCTGAAAAATATCTGATTGTTGTCGTGATTAAATTTTTTTTTTTACAAATTTTAATTAAAGTTTGAATTTCCATCCACGATTCATAGGATCTTGATCAGACTTTAAATAAATTTTAATCGGGAATGGTCCTGTAAAGGAAGGCAGAAAAAATCGTGTATGTGTAACCCATGCTTAAAACGCTTTATATTTCATAGGGAAGAGGACCTGGATGGGTCATACCTAGTATAAAGATTACTTACTTATCCACTTCATTCCAGTGTAACATAAGGCCACAACAAACAGCCTCCAGTTCTCTCTGACCTTTGCCATGTACTGGGCCTGACCCCAGGTGTAACACATTGTTTATAATTCTGCTGTAACATTTCTTCGCCGGGTGATTCTTGGTCTCCCTGGTTTTCTTTTTCCTGGTGGTGTCCAGTATAGAGCTGTTTTATGTTTGGGTTGTTGTGACATTCTCAATACATGGCCTAACCATCTAAATCTCCGTTGTTTGATTTCTGCTCTTATGCTCTTAGCATTACATTTCTATAAAAGGCTCTTGCTGCTGATCTTATTTGGCCAGAATATTCTATTGATCTTTCTTATGCAGCTAGTATGGAATGCATCTACCTTTTGAAGGTCACTTACTAAAACACTCCATGTTTCTGAACCATGCATGCAGTAAGACAGATTTTAAATTGCTGATGTAGATTCGCAGGTTGGTCCTCAAATTGTATTTGTTGGACTTCCAGATTGTATGAAGTCATGCAAATGTTACACGTGTCTTAGATAATCTTGCATTTGTATCCTCTCCTGGCTGCCCTTTTATCTTTACTTATGATGCTTCCAAGGCAAGTTAAATCTTGTCCACTCTCAGATCATTGATTGTGACTGTTGATGTATTTCTGGTGTTAAATGACATTACCTTGGTCTTCTTGGCATTTACATTCAGACCAGTCTGCTTTGCATAGTTGTTTAGTATGTTGGTCTTTTCTTGTTGTTCATAATATGACAATGTCATCAGCAAAAACAAGGTTCTCTAGCTAGCTGGTTAAACATGGTCCACTGGATACCCCTTTTCTTGTCTATGCCTTTGTATACAGTAAATGACCCAATAAAACAGGATGGGTGACCTGATACATCCCTGTCTGAGATAGAGCTATCAAGGATGACACTGCATTGAAAGCTGTTATATCAGGGTTTTATTTACCGACCGTACAAGGGCTGTATAGCCAGTCAAGGTCGTTAAAAACTTCCATATATAGCATCAAAATTTAAGGTGGAACTCCATATGATTTAACAAAGATTTGATTGTGTATACTGTCTTGTATAATAGCCTTTTTGAAGTCGATAAAATTCATGAAAAGTGGTGTGTTCCATCATATGCATTGCTTAATGATGATCCTGAGTGTGAAATTTGGTCAATGCATCCTCTCCCTCTTCTAAAGCCTGTTTGTTCTTCTCTACACTTTTTATCCACCATTTTAACAATTCTTTTCAGAAGAATTTAGCAGAATACTTAACTAGGGACAGAAAGTAATGTAATCAATCTCCAGTTGTCACAGTTGCGTAGATTTCCTTTCTTTGGTAGTTTCACAATGAGGCCTTTGCTCCAGACTGATGGTATGTCCCCTTCTTTCCAGATGACAAGGAAAAGAGTGAAGTACTTTGGATGATGTTTCTCTGTCGGCTTTTAATATCTCTGCATGGTGGAATCAATATTTGGTGCCTTGCCTGTTTTCAATGATTTAATGGCATTTCTTACTTCCAGAATTAGTGGTTCTGCGTTGATGTTTAAATCATCTTCTGATGTTTCATGGTTAGCCATGACATCACACTCAAGGCAGTTTAACACCTCGAGATCTTTGAAATATTGGACCCACCTTTCTGCTTGTTCCCGTTCTGTTTTCAATGAGTTGCCATTTTTGTCGTTTACATGTGCTGTCTGGCCATTTGATGGTCCGCCAAGTTGTTTGGTGATTTTGTAAACAGTACTTAACTCTCCCAGAATAGCTGCCTTTTCTGCCTCTTCTGCTAGGATATTCCAGATATCGTCTCTTATCTTGTCTGGCTATTCTGTTAACTTCTTTTTCTTTTGTTCTGTATGATATTTGTAGTTGATCTTGTAACCTTTTGGATTTAGTATTTACTGTTTGCTGTTTTATAGCTTTTCTTTCTTCATTTTTTGCAAGGTTTCCGGTGTTATCCAATCTTGTTCTTTTTTGTCTTGTGACCAACTTCTTTTCTGCTGTCTTTTAATACATAAATGTCTCTTGCAAACTGCCTGCTCCGTCATCAGAGTTTTCTAGCACACTAAACCTGTTTTCAATTCTAGGCAAAATGCCTTGATATTTGGTGACTTCAGCCTTGCTGTGTCTAGATTGTCTAGTCTCTGTTCTAATTTTCTGTTGGTGCCTTTCCTAGTTTCAATTTGATGGTGGCTCTCAGTAGATAGTGATAGCTGTTTACGTCTGCACACCTGAGTACTCGTACATCTCTTAATGATCTACGCTATTTGTTCAACAATATGTAGTCAGTCTGGTTAACTGTCCTTCCATTCGGTGCTTTTCATGTTAGTTTGTGGATGTTTTTATGAGGAAATATGGTACGTTCCCTATTCTCATTTTTCACCCCGTAACCATGCCTGCTTATAAAATTTACAGCATCAGTGTTGTCTGGTCCTGCATTAAAATCTCCTATTATTACCAGCATGTCAGGTTGATGTACTTTAGAAATGGCAGTATGTAGCTGTTCATAAAATTCACCCTTGGTCTCATCTTCAGCAACCTTTGTTGGTGCGTAATACTGTATGATAGGAATTTTCCAGTAATCTGAATTAAATCTTGCTGTTCCTAATCTTTCACTATTATTGGTTCCCATTCTAGTAGTGTTTTTGCCTTTTCTTTGCATATAATTATTGCTACACCATTAATATGACTGTCAGTGTTTCCAGAGTGAAGGATAATGTTTCCACTATTTGTTCTAGTCTTAACTGAGCAAGTCCAATGACATTCGCTCACGCCAAGAATGTCTAGCCTGTACGTAGTGCTGCGTTTCCTTGATGACCTGTTTCATACAAAGTTTGAACAGTACAGGCTCTTCTATTTATTTGTGCATTAATCCCTAGAAGACTCATATTCCTTTTCCTATCTTTCACTAGGAGTCATTCCGCTGTTGTTGAGTCCCCTGTTGAATCTATTACGGAGGGTAATATAATTTCATTTGTTATGGTTCCTGTAACTGAAATAGTTTTTACAGGATTAGGGAGTTAACCCCATGCCCAACACCCCAACCTGGAGGGCCACGAAATTTGTAGTCCAGGTTTCCATCCTCAAGAAGGGCTGCTGTCCTGGGCTGATGAATCCATTGTATCCCGGTTTGTGTTCGAAGTCCACCATCTTTTAGATGAATTGCCTTACTGAGCTACGACTCTGATCTAACCGACTATTTACCGATAGCTGGGACAAGGTTGATGAGTGCTATGGTATGTCCACACACCATTGGGCATATACACTGCAATTCTACAGGCCCCTTATTGCTCCTAGATCTCCTGCAGTTTAGCCCGAGTTACTTGATCCCAGTTTACGTGTACTGTCGCGGGGAGGCGCTGCATGAGTCTTTTTAGAGGCTATGTACTGGTAGTATAAAGATGCCTTGTGTATATCCGTCCGTGTTATGCCTGTTGTCCTAAACCTCAGTATCATTGTTCAGCCAATTCTTTAGTTTTTTCTCGTGTAAATTGCTAGATCTACATATTTGTTCTCATTTCATTGATCAGTGATCAAGGTAAAATTTATGTGATTACCGTAGATCTATTTCTCTGATATATTTGGTGTATGGAATGATTGAAAGGTGTCCATGTCAGTCTAGCAGATTTCATATGAACTTGACCTAATTTTTATGGCACAAGGGTTCAGAAAAGTAAGATTTACAAATAAGTCAACATGATTCAAAATCATCAATCAACTACTTACAGGAGTTATTGTCCTTGAAATTTTATTTGTACCTTCTGGTTTTTTTTAGGAGAAATTAATTGATAGAAACAGAAAGTAGCAAAAATGTTCAGCACAATAAGATCATTGATAAGTCAATTTGGACAAAATTTACAACTGATTCCTTGAAGGAGTTTATATTTACCCATCGAGATAAACTTTTAGAGATAAACGTAAAAGACCAGAAATATTTAAATTTTATTTCATTGCCTATTGTGATAGCCAAATTGTTAATATATAGAAAGTACAGAAAGTGGGGATTGTCTGTTTCACTGAACACAGCAAATGTTTGAACAAAAACAAGACCAATACCAGGTCTGGACCTGTGTCCTTGCATGCAATTGATTGAATTAACTAATATTGAAACATAATGAAGAGCTCCAGACCAAATATAAATCATTGCCTTTCTTGAAGCCATGAAAACTTGCACAAAAATTTTCCATGTACAATGAGTCCTGTAGAGTTTCAAACTATCGACAAACTCTAAGTGGCTGCATGGCAGATGTAAAAGATATTTACTGGCTATAACTCAACAATATCAGGCTCCAGACCAAATATAAAATTATTTGTCTACAAAGAAGCCAAATACAAAGAGTGTTGTAAAATTTCAAGCTATTGGCAAAAGGGAAGTACAAATTGTTTACAAATTACAACTAAACATTGTCATCTTTAGACCAAATATAAATCTGTTCCCTTTCATAGAAATTTGTGAGAAAGATGCAAATGTATATCAAGGTTGTACTATTTTTTGCCCCTCCCACCTTTTCCACTGCAGTGGAGGGGGCATTGAGTGTTACCCTTGTCTGTCTTTACATCTATAGGTACTTCCCAAAATTAGTTTCCATTCTCCGACTTTAGTTTGCTTCAACCAAATGTTATGAATCTTGCACAAAAATTCTTATTTCCACAAATTCAGGTCAACTTTGAATTTGGTTGGTGTCACTTGTATACTGTTCTAGAGTTGAGTACCTTAAAGATTCATATATGGAAAGTTGCTGAATTTTTCATTTCTATTATTCTCTGTCCAAAGTACACTCTCTCTTTATTTATTTGGAGAGTTTACTGTAGTAGTTTATCTTCAGTCATTCCAATAAGCAGCTACTAGAAATAGATATTGGACTGCTACAGATACATGAGAACTATATATGCACTTGTCATTTTCAAATATAAGAACAAGTATAATGTGTATAGCAATGGAAAGGCTGATTTTTTTTATTCAATTCTTTGAACTGATTATTTTAGTCATTTAAATCTTCCTGTTATAGATAAGTCATCTGACCTTATTTATTATCTTCCTTGTACTACAATTGACCTGATCATATTCTTCCTCAATCTGTTACAAAAATGTTGTAGTAAAGGTTATTATTTATCTTGCAGAATGTTTATTTTAATTACTATAATGGTGTCATTACTGATAAATTCATAAAATTGGTGTTTCTTTTAGACTTATAAATTCTTATATGTCAGAAACTGTAATAGTCCTCATACAGTTTTGTTTTGTATTCTGATTATATGTTTGCTTAGTTATCTTGCACTCCTTGGTTCTTCTTATGGTCAAATTAACCCTTAACTGGTCTTAACTTGGGAAATAAATTGCATTTTCAAAACATTCCATACTAGGATCAGTTTCCGTTCTAGTGTGTAAAGAAAAATAAAGTTCATTCATTGTAAAGATCATTCATTTATTAACAATTCCATTGATAATACTCAGACATAATCACATGACTAATGGGTAATTTCTACTCATACATGTACCACTGCCATTTGTACCAAATCGGCATTTGAAACAGAAACAAACAAAAATGACCTCATTTAAAATTCCCAGTTTCCTCCTATCTATTATTTCTGGTAAACAAATACATTATGTATTTTTATAAATGTATAACTGAGTCAAGTGTCATTTACATGTATATGTTTTGCTCAAATTGAAAATATTGACAGTGTGAAGTAAGAGATGACATACAACAACTTTTAGGGAGCTACCATTTGACTTTCATGGGGGAGGGGGAGGGGGCTAGGATGAAATTTGAAAAAAAAATTAGGCAGGACAGGAGTTTTAAGTAAAATAAAAGGCAGGATGAGACACTTTGCCAAAAAATAGATTACAACTAAAAACAATGTAGGACAAAATCATAGCCCCCCCCCCCCCCCCCTAACCATAAAATTAAATGGTAGCTCTCTTAATAATATGCCTTCTGAGTTCATTTAAAAGTTTATCCTGTAAACATTTTTAAGTAATGAATCTATGATCATTTTGTTGTTGCATATTTGATTTCATCAAAAGCTTTTCTAGCTTTTCTTAGTTCTTCATTCATTGTCAAAAGTTCCTTCACTCTAGAATATTTTTTAGGATCTTTCCTGATCAAGAAAATAATGTCTTCAACACTTATTCTTCCAGTTCTTCCTACTTCCATTGCTTTCTTTGTCTGAAAATTGAAAAAAATACATACACTGATTATTTCCTCTTGAAAAAATGTATTACATGTCTACTTCCAAGTGACAAGATTTCTATATATACTTGTCTGTAGCCCTTGACAAGATTTCTATATATACTTGTCTATAGCCCTTGACAAGATTTTGATTACTTTTGAGTTTCCATAGCCTCTTGAAAAAAATTCTGTTATATATATAGAATAAAGGACTATTATTTTTTGATACTGACTTTATCACTGTCAAATATCAGGTGAGCCAGAAGATTGATGGTGGTACCTTTTTCGTCACTATTTATGTGATGCCTTGTAATATGAATTGTTACACTTTAAAGTGTTTGCATGAACCGGTTAAACAAATACTTCCAACTAGACAGACAAAGAAGACTTCTTGGAACAGCACCAGATTATGTATGAATAAAAACTCATATCGGAATAGCATGGAGGATACATTAGTTATACATATAAAGTTGGAATAAAGGTCTTAGATTTGTCTTATAATGAAGATATGTTTTAACTGAGAACTTTTCATGTGTTGAGTAAAATTTAACCATCAGCACTTTTTAGTTTTTGGACAAACCATACATCATCAACAGATTAGATTAAACTATTCCATATCAATTGGGTCCACCTTTTTGTTGTTTCTTAGAATACCATTTTGTGTGGTGTATTTATACATTTGTATTGATGGGATTTTTTTGTTGCCTTTATAGTTAAGTTACTGTATCTATATGTTGTCTTCATATATCTAAATATATATCATGGAAATGATGGCATTATGTAGTCATATACACCTTTAAGCTTACAATCATAATGGACACCAAATAAATTTAGCCTATTCCATATTGCATTATGGAAAGACTGTATATAGCCTGAACATAGACCCAATGAAACCATAAAAATGAGGTCTATGACCATAGAATCATACCATACATGATACAACAAATATAGTTAACTTATTGCTTAAGGTATCTGACATACAGACAAAACCATAAAAACTTTCTATTGACAAATGGACCATAAAAATTGGGTCTTGATCAGATGTAAACCATACACCAAATATAGTTAACTTATTGCTTAAGGCATTGGAGATACAGACAAAACCATGAAAACTTTCTATTGACAAATGAACCATAAAAATGAAGCCAAGGTCGAATGGAACCTGCCAGACAGACATTTACATCTTGCATTCATTCCATACTCAATATAGTGGCCCAATTGATTATATTATTACGGTAATCAAATATAGAAACAGAATTACAATATCAACATTCACCAATGAACCATGAAAATGAGGGACTGCCAGACTGACATGTAAAACCTTACATTCATTCCATGGTATAGTCTAAGAAATGGACTTGACCTTGATAACTTCACCTTCGTCATTGATCCATGAAATTGGATCCTTCAGGTGAACCCTGCCTAACATCATGTAGACCTTGCAAGGAACTCATATATTAACCAAATAAAGTAATCCTATTACATAATATTTGGTAATAAGTTAAGATTCACATTACAAAAAAAAACTCTAAATTTTTTTAAGCAGACACTGAACCATCTTTGCTAGCCAAGGGTTACGATCCACTCCCGTTCTCTTTACCCTTGGCAGATTATGTCAACATTTGTGAAAACAATGTTGTGCCATCTATCAGAAGATTAAAGTCACGCCGATTCTGAATACATTATTCTTGACCAATGGTAGCACTTGAACTCTTCAATTTGGAAGTAAAAACACGGTAGCATCTAGATTTTACACACTTGATAAAGCCGGAAACAAAAATATACAAATGTACGTCAACAGTCATGCATTTGTGCATGAAACATACACAGGAACTTCTACTTATTGATTAAAAACATTTAGGTTGTCACTAAATATAGTTGTATGTTTATAGAATGTAAAGACTTGTTGCACAATAAACATGTGGCAATTGTTTACAAACACTTTCTACATTTACACGTGATCATGTTATAGGCGCTTTTTGATTGGATGCAGCGAGTTTCGTCTGCAACCAATAAAAATCCTTACCTTGTGTCTCCGAAATTTTATCTCAATCTGCCAAGGGTGAAGAGAACAGGAGTGGATCGTAACCCTTGGCTAGCAAAGATGACACTGAACCAGGTAAATGAAGTTAAAGGCAATGGACATGTGACAGAAATAATCTTCAATTTACAGTTTACCAAAAATCCATACAATGAGGAAAGTCACCAACGTCATTATTGTCAAATGAAATGAGGTATTAAAAAAGTCTGATTACTAAAATATTTACATTGTACCTGGATAAAACTCTTTGAAACTTTTGACCAGCGAAATAGTCATTGAATAAATTATTGAATGAAATAGCACAGATTTCTCATTCTACATGTACATACACTATATTTTTAATAGATACAAATCTTACTTCTTTTAACATGTTTAACTGAACCAATATCTATGTCAAACATACTATTTTAATCCAAATCCAAAAGATTTTAATTGTGAAGTTTTCACCATATTACAAATTACTACTAGTGTATTTGTTTCTATCTTAGACTACATACCATTTCAGTTAAAAATTCTATGACCAGATCTTCTAAAATATCCACAGATTCTGTGTAGGGATTTCTGTCATCTCCAAAACCATACATCATGCACCGTACTAAAATGACAATATTACTACTGTTAGCAATACGACAAAAAAAAACACAAAATTATCAACAAAACTTGTTTCAAAGCAATTAAAATTGTTGAGACTATTAATTTCAATGATATTTTCCAGAATAAAAAATATGATACACATGTATATATATATTAAGAAAGAAAACAAAATTAAGGATGCTGTACATTGTACTTACATTCTTTAGAAAATATTTTCTTTCTTTTCTCCAGTGGTGTGTCGTCTTCTCCATCTTCGTCATCAAACTGAAAAATAAATAAAAACTAATAATCAAATAAGGTAATGAAACTTATCCAGGTTCAGATTTTTGTCATATAAATCTTAAAAAAATACATTTAACGTTGTTCCCTCAAGACTGCTTATAATGACATCTTATTGTTATGTGTTGGTGTAAAGTATAAATGCAAGTAGTTAGCTTTGAAAAAGGAAAAACAGTTAACTTTTTAAATTAAAATAATTAATTTACAGCTTGTAACATGTTTGATAGTCGTTTGGAATCTTCTGTCTCTCTTTTATACATTTACAAGTCTTACTCTCCAACTATATGTCCCCTTTCAAATGTATTGATTGTCAAGAAAAAAAGGGTGCTTTCAACCCCTCGACCCCCCCCCCCCCCCCCCCCCCCCCCTTTCTGGATCCACCAGTGCAATATTGTGTAAAATTGAAATTAAAGTTTAAGTTTTATTTTAATACATATTACTTGTCCCAGCATACATTTTGAACTTGAACTGCATTGGCGTAACAATACATGTAACACAATTTAACTGTAGACATGAATATTATTGTTACATTTGTAATGAATCGGTTTGTTGAAATATGCGGTATCAGGTCCGTTCGCCCTTATAACATGTTCGCCCTGGGTTTGTTCCCCTATAGAGTCCGTTCGTCTACTAAAATAATATTCAGGTCATTGAAGTTGGATAAACTTATTCAGATATTTATATGGTATATCTTTTTGAAATTTAGGAAAACGTATGGAATTATTTAAAAGTTAATGGCTTTTTTGGGATTGTTAATATAATTGTTCAATGACATAATAATTCTCACTGATTGTTGTGATACTTGTCTTTTGATGGATTATTAAAAAAAAAAACATTTTGTTATGATAAACCAGGGACTTTCTATATTTACTAATTACTAAATCAATACATTGTATTCCAGTATACTATGCAAATCAAAGGGAAAATTATATACTGGTTGCTGCAATACAAATATTCGGTAAATTTTTCAACAAACTTTAACATGTTTAACATATTCTGTTCAAATAATTAACATTATACAACTGGACAACAATAAAAAAAATAATTAGGGCGAACGGACACTGGGCCAACAGGTATCGGGGCAAACAGGTACCAGGGCGAACGGACCCGGATTCGAAGTATGCTATATACAGAAATAAGCAGTTGTTTTGTTTAAAACAAAAAATCTCAAAACTTCAAAAGTTATTTATAATCAAGAGAGCATCCAATAATATCTTTAATAACCAATAAAATCCTATATGCAGGATCTGCTATTCATAGAAATAAATGATTACGTAATGATTTTTTATAAAATGAGCGTATGTTGATACTATAAGAAATGCTTTATAGTAGAAATATTCTGAAAAAGGAATTGGTCGGATCA